>NC_133115.1:7555903-7878204 GCF_022965805.1 Primulina eburnea
CGTCCACGTCCATGTCCACGTCCACGACCACGACCACAACCACGACCTCGACCTCGACCAAAACCTTGTCTTTGAATTTGATTTTGGTTTCCATGTTTAAATTCATTTTTACTTACAACATTTACTTCTGGAAATGCTATTGATCCAGTGGGTCGGGACTGATGATTTCTCATTAGCAGCTCTTTCTTTTTTTCCGCCACAAGAAGACATGCAATGAGTTCAGAATATCTCGCAAATCCACGCACTTTATATTGTTGCTGTAAAGTTATATTTGATGCGTGAAATGTGGAAAATATTTTTTCAAGCATTTCCGATTCCATTGCCTCATGTCCACAAAATTTTAGCTGCGAGATTATTCGATACATCGCTGAATTATAATCACTGACTTTATTAAAATCTTGGAATCTTAACATATTCCATTCATCACGGACGGTCGGAAGTATAACTTCCTTTATATGTTCAATCTTTCTTTCAATCATTTCCACAGAGCCATGAGATATTTTTCGATGAGATATTCACGTTTTAAACCTTCATCGAGATGTTGACGCAAAAATATTATAGCTTTTGCTTTTCTTATGATGAAGATATACCATTTTCTTTAATGTTCTCGCTTAGACCCAATGACTCAAGATGCATTTCTACATCGAGAGTCCATGGCATATAATTTTTTCCCATGATATCGAGCGCAACAAATTCGAGCTTTGTCAAATTTGACATGGTGGTACTAAAAAAATTACGATGCATTTTATTAGTTAATGAATATTGCAATACAAATTAATTGATAAACAACAAATACAAGCATTCGTAAAAATAAAGAAAACACACGAGAAGGATATTCTTCAATAAATACAAGACTCGTGAGTATGATAAACAAAATTATTAAAAATAACCTTGAGAAAGCCATCTTCTTTTTTCTTCGAAAAATTTGATGAAGAATAATTTTTAGAGAAGAAGAGAAAGTTGGAGTAATTGAATGTGTTTGTGAGATCATATTTATAGGGCAAAAACTAGCCGTTTTGTTACCGTTTATGACCGTTGGTGTACAAAAAAAATAAAGGTATGTATTTTTATATATAGTAATAATATGGTGTATATAATATTAGTCATGTTTAAATAATTATGTATACCATATCATATTATTATAATGATGTGTCATAAGCTATTATGTTTAAAAACCTTATAGGCTTTTATACTTGTCGTACTCCTTACCGGGAGTGTGGGATGTCATCTTAACATCCTCCCAGGATTTATAACAAGTTTTTTTAAAAATTTATTTTTATTATTTCTAATAATAACATTATATTATATATTAAATATATACACGATAAATAAATAACAGTAAAATAAATATTATTATTTTTGTTACCTTTTTCTTCTGTTTGGAGCTTGGAAAAATATGGAGGACTTTTAGAGAGCTTCGTGCTGATAACGTGTTGTGAAAAAGTAAAAATTTATGATAAAAAATAAAAATCTCAAACTCTCAAAATTTACCAAACTACACACTTTATAATATTTCTCTCTTTACTCAATTGTGAGTTTCTTCACAAATGGTGAGGCTATTTATAGAATTTCTTTACAAATAGTTCAAAAATAAAATACATCATTACCTACATCATCATACACTAATCTTCAATATTTACAACTCTTATTTCAAAATTCAAATATTCAAATATTCAATACACATATTTTAAATATTATTTTTCAACAGTTTCATGAAATAAAAGGGAAATAGTTTTAAAGTAGGAGGAATAGTAAAAGCAGACATGTAATAAAGAGCACGTAATATGAAAATTTTTGCTAAATTTAAGATATTCTCATGCTTATCACATAATCAATCCTTTTAATTTGGTTCTCTTTGTGAATTGGACGAAAATTAGGATAAAGCTCGTTAAGTTAGAAGATTTGACGATTATAATTAGATCTAATAGTCCAATTATTCATAACTGATTTTAATTAGATTCAACAGCATTAAATCGCTGTAAAATTTCAGTTATTCAACCTAAAGTCGCACACTGAAACCGAATAATATTTCTTGTCAGTTTAATCATATGTTGATTGATGTATGAAGCAAATATTAATTTATCACCTTCCTATTTTAGATTAACCAACAAATATTAAATTTAATTGGCCAGATTAAAAGAACACATGATAAACGACATCAGTCAATGAATAAAAATAAATAATAGAATTGAATCAAACTCAAAACATCAAAAATAATTTGTCTCGGCCCTATCGTAACCTTAGTCTATAAAAGTCTACTCAATAAATTCAAAACAAAAGTGCAAATCCATATTTAGGCACATAATTAAGCATAAAATATCTAGATAAGCACAAATAAAATCTCTAAATCTCTATATGATTTGAGCTTATCAGACACTTTTCTTGTTTTACAGGTTGTGATGAATCTTGTTAGTTATGAGTTTGTGGCTTGCCAAAATTCCAGATGAAGGGTTTTCATCCTCGATGAATTTACTAGAGCAACACAATCTTTTTGTATTGGTGCAACTCGGTAAAGCCATAGAACATTACATAAGTTGCACAAGCTATGGGCCAAGCTCTAGATATTAAAGGCGAGGAAGTCGCTTTGTTGAGGTACGAGCTATGGGTATTATAGAGGGAGATGATATTGATAGAACAGTGGAGAGTTTGTTCACAATATATCATTAAGAAAATATGAGATATACATACTTCATTTGCACTCAAACAAATCATCAAACAACTTAAATGCTAATTCGTAAATGGAGTTTACTAATTTCATGGAATATGTGAGAGAGATCAAATTTGGATATTTGAAGAAGGCAAGGCCGCTTTTCTGCAAGTAGGAGAAGTGTGGTTCTTGCAGGACTTGTAGGCCCAACCACCTCTAAGAAACAAGCGATTGTACAATTAGGATAAAAAAAGATGGAACTTGGGCTGATGATATAAAAAAAAATTGAGCAAAACAAGAGGTTTCTTGAAATAAAAGGGAAAGAGTCATGCTTATCACATTAATCAATCTTTTTGCTTTGGTTCTCTTTGTGAATTGGACAAAATTAGGATAAAGCTCATTAAGTTAAAAGATTTGACGATTTAAGAAGTTGGACCTTGAGCCATGATCCATGACCAATTATCGTGTAAGATGGGCCAAACAACTTAGAAAAATACCAAAAAAAGCAGGTAGAAATTTAAAAAAAAACAAGTGGGTCCTACATATGCATGGACAAATTTTGGTCATCCATCCTATCATAGGGGCAATGCCAACGTGGATAGGATGAAATAAACCCATAAGAGGATACAAACGACTCAAACAAAAACAAAAATGATCTGCATAATTTCTTCAATTTTGGTTCCTATTAGTTCGCTAATTTCCAATTTTTATCAAGTGTTCTTTCAATTTTAACTTATATTCCTTCAGTTTTTTTGAATTCTAGTTGTAAATTGTTGAATCAATTTGTGATGAAAATATTAAATTTGTTGTTCATGAGTTTTCCTTCATTTCTCTGATTCAGTTTCTTAGTTTGTAGTGGTTTATCGAGAGAAATATAAGCAACGATCGAATATGGATCCACATGGTTTAATCATAAAAGTTGGATTTATCATATTTAACACGAGTGTACTTGACAAGCCCGTAAATTTATATTTTTATATATTTTTATTATGATGATCATTAACTTATGTTTTGTTTATTTTAATTATTAATATTAGCATTATTAAATTATCATCTTTTTATATAATTAAATGTTATTATTTTAGGTAAATTATTATTAGAAGAAGATATAGATTCAGATTAGTTAAATTAAATAAAGAATTTTTTTTAAAAAAAATAATATAAGAATGGAGATTGTGAATGTCTATTGCGATTCTAAATAAATGAAATGTTTATTCCTATGAATATCCTTTTCATCTAACTCGACACAATACATTTCGACTATACGAACACAAATTTTCTCCAATTTTACTCAAATTAGAGTTTAAGCTCGAGTCTGACTCAAAACATTTGAATTATTCAAATCGGTTGCTCAAAAAACATTAATTTAATATGTAATTATATTACATTATATTAATAAAATATTTGAGCTCATCAATTACTTGCAAAATATTATACTAAATAATTTACACTCCTCGAAAAAAATTCCAACATATTTGAGTTTGACTCGAATTTAATTATTTCAAATACAAATAGAATATTTATCAAACTAGCTCGATTCGTTCACACTCTCGATAAAACACAACAGGGACAAAGTAGAATTGGTATTAACGTTGTCGCTCTTTGTCTTGTTTTTCCATGAAATGATTCGTTCATTTGATTATTTTCATATCTAATATTATACGAAAAACAACTAAATTTCTCAATTTATAGCTCAATTATCATCCCACGAACATAACTGTAGATATCTGCACAATCTTTGATGATTTGTCAATAGATTCATTCATTTGGAACCTTCTTGAGCAGCTCAAGTTTCATTAAAATCTGGGCTTTAAATACAATGACCTCAACACCCTTGCATTCTCTTTCAAAATCATCAAACAAATCCAACAAAGAAACCGAAAGCAATTAAATAGAATGTGATAGTTGGATCCTTTCATCACTTGATTATTTGACAATACAATACCTATTCAAAGCATTTAAGAGTCAGTCTCAAGAAGCCATGTTGATTGATCCTAGCTCATTTCTAGTAATGTTACAACAAGATAATTGCATTGAATCTCATATAGCCCTTTTGAAATCATTCATCCTTTCGCAGTTCTTAGCAGCAAATGATCCCTTCTCCAAAACCCAATCTTCGATCATAACTCGGGAATTCACGGGCTGATCGGTTGGCACGAGATGTCCTGCATTCAACACCACAACATGGCTAAGACTATCCCATTTCTGCACATATCCTGCCAACTTCCCTCTCACTCTCCAAATCCTCCTCTCTGCCTCTAAAAACTCGTGGATCCCTTCCCAGTCCATCTTCTTAACCCAAGCCAATGTCGACACCACGCCATCCCTCAAGTCACATTGTCCTTGATACAACAACACTTTGGTGTTCTTCACCAAGAATTCCACCATATATCTCACGCTCTTCATCACATCCTCGTGTAATACATTCCCCACCGTGTCGCTGCATGTCTCGAATACGATGGATTCCTTCGCTCCTAACGCCTTTTTCGCCTCCACATTGTTCAAGAATGTAGCAACTAAGTCATCTTGGTAAGGGATCAGCCTCCTAAAATCATACAAAGTGGCTAATCCAGTCATATTTTCCAGTGCGCTTAAAACCCTATTCCTTGCATATGTTGCTTCTCTCCAATCACCACTTTTTACGAATCCAATAGCCTCCAATTGAAGCTTCTCCAATAGGGATTTTTCCTTGTCATTAATCAAGCCTAAATTATAAGTATTCACAGAATAAGTTGCCACTTGAATCTCTGGATCAGTCAATCCATTCCCAATTGCAACACCAGCCAAATTCACTCTACTTTCACTAGGTAAGAGGGCATTCTTTTTCAGTGTGTAATACCCAAGCGCTGGAAGATACTTCCCCGCATAACTCTCACCAGTAATGTAAATTGGCCTAGATCTAAAAGACTCGTCCAAGGCAACAAATTTCTGAATTGCCCTGAAAAGGTGCTCTGCTATACCATATTGATTTCTGGGTATTTCTTCAATCGAATCAGCAACACTGAATCCTGTTCCTATGGGATTATCAAGAAAAAGGAGGCCAAAGACTTTGTTCCAAGAACCTGGATTGGGATCCAGTGAAAGCTTCTGATTCACAAGCCACGGGCCAAGCTCATAAAAGTTTCCCATCATTGATGAGCATCCAGGCCCACCTTGAAGCCAAATGAGGATCGGAATCTGGGAAAGTGGCGTGTTATTGTAGGGATTTTGAGCTTCATAGAATGTGTAGAAAATGGCTGAGCTGGTGGACGAGTTGACTGATAAATAGCCGGATTTTGTTGGAAGTGCTTCTTTTGGAAACAAAGCGGTGGAGGACGGTGGTGGTGAAGCGATGGAGTGGCGGAGGACTGCGGCCAGGAGGAGGAGGAGGAGGAATATTGAATGTGGAGATATCATTTCTTGATTTTTTTTTAGTCCTGTTTCGGTGAGTGAATCACAGTGGTGCATTAGGTTGTGTACTTTTCCACCCGTTGTTGGCCTGCAAAATTTGTACTTGGTTCGGGTACTCTGTTGATATTTTAATTATTATCGAGGAAATGATGTAATTAATTATTGGTTTGATACCATTATTACAAGGAATGTGACAACTTAATTTGTTTTGGCGTTTAGCCATTGGTGATTCACTTTTCTAAGTGGATTCTCCTCCATAAGACATGGCTGAACTCCTTGTCAAACTCCTACACACAACAAACATGTGAAAAGGGAGTCGAAACACTTTTCCGGCATGAATTCGCCATGCTCAAATCATAAACAAACTCACGAAATATAAAGCAAATTCAAGAGTTGATAAAAATGAAAGGCATCGATTGATTATAAGGTGGAGTAGATCTTGTACTTATAAACAAACCGTGATAAGGTAATAGAAAGTTTCCTTATTAAAATTGTTCTCACGTTTATCCAAGGTACTTTGTTCAGATATGATGATATCTAGGCGAAGATTTGATAAATCCATCTCGAATCCTAAGGTCATCTCCAACCTTTGATGCAAAAATTTGCTCCAATGGAAGCTCCGATATGCCTCCACCTCTTGCGCCAAATTTGGCGCATGAGTATTTGGCGCAGGCAGAGGTACTTTTTCTAAAAAATTTTTTTAAATTTTTTTGTTTTAATTATTATAAATATACATTAATTTTATTATTTATTTTAAATGTAAATTTTATTTTAATAATAATATTTAAATGTAAATTTTATTTTAGTAATAATAATAAAATATTTATTTTATTATTTTAATAATGAGATATCTAAACATAAAAATTTAAAATAACAATTATTGATTTTTATATATTTATTTATTTATGTTAATTATTAATAATTAGGAAAAATTTGATTTAATGATTTATAAATAATATAATTTCATATAAAGATGTTTACTTCGCACTACGAAATATTTTAATTGATCATTTGTGAGATAAATATAGTAATTCAAATTATATAATTAAATTATAAACTTAAATATTATTATTTAAATGTATTAATAATATAATATTGATTATATAATATACACATTAGTCATAATTAAGAAAAAATTAAATAAAAGATAATAATTAATATATGTAAAATAAAAAGAATATTTCGAGAATATTCTTTTTGGTGTGAGAGTTGAAGTAAATGAGTTGGAGATTGATGTTGTATTTTGTGCAGAAACCGCATTATTTTAGTGTAAAATTTGTATCAAAATAGATTTTGTGGTTGAAGATGGCCTAATAGATTCTTACGAACTTTCTCCTTGACTCCGTATGTCACCGATCTCCGTACTAGAGCTCGATTACCATTCTCGGGAGTTCAAGATCTCTTCCAAACCCAACTCATAGAAGTCATTCCAATAACAATTTGGTTACTTCGGCCCCGTACTTTGGGTCAGCTAGACATGAGCTCAAGATAACATCTCGTCTGAAGCCCCCATTATTCACCCCAAACAACCCATGACACGAACGTTTTTTCAACCCCGAATAACCTTATCACAGGTCAGCCCTACTCACCTCGACTCAATTCTTTGTATCACTTGGTCACTTGGACTCTCCTTTGGGACTCCTAATTACTTCAAATACTTCGACCCACCGGTTCGGCATACATCGTCTTAGTCAGATCTCATGGGACCCCGAGACTTGCTGGGGCAAAACCATCATGTGCACCTCGGCATACAGTGTTGAAGAATTAACCTAGGGTACTGCAAGTATGTTGTACCATTTTCACACCCAAGATATAACATAAATTCAAAATTTTTGGTTTTGATGTTCAAACTTTCTTGGGTGTCGTATGATTTTAAATTTCATACACATGACTCAGCTTCAATTATTCAGGTGTTTAGGTGTTAATAGATCTTTTTGTATCTTCTTACAAAAAATCAACCGGATCATACATCGTTATTGAATCGCTCTATTAAGTCTACGATCGAAAAGTGTGTTCCTAATATATTTCTCACTTGAGAATATAGAAGAAGTTTGTGTTGAGAATCAATCACATAAGGAGATGGCTATCCGAAAGATGTGTGGTGCAGTTGTGGTGGCCAGGGGCGGAGCTACAAGGCACTATAGGGTGGCCCTATTTTTTTAAAAAAAATTTATATGTAAATTTTGTATAAATTTTAGAATAATATGATATTAGCCCGGGTAGATCAATTTAAAATATTAGAAGATTCTAGAATTTAAAATTCTAGTCCGGGCTGAGCCATATTTCTGGCTCCGTCCCTGGTGGTGGCCGAAGGTTTTCTTCACCAAGAAAAAGGTGTTGGTCGTGAGGTGTTCTTGTCAATACAAGGGGAGGCGGATTTTGCTCAAGAGAGAGAAGACATAATTGCTTGTGTAGTGTATATTGTGTTCTCTTTATTAACTTTTGATTACACATATTTAATATTTTTCTATTGTTGAATTCTAATCATACTATTAAACATTAATATCAAGTGTTTTCTCTTGTTAAATCTCCCATGTTGTATTTTCAACTTTTGAAAATATTTTATATATTTCATGAGCACTATTATATACTTATTGATTCTAGATTTCTCTAGAAAAATCCCCCTTCTTCCAAGCTAACTAGGACCAATCTAACATGTTCAGACATACAGTTCCCGCGGAAAATCAAATTGTATCCCAAAAATATCCGGGTCTAAATATAGCTATTCTTTGGATATCTTGACATGGTGGAAAATCTACTAGTCAAAGTTTGACTAGAATATTCAATGTTTACAAATTAACATTTTAGGATTGTGGTTTCGTCAAAATCCCGATCAACGATCAGAAATAGCCGATACAACGAAGGTACAAAACCCGTTATTATAGTCAAAAATGAAAATTTTAAAGGTCAAAAATTTTCACTGATTCATTTTTGCAGCTGTCTATTTTGGAACTCCTTCTCTAAATTATGCAATTGTACTCTATTCACAAAATTAATAGTCAAGGTAACTTCCACAACTTAAAAATATTAAATCCACTTATAAACATCATTATAAGACATATGTTTGATCACCACATTAATAATCAAATTCAACTTTTTGAATTTGACAATCTCAAAAGAAACACATAATACAATACTTATGTGACATTAAATGGTTCACAAACACATCTAATCGTGGGTTCACAAGTTATGTGAATCAAAACAACATTTACTTCTTATAAGGGCTTATCCTTGTTAGCCAAATTCTGTGTATCAACCCTTTGATCACAATAACGTCGGAACTCAAGTCTATTTTCACGCGTCGAATCATGGTAAGAACGTCAAGTATCATCATCTCAAGATCTCTTAGGTATCACTATAGTGCCTTTAAGCATCAATAAGTTATGGTTAGCTTACAGAAGGTCCCTTCAACTCATATATCATGATCGAATCTATAACCACTGTTATATCAAGAGTTGTATATGAATTCGATAACGATGTGATATATCTTTGAGTAATCATAGTAGCATAGTATGTGCAACTAGATGACCACTTTTCCTAAAGCACATTTCTTATTTTTGTTCAGATTTTTCTTGTACTATTAATTCATCAGATCTCATATGATATTTACACTCCTAGGTGACTTTGAATCCCCTAGTACAATGGATCGAATCCTACATATGTCATTCAACCCTGCCACCTGACGATGTTCATGAAATCTGCAAACGAATCAAAGTGCAGTGCTAGTACGTTGAGACTCCATGTTATCCCAGGTAGCACGACTAATGGTATACATTCATAACCGCATACTTATATACTCGATATGAGATAACCACTTGTAAATTCTGAGGGAGTTGTTCAGTGATTGAATAATTTTAGTCTCAATCTCGAGCAGTCTTTATTCTTATTTTAGACGTCTGAATTGACTAATAACACATTTAGAATATACAACTTATAAATTAATTCCATGATCGTCATCATATGTACGACCTCATAGTATCATAGTATATTCAAGGACTTTATCTATGCATCTTGCATGAGTATACAGATAAAGTAAATATCATAATTGGATAAAATCATAAAATGTTATTAAAACAAAGATATTTTTAACACGAGATTCAATAAAGCCCAATCCACATTTTAGCTTGTTGGACACCTACTATAACCAACTCTCACATTCACTATATCCAACTACCCATAGATCTCAAAACCATTGCTTCATGATGATTTTCAAACAATGATCATTGCAGGGGCTTTGTAAGTAGATCAACAACGTTATCTGCAGAGGTGACTCTTTCTAGAAATTTCTCGTCTTCCCACAGTTTCCCGGATGATGTAGAACTACCTCAGTACATGTTTAGATCAATGATGAGATCTCGGATCATTTGATTGCACAATAACACTGGTGTTGTCACAGTACACCAAGACTGGATCAAATCCATTAAGAGTGACGCCCAACTGTTGCACGAAATTCCTCATCCAAACTACCTTATTTTCTACAACCGATGCATGTATGTATTCAGCTTAAAAGGTTGAATCTACTTTGATGTCTTGCTTGGAACGCTTCTAAGAAAAATCACAATCATTGAGCATTAAAACAAATCCAGATGTTGATTTTGAATCATCCACGTCTAATTGGAAGATAGAATCACTGTATCCTTCTAATTTTGATTATCAACTCCCATAGACCATTAAAAAATTCTTATTCATTTTTAAGTACTTAAGAATATCCTTCACAACATTCCAATGAAATGGACCGGGGTTCAATTGATATATGCTCGCATACTCAGTGCAAAAGTTATACCAGGTCGAGTATATATCATACCATACATAATACTACCAATGATAAAAGCATAAAAAATATGTATTATGGTTTCTATCTTGATGCAAACGTGGTTGATCAAGCACCAAAGAAAGCATGGGAGTCGTTGGAGTTGCCCGAAGGACCTAAAACGAGGGGACGAAGCAAGAAGTTTAAAGATGCACTTCAAAGACTCATGATGAGCTATCAAGGAAGTCCTACAAGTTGGATGTCTAAATTAGAGGAGGTTGGGAATCATGAGAATGATATTGGAGGTCTTTGGAATGTTATTCAAGTGCAATTGCCGAAGGTCCAGCGCACCCGCGCTAAAACAGAGACTGCACCCGCGGTCCAATTGCCGAAGGTGTAGCGCACCCGCGCTAAAACAGAGACCGCACCCGCGGTCTTGCTAAATAAATTTTTTTTTTTTAATTTTTTTCCCGAGGCTGTACCGCACCCGCGGTCCAGTCTTCAGCGCACCCGCGGTCCTTTGGCGCACTTCCTTGTCAAAGTTGCTAATTAGCTCATTTAAGCTTTTCACACTACTTTTCTTGTATTTTAATGATTATATAATGCATGTATTATTGTTGAACGAATCATTATTGAAGATATATGAAATTGTATTGAGTTCTCTCAATCTTGCAAGGCTTGTGCTTTGTGTTTACTAAAAATCAAACTTATCAAAGATTTAATCTTTGTGGCGTTTGTCGATTATTTCTCGCTCGGATTGTCATAGGCTTTGTTATTTGAAGGTTCGTTCTTGATTCAATTGTTTTATCGTTGATATTTGTTGCTAAGTTAAATAACTTAGAGGTGAATATCACAAAATCGTTATTTGTTTCAAAAGATCGGGACACAATAATCGTTCCTTGTTTGTTATTGAATTGAAGGTGCGATTTCTATATTCGTGCTTGCCTTTCATTCGTACGAGGATTCGTATCATTTGGTATCAGAGCTTTGGCTCATTGAAATCAAGTAAGTATCTTGTTCTTCATTTTCAGATCTGTCTAAAAAAAAAAATCAAATAAAAATATAAATATCTGTTCTGTTATCAGATCTGTGTTATCCTTGTGTTTCTATTGTCATATCTATCAAAAACAAAAACCAAAAAATTCATTCTGTTATCAGATTTGTGTTATCCTTTGTTCTATTTCAAGATCTGCGTTATTTCTATCATCCTTTGTTATTTGATAATCCAGAATTCTCGAAAAAAAAAATTTGTTTTGTGTTATTCTATCGTTCTTGTTTTTGTGCAATCCAAGTGAGACAGTTGCAAGTGTTCACAAGGTGAATCTTGTAAGTTTGATAAAAAGAAAATATAAAGATTGAGCACACATTTGAGAGAACTATCAAAATTCGAGTGGAAAATATTTGAGTGCGAGTGTTATTTCTTTGGTGTGATCGTGAGAATTTGGGTTAGAAAAAAATCTTTTATTTCTACTAACATTTTATTGCAGGTACAAAATCTGAAATTAAAATGGAGAGGGAAGTAGGAGAGAGTTCAAATCAAGGGTTGTCTAAGGAGGAGTTATTTGGGCATTTTAGTAGAATGTTGAGGGCCGAATTGGAACCTTTATATGAGAGGATTGATAGACTTGAAGTTAGTACTAGTGAAAATAAATCTAAGCCTAAAGGTTTGGGTAGAGTCGAAGAAGAAGAAGAGTATGAATATGATTTGGGAGGAGAAGAGGAGAGTCAAAACGAGAACTGGGGTAGAGGCGGAAGAGGTAGAGGATTTGGTAGGGGAAGAAGAGAAGCCTTACGTGGTAGGTACGAAGATGTGAATAAAGAAGATAATAACATAGGTAGCATTAAGATGAAAATTCCATCGTTCCATGGTAAGTCGGATCCCGAGGCTTATTTAGAATGGGAAAAGCGAGTTGAATTCGTGTTTGATTGTCATCAATATTCCGAACAAAAGAAGGTTAGGTTGGCCGTGGTTGAATTTGTTGATTATGCACTTATTTGGTGGGATCAATTAGTGACCACTAGGAGAAGATGCAATGAGAGGCCTATAGAAACTTGGGATGAGATGAAGAGTGTAATGAGGAAGATGTTTGTACCAAATCACTACTATAGAGAAATGTTTAAGAAGTTACAAACTTTGAGACAAGGTGTAAAGAGTGTTGAGGACTACTATAAAGAATTGGAAGTAGTCATGATTAGAGCTAACATAGATGAGGATAGTGAGGCTACTATGGCTCGTTTTCTATGTGGTTTGAACAGGGAAATTCAAGACCAAGTGGAGCTTAGACATTACTTGGATCTAGATGAAATGGTGCAAATGACGATAAAAGTGGAGCAACAACTCAAGAGGAGAGGAGTTGGTCGTACCACACAAGCTGGGAATACATCAACACCTTGGCGTTCCAATGTTGTTAAACGTGAAGAAAGCAAGGTAGTGGTCAAGCCCAAAGTTGACACTAAACAGGAGGCGCCTAAGCAGGGAATGCAAGGTAAACCTGAAACTCCTATTAATCGTTCTAGAGATATTAAATGTTTTAGGTGTCAAGGAGTTGGACATATTGCTAGCCAATGTCCCAATAAAAGGGTGATGGTGTTGAATAATTAAGGGGAGTATGAATCTCATAGTGAGGGAGATGATGGAGAGGATGAAGATGAGATGCCTGCATTAGAGGATCCTGATGAGGGATATGAAGCAGTTGTGGGTGAGGCATTAGTGACTAGGCGTATCATGAGTGCCCAAGTCAAAGAAGAGGAGACGAATCAGAGGGAAAATTTGTTCCATACTAGATGTTTTGTCAGTGGCAAAGTTTGCAACATTATTATAGATGGAGGAAGTTGTACCAATGTTGCTAGTCTTGAAATGGTTGAAAAATTGAGCTTGCCTACTTTGAAACATCCCCAACCATATAGGCTACAATGGTTGAATGACTGTGCCGAAGTGAAGGTGAACAAACAAGTTTTGGTTGCGTTTTCGATTGGGAAGTATATTGATGAGGTGTTGTGTGTTGTGGTGCCAATGCATGCTTGTCATATTTTGTTAGGGAGACCATGGCAATATGATAGGCAAGTGACACATGATGGGTTTAGAAATAAATATTCTTTTGTACTCTAGAAAGAACCCATTGTTTTACTTCCTTTGTCCCCAAAGCAAGTATTGGAAGACCAATTGAAAAAGAAGAAAAGAGATGAGGCCGAAAGAAAGAGTGAATTAAAAAGTGAGATGGCCTTTGAAAAGAAAAATGAAATGGCTAAAAAAAAAAGTGATAAAAAAATTGAGATAGCCATACAAAAGAAAAATGAGGAAAAAGAAAATGAGAGGAAAGAGGCCAAAAAGAAAACATATATGGCCCAAAAGAGTGAGTTGAAGCAATTGATGCACACACATGAACCACTTGTGTTGATTGTTTATAAGGAGATCCTCCTTAACACAAGTGATATAGCCGGGTTCCTTCCGAGCATTGTAATTTCACTTTTGTAGGAATTTGAAGATGTATTTCCGGAGGAGCTACCTCAAGGATTACCACCATTGAGGGGGATTGAGCACCAAATTGATTTGGTACCCGGAAGTGTATTGCCAAATCGTCCAGCTTACAGAAGCAATCCGGAGGAGACTAAGGAGCTACAACTACAGGTAAGTGAGTTGTTAGATAGGGGTTTTGTGCATGAGTCCATGTCTCCTTGTGCTGTACCTGTTTTATTAGTTCCTAAGAAAGATGGCTCATGGCGTATGTGTGTAGATTGTAGGGCAATCAATAATATAACCATCAAGTATAGGCATCCCATACCTAGACTAGATGATATGTTAGATGAATTGCATGGTGCTTGTATTTTTAGCAAGATTGACTTGAAAAGTGGTTATCACCAAATTAGAATGAGGGAAGGTGATGAGTGGAAAACGGCTTTTAAAACCAAGTACGGGTTATATGAGTGGATGGTCATGCCTTTCGGCTTAACTAACGCTCCTAGTACCTTTATGAGGTTGATGAATCATTTCTTGCGTGCTTACATAGGGAAATTTGTTGTGGTTTATTTTGATGATATTCTTGTGTATAGCAAAGATTTAGAAGAACATGTTGAGCATTTAAGACTGGTACTGATAACACTTAGGGATGAACATTTATATGCTAATCTTAAGAAATGTGATTTTTGTACAAGCAAACTTGTCTTTATTGGTTTTGTGGTAAGTTCACAGGGGATACAAGTGGATGAGGACAAGGTAAGTGCTATTCGAGATTGACCAACGCCTGCTAATGTTAGTCAAGTTCGAAGCTTTCATGGCCTTGCAAGCTTCTATAGGAGGTTTGTAAAAGATTTTAGCACCCTGGCGGCACCGATGACGGCGGTGATTAAGAAGCACGTTCCATTCCATTGGGGCGAGGAGCAAGAGAAGTCTTTTAATATTATTAAACAAAAGTTAATTAATGCGCCTTTACTTGTTTTGCCTGATTTTTCTAATACTTTTGAAATTGAATGTGATGCTTCAGGTGTAGGTATTGGTGGCGTTTTGATGCAAGGAGGACGACCAGTGGCGTACTTTAGTGAGAAACTCAATGGAGCAGCGCTGAACTATCCAACGTATGACAAGGAGTTGTACGCGCTTGTGAGGACCTTGGAGGTGTGGCAATACTTCTTGAGGCCTAAAGAGTTTGTGATTCACACGGATCATGAGTCTCTTAAGCACCTTAAGGGGCAACAGAAGTTGAACAAGCAGCATGCTAAATGGGTGGCATTCATAGGTACATTTCCCTACATAATCAAATACAAACAAGGTAAGGATAATGTAGTGGCTGACGCACTATCACGGAGGTACGTATTAATCTCTACTTTGGATTCGAAAATCTTGGGATTTGAACATATGAAAGAGTTGTATTTGTTGGATGAGGATTTTAAGGAGATATTTGAAACATGTATGCATGGTCCACATGATAAATTTTATTTGCATAATGGGTTTTTATTTAGAGAAGATAGATTGTGCATTCCTAAGTCATCAATTCGTGAATTACTTGTGAGGGAGGCACATGGTGGAGGTTTAATGGGGAATTTTGGTGTGGCTAAAACTTTGAGTTGTTTGCATGAGCATTTTTATTGGCCACATATGAAACGTGATGTTGAACGTGTTTGTGAAAAATGCATTACTTGTAGACAAGCTAAGTCTAGAACACAACCACATGGCTTGTATACACCACTTCCCGTCCCTAGTGAACCTTGGGTTGATATTTCTGTGGACTTTTTTTTGGGGTTGCCTAGGACAAAGAAGGGGAGAGATTCTATATTTGTTGTTGTGGATAGATTTTCCAAAATGGCACATTTTATTGCTTGTCACAAAACTGATGATGCATCCAACATTGCAGATTTGTTCTTTAAGGAAGTCGTTAGGTTGCATGGTATGCCTAGGACTATTGTGTCTGATCGTGATGTTAAATTCTTGAGTTACTTTTGGAAAACCTTGTGGGCTAAACTTGGCACAAAACTGATGTTTTCTACTACATGTCATCCTCAAAGGGATGGACAAACTGAAGTTGTTAACTGAACTTTAGGAACACTTTTGCGTGCTATCATTAAGAAGAACTTAAAGAATTGGGAGGATTGTTTACCATTTGTTGAGTTTGCTTATAATCATTGCGTGCATTCTACTACAAATTATTCACCATTTGAAATCGTATATGGTTTTAATCCTTTGACTTCGTTGGATTTGATGTCTTTACCTGTGAGTGAAAGGTTGAACATGGATGGCCAGAAGAAAGCTGAATTCGTTAGAAGTTTACATGAGAAGGTCAAGGATAACATCGAGAAGAAGAATTTACAATACACGAAGCAAGCCAACAAGGGAAGGAAAAAGATGGTTTTTGAAAAGGGAGATTGGGTGTGGTTGCACTTAAGGAAGGAAAGATTTCCAGAGAAGCGACGTTCAAAGCTTTTACCTAGGGGTGATGGACCATTTCAAGTAATTGAAAGGATCAACGACAATGCATATAAACTTGATCTGCCAGGTGAGTACAATGTCAGTTCTACTTTTAATGTTAGTGATCTTTCGTTGTTTGATGTAAGAGATGATCAAGATTTGAGGACAAATCCTTTTCAAGAAGGGGAGAATGATGCAAACGTGGTTGATCAAGCACCAAAGAAAGCATGGGAGTCGTTGGAGTTGCCCGAAGGACCTATAACGAGGGGACAAAGCAAGAAGTTTAAAGATGCACTTCAAGGACTCATGATGAGCTATCAAGGAAGTCCTACAAGTTGGATGTCTAAATTAGAGGAGGTTGGGAATCATGAGAATGATATTGGAGGTCTTTGGAATGTTATTCAAGTGCAATTGCCGAAGGTCCAGCGCACCCGCGCTAAAACAGAGACCGCACCCGCGGTCCAGTCTTCAGCGCACCCGCGGTCCTTTGGCGCACTTCCGTGTCAAAGTTGCTAATTAGCTCATTTAAGCTTTTCACACTACTTTTCTTGTATTTTAATGATTATATAATGCATGTATTATTGTTGAACGAATCATTATTGAAGATATATGAAATTGTATTGAGTTCTCTCAATCTTGCAAGGCTTGTGCTTTGTGTTTACTAAAAATCAAACTTATCAAAGATTTAATCTTTGTGGCGTTTGTCGATTGTTTCTCGCTCGGATCGTCATAGGCTTTGTTCTTTGAAGGTTCGTTCTTGATTCAATTGTTTTATCGTTGATATTTGTTGCTAAGTTAAATAACTTAGAGGTGAATATCACAAAATCGTTACTTGTTTCAAAAGATCGGGACACAATAATCGTTCCTTGTTTGTTATTGAATTGAGGGTGCGATTTCTATATTCGTGCTTGCCTTTCATTCGTACGAGGATTCGTATCATATCTCCTCATTAGTGAGAGAACATAAACTTGGACAGAGTAACGTCTTGAAAAATTGGTAGATATCCTCTCTTGGACTCATATATATATAGAATCTCCTTAGTAAGTGTTTTGGTGAATCCAAGCATGCTCTTTGATCTATCCCTATAGATCTGTATTCATAATACATAGGATGTTTTACCCATGTTTTTATGGAGAATTTAAACAAAGAAAATGAAATTTGTGTGTGTGTGTGCCGTGTCTGAGGTGTGTGTAAATGCGCGCGCATGAGTTTTTAGTTAATTAAGGGAAGAGTTTTGCTTAATAACATAATTAACATGCTAATTAAATTTTAATCAAATACAAAATTTACTAAAATCCTCCAATAAAATAAAAAATACACAAGCGATCAATTTTAAAAGTTTTAAAAATCTTAAAATCACCTATTAAATAAAATTAGGCTTTTAAAATGCTAAAAACTCAATAAATCATTTAAAATGCACCAATCCTAACTTAAATAAAATATCACATTTTAAAATCGTCAAAATTGTCGCCAATCTCTTTTCCTCGATCCCACATCGAATAATCGTCTGAAACATGAAACTCAAGAAAATATTTTTAACGTGCACCTAATAAATGTGTAACAATTTAAAATAATGTAAACAAATAAATCATGCATTGCTAAAATCATTTTAGACTTAAAAAAATAATTTAAATAATTACATTGATTTTACATGTACTGATTTTGGGATCTACAAAAGATTCATTATTTCTCTATATTTATGTGGCATTTGTTGTGAAACTTTTTGTCTCAATTATTTGTGAAAAATAACTAGGAATTTCAACTTAGATATGGGATAAGTCCTAAGATTGAAGTGGATTGTTACAAAGAGTTGTAAAACTAAAGTCTTATAGTAAAATCCTTCCTAAGTGGAAGAAAGGGTTACGTTGGAGCTTGGGTCTCCGAACATCCATAAAAATCCTTGTGTCATTTCATTTACTGCACTTTTTTATTTTGTTGTCCTTTTACATTTGAGTATAAAAGTATCATAAGAACCCCGACTATTTTCCTCACTATTTTTTTCAACGATTTTTAAAAGTTTACAAAATTAGGTCTTGTATAACTAACCATATCAAGACCGATCGCATTATTTGTCAGTGTTTAAGAGAACTCTTTCTCATCTAAACACATATATGATCCTAACAACCTCACTACTTCATCTATATTTGCTAACAATATCTCCCTAATTGGTGGATATGCAACAAATTCTGCTTGAGGAGGAAGATGAGGCAATATGGTTTCAGGCAGAGGTGGGATACTTGTAGTTCAAACAAATTGCTCGAGAGACGCTTCTATACTCTATACTTGGACTTTTCTGGAGGGTTTCTAAATCGGTTCTGAAACTATCGGTGGAGATTTTGAGCCTAATTGCTCAGCTTGTTGTTCATCTCTAGGCCAGAATCTGACTAAGCGAGATAGTTGGTATCCTTCCTCTTCTTGGTAGGTTATTAGGTTTTACTGCCTTATTTCTACATTGTAACAATTAAATTCATTATCTTAATTAAATTTATTTTTTCTTCAAGTATTTATTTTTATGGGGCTTAGATTTTGTCATCCCTAAAAAATGAGAAATTGTTAGATCCCTAACTTTTGCTCGTAATAAACAATGACTTACTGTATTATATCAAGCTACTTTTACATTTATTACAGGTACTCGATTGTTCTATAGAAGATTCAGAAGAAATTGTTCAAGTGGTATCAAGATGTAAAGCTATCCAACCAGCTCAAGTCTTAGCAGCATATTTGATCTACTCAACCACTTGAGCTTTCTAGTATGTGCATAAAACTACTCAGTTTTTCACTCTATTGAAGCATATTTGAAAAAAGCCGAGTAAGATATATTCTGATTTAAGCCACACATTTTACAAGGATCCTACTTACTTAATCAGAAAATTTTGTGGAATAATCATGCTTTAGAAACAAGACATCAGAAGATCAGGTTTTTTTCAAAAAAACAGCTCAGATGCAGTTATGTTTTGCTATTAATGACCTTTTTTTTTTACATATTTTGAAAATTTCAAATTGTTCGTTTATTGAATTGTACTATTAATCAAGAAAGGACGACGACAACAATGTTTTTCATTAATAATCTACAGTCGAGCGTTGAATGGGCAAATGCAAAAATCACTATAGATAGAGTATGCAAAGAAAATATTCTCAGTACGTGACAAGATTTGACACATTCGACGCAATTTTATCAAGATTGCATTCTCTAAAAGATTTCTGAGCACACCTCACACTCATATCAAATACTACTCAAAACTCCTTGCTTCAAAAAAATATGTATCAGATCATCTTGGGCTTTTGTCAACTTCTTAACCATTTCTGTCAATACCGTTTGAGGAGTTGCTCGAAAATTTGAAGCTAAGGATTGATTATTTCTCTATATTTATGTTGTATTTGTTGTGAAACTTGTTGTCTCAATTATTTGTGAAAATTAACTAGGACTTTCAACTTAGAGAGTGGATAAGTCATATGGTTGATGCGGATTGTTACAAGTGAAATCATTTAAGTGAAAAAAAAGGTTACGTTGGAGCTTGAATCTTCGAACATCCATAAAAATCCTTGTGTCATTTCATATACTGCACTTTTTTTATTTTGTCGTTCTTCTATATTTGATTATAAAAGTATCATAAGAACCCCGACTATTTTCCTCACTATTTGTTTTCAACCATTTTTAAAAGTTAAGAAAATTAGGTCTTGTATAACTAACCATATCAAGACCGATCACATTATTTGTCAGTGTTTAAGAGAACTCTTTCTCATCTAAACACATATCTGATCCTAACAACTGCACTACTTCATATATATTTGCTATTGTATATTTGCTAACAATATATCCCTAACTGGTGGATATTCAAAAAATTCTGATTGTGGAGGAGGAGGAGGAGTCAGTATGGTTCCAGGAGGAGGTAGAATACTTACAGTTTAAACAAATTGCTCGAGGGAAGCTTCTGCACTCTGTTCTTGGACTTTTCTAGAGGGTTGCTCTTATCGGTTCTGAAACTGTCGGTGGAGATTTTGAGCCTAATTGCTCAGCTTGTTGTTCAGGCCATAATCTGACTAAGCTAGATTGTTGATATCCTTCCGCTTTTTGGTAGATTCATATGGTGTTGAGATCTTGATTTCGGAGTTTGAAAAATTAAGCGTGAAAATATTGAACAACTAATCGAGAAAACTGAAGGTAACTGAACTGAAGATTAGTAAACGGATAGTTTCTTGAACTGAAGATTAATGCGTATATATTCAAAGGCAACTGAACTCAGCCAAGCTAATTGAACTGTGTAGTCAACTGGACGATAAGTTATGACTGATCAGTTACACAACAATCAGTTAATCCTATCGGCTATGTCAATCAGCTTGACACGTCATCAGTTAAGGAATGTAGCTATCAACCGACAATTTTACAAGATCAGACTGTAACATTTAGTGGTAACGCCGCATTTCAGAAAAGCTACAATGTACGATTGATAGAAGAATGTTGACGTGGATATACAATGGATATAAATATTCAAAATGCATTCATTGTTAACGTTGGAAGCAAAGCCTATAAATAGCCGAGAAAGATCACTTGAAGAACAATAATCAAGCTACAAAATTGTTCAAGTTATCGAGCAGAACTCTATGCATACTCTTCCAGCTTAAAAAGCTCTCAAAAGCTCACGCTTAGCATATACATTCATAGCTTTCAAGCTATACTTCGAGCTTAAAACAAAAACACTTATTGTTATATTATTCAATCTTGTAAAGATCAGTTGTGCTAAGAAAGTTACATATCAGTTAAGAACTAATAAGCTGTATTGATAATAAGAGTTTCAGTTTTGGCAGTGTTAAGTCCAAACTGAAGTAGGTTTGTACAGTTCATTGTATAGACCAAAGTCTTTTAGTGAATATTCTATCTTCGAGATAAAAGAGGTGACGTAGGAGTATTTGAAATATCCGAACATCTAGAAATCTTGTGTTCTTTCCTTATTAGTTTTATTCTATTTTTCTTTCAGTTATTTTCACACTTTTATCAAGTTAACTGATTGACATTGGCAACAAGATTCGCGAATTCAGTTTATCACTAAACTGACTCTTTATTTGAAAAAGTTGTGAAATTGTAAAGTGTTTATTCAAACCCCCCTTCTAAACACTTTTTCACTCCGAACCGATCCTAACAAGTGGTATCAAAGCGAGTTGCATCTTGTTTCAGAGTATTTCCATTCTTACAATTGTATACCATGTCTTCATTCAATAAAATTTCAATGTCCTCCAGAGAAGATTTTAATGATTGGAAGATAAAGATGCAGGCTCATTAAGCTGCACAAGACGATGACATGTGGTACGTCATAACTGACGGACCAATGAAGATATTAAAGGCAAATACTGCAGTTGCCATAACTGAAAGAGCTCCCAACCACATAGAGAAACCATGTTATGAGTGGACAACTCAAGACAAGGGGAAACCAACCTGGATAATGTGACTAAAGATATCATATACAAAACCTTAGATAAAATTACATTCCGCAAAATTAAGATGTAAGGCTCGAGATTTATTAATCTTCATTGACGTGAGACTCGGAATATATGAGAATGCATGACGTGCAATGAGGGGAGAAAGACATGAGAAATTAGAGTGTTGATAGACCGCACTCGCGCTTAGAACAGGAGTGCACCTGCGGTCATAAAATTCTGATTTTTGAAAGGCAGGCCGAAGCCACACCGCACCCGCGGTGCTAGGAGAGACCGCACCCGCGGTCGATGTCCAGTAGGGTAGGAAATTTTATTCGAAGCAAGACCGCACCTGCGGTGCGAGAAGGACCGCACCCGCGGTTGTGTGACCGCACCCGCGCTCTGATATGTACTGCACCCGCGGTCGCTATTTTCTTAAAAATGAAAATGGTGCCGAGAGCATGGCGCACCCGCGGTGCTAGAGTGACCGCACCCGCGGTGCTGCATGCGAGAAAGCCACCTTTGTTTCTTATGATGACACATGGCATGGTATATATATGTGATGCACGAATTCTTCCTCCTCATTCAGAACATCAGCACCGAAGGAAAAAGACTTCATTTCCTTTTGATCTTAAACTTGTGATTTTGAATGATTTAGCCATCCGATTTGTATTCCGAGTCGAGATTATTGTTCCTTGCGCTAAGGGCTACAAGAGGATGTAAGTTTCTTTAAATTCCAGCATGGTTTGAAGTTTAGATGTTGAAGAAATTGTGATATGATGTATAATATGTGTTCTTGAGATTATGAGCATCGTATATTTGCACACGGATTGATTATCAGATATCGTATGCGATTGATATGAGATTCCAGCATATACTATGTGAGAATTATACCAATTTCAGTATATGAACGGATGTCTTGATGAGATTATGAGTTGATTTGGATTGATTATGATGTTATTGAGTTATCGGTATCGAAGAAATACACCGTTATGCTGTCAATTCTTATCGAGACTTATTATTGAATTGTACAAGACTTGATGGGAGTTGCTTTGAATGATATATTGATAGGAAGCATCATTGAATTGTCATTTCAGATTTGATTGACAGATTTAATCTTCGACTTCAAGATCTCGATCAATTCCTACGACGAGAAAGGTATAATTCATGTGATTGTTGGGAAGACACGACTCGAATCAGATTTGATTGGAGTTTCCCAACCAAATCACATACTAGATTTATTGTTTATGTTTTTGATATGCTTTGATTTGTTTATAGATTATATTCAAATCTCCTGATACGATAATGATGTGTTTATAGATTTATATTCAAGCATTGAAATAGGAGAGTCATTGACAGAGTTGTCAAAACTAGACGTTCGGTGTATCGACGCATAGGAGCAGACATCCTCCGATTGTAGACATTCGATACAGACACGACCGAAGTTTAGGAGTAAGACGTACAGTTATCCCGATTGGGAGGGTAGGTAATAGACAGTGACGTCTTATTCACCCCGGGATCCCTAGAGTAGAGTCGAGTTGAGTCAAGACATGATTTGATTTGTAATTGCATGCTATTATGGATTGGTTTCATAGACTATGAAACCCTTTTATTATTGCTTTCATGCATGATTCATGATTTTACGTTAGCATGTATACATGTTTTATACTGGGATTTGTTCTCACCGGAGTTTCCGGCTGTTGTTATGTCTGTATGTGTGCATAACAACAGGTGGGGCAGGATCTGGGTCACGACAGAGATGAGTTCGAGTTAGAGTGGTGACTACAGGCGCAGAAGATCACTAGTGGTGTCAGACTAGACTTGTACTACTTGTATTTTATGGTTTGTAATAAAAATTAAAGATATGTTTGTATTAGAATAAGACATGTTTGTATGTTTGTATAATAAGTAAAGATTTTATGCTTATTTATATACATTAGAATTAATGTTAAAAAGCGAAAAATTGACCCACATTTTCTCACAAATCCATTTAATCCCAGATAGAACTGAGTTAGAACCCGCGTCCCCACAACAGGTGGTATCAGAGCAGTAGGTTCTGTAGACTGAGAGAGAATAGAATTAGCAGGGTAGATCGAGTCATCTTCCTTGCTTTTGATGTGCTAGCATGATTTGTTTCTTTCCATACTATGTGTTGTTGTATTATCTGATTTGATTTACAGCATATAATTGTCAAGCCTGGATCAGAACTGATTCTCGATCAGAGGTATATGATCAGAGGAGGGCTAAGACAGATGGTATAGACTGTATACTAATCTGTTTGATTATCAGATATGCCGCCTAGAAGAGTACCACAACCAGCTACCGGACAAGTGCCAGAACAAGGGAGTATGTCAGGTACTCAGATGGACGTAACCGCTACACCAATGGAGACGCTTTTGAAGCGGTTTCAGTCGTTCCGACCACCGACTCTGAAAGGCACTGAGAATGCAGCGGATTGCGAGAGTTGGTTGGATGATATAGAAATGCTCTTTGAATCACTTGCCTACTCAGATGAACGTCGAGTGAAACTGAACGGACATCAATTGCAAGAGGTGGCCAAGAGTTGGTGGCTAACGGCGAAACGAGCCCTAGAACATCGAGGTATTGATATTACTTGGAAAGTTTTTAAAGATGAATTTTATCAACGTTTCTTTCCAGTATCATACTGAAAAGACAAAGGGGCGGAGTTCGCCAATTTAAGACAGGGGCAATGGAACATAGAGGAGTATGTCGCCAAATTCTCGTCCTTGCTTCGATTTGCACCACATGTAGCAGGGAATGATGAGGCAGTTGCCGATCAGTTCATAAATGGTTTGAATCCAGATATCTTCACCTTGGTGAACACGGGGCGACCTTATACCTTTTCTGAGGCGCTGAACCGAGCAAAGGGAGCAGAGGCTGGTTTGATCAGACAGCGGGGAGCTTCCTATAGTGTTTCGGGTCAGAGACCGACGCCACCGCCCGCCGTACAGTTTCTACCACCTCCTCCTCGATATGATAGTGGAAGCGGTAGTGGCAAGAAAGAGTTTTTGAAGGCTAAGGGGAAGCAATTTAAGAGAGCTGGGAGCAGTTCTTCGAGCTCCAGCGGATCCCGACAGAGAGGTCAGGGTCAGAGTTCAGAGTACAGTGGTGTTTATTGCAGTGCGTGTGGAGGTAGGCATGCCACGGAGCAGTGCCAGGGAGTGATGGGCAGATGTAACTATTGCAGACAGCCGGGACACTTCGCCAGAGTTTGTCCCCAAAAAGGTGCCCAGAGATTTCAGAGTGCAGGATCATCAGCTTCAGTAGCTCAGCCCGAGAGGCAAGCTTTGTCTGTCCATTCCTTCCAGCCCACTCCTACACAGTCCCAGCCTAGAGCCAGAGGTGGCCAGATGGTGAGCCAACCTCCCCGACAACAGGCTCAGGTGTTTGCATTGACAGAGGAGCAGGCACAAGATGCGCCAGATGATGTGATTGCAGGTAACTGTTTTCTTTGCGGTTATCCTGCATATGTACTGATAGATACAAGTGCATCACATACATTCATATCAGAACGTTTTTCATTGTTGCATTCCTTGTCTGTCGAGTCAATGTCTACTGTAGTATCTATCTCTTCTCCGTTGGGAAGTGGTTTGATATCTGTGACTTCAGTAAGACATTGCGTATTACAGTTTGAGGGGCATGAAATTGATTTTGACTGTGTTGTACTTGGTTTATCTGATTTTGATTGCATTGTCGAAATTGACATGTTGACTAAGTACAGAGCTACCATAGACTGTTTCCACAAGATTGTCAGATTCAGACCTGAGATGACAGAGGAGTGAAAATTCTATGGTAAGGGTTCCAGATCTCGGATTCCCTTGGTATCCGCTCTGACTATGAGTAGATTGTTACAGAAAGGAGCAGAAGGGTTCCTTATTTATTCTGTAGACCTTCAGAAATCAAGCCCGGCATTGGCAGATTTGCCAGTAGTACGAGAATTTGCTGATGTATTTCCTGACGAGATTCCAGGGTTACCTCCAGCTCGAGAGGTAGATTTTAGCATTGATTTGATTCCAGGTACCGTCCCTATTTCGAGAGCTCCTTATCGAATGGCACCGATAGAGTTGAAAGAGTTGAAAGCATAGTTAGAAGATCTTCTGGCCAAGGGATACATTAGATCGAGTGTGTCTCCTTGGGGTGCTTCGGTGCTATTTGTACGGAAGAAAGACGGCTCTATGAGATTGTGTATAGATTACAGGCAACTGAACAAAGCAACGATAAAGAACAAATATCCTTTGCCTAGAATAGACGACTTATTTGATCAGTTGCAGGGATCATCTATCTATTCCAAGATTGACTTGCGATCGGGATATCATCAACTCATAGTTCGAGATGTTGATATACCGAAGACAGCATTCCGAACCAGGTATGGACATTATGAGTTTGTTGTCATGCCTTTTGGTTTAACGAATGCTCCCGCGGTGTTTATGAGTTTGATGAACCGCATCTTTCAGAAGTATTTGGATGATTTTGTGATTGTTTTTATTGATGATATTTTGGTGTACTCTAAGAATTTGAATGAGCATGCCAATCATTTGAGAGTTGTGTTGCAAACACTGAGAAATGAAAGATTATATGCTAAACTGTCCAAGTGTGAGTTTTGGCTAAGACAGGTTGTCTTCTTGGGTCATATCATATCTGGAGATGGTATTTCTGTGGATCCGAGTAAAGTTGAAGCTGTGATCAGTTGGCCGAGACCGACTTCTGTGCCAGAGATACGCAGTTTCATGGGTCTAGCAGGGTACTAGAGAAGATTTATCAAAGATTTTTCCAGTATTGCGAAGCCGATTACTCAGTTGACACAGAAGAATACGCCATTTGTGTGGTCTGAAGATTGTGAGTCTAGCTTTCTAGAGTTGAAGAAGAGGCTGACCAGTGCACCTGTCTTGATGATTCCTTCAGGTACGGGTGATTTCGTTGTATATTGTGATGCATCTCACAGAGGGCTGGGATGTATTCTTATGTAGCGAGGACACGTGATAGCATATGCCTCTAGACAGCTGAAGCCACACGAGACTCGATACCCAATTCATGATCTTGAATTGGCGGCTATCGTATTTGCACTGAAGATTTGGCGTCATTATCTGTATGGCGAGAAATTTGAAATCTACTCCGATCACAAGAGCCTGAAATACCTGTTCTCTCAATCAGAGTTGAATATGAGACAGCGTAGATGGCTCGATTTGTTGAAAGACTTTGATTGCGAAATCAAATACTATCCAGGGAAGTCAAATGCAGCAGCAGACGCCTTGAGTCGAAAGGTTTGTGCTTTATCCTTGTCGACGATAGGGGTTTCGAATTTAGTTGAAAATTGTTGTTTGTCTGGATTAGCATTTGATACAGGTAGTAGACCATTGCTACTTTCTTCAATTCAAATTGAGCCAGATTTGATTATGAGAATCAAAGAAGCACAAAGAATTGATCTAAACGTGCAGAAATCGATTGATATGGTCAGATCAGGGCATATATCAGAATATCATGTACGTGATCATGTGCCATATGTGAATAACCGTCTTGTAGTGCCAGATGTTTCAGATTTGAAACAACAAATATTGTCAGAAGCGCACTGTAGTCGGTTTAGCATTCATCCTGGTGGCAGAAAGATGTACAACGATTTGAAGACACAGTTCTGGTGGAAACAGATGAAGTCAGATATTGCAGAATTTGTGTCTAAGTGCTTAAATTTCCAACAGGTGAAGGCCGAGAGAAAGAAGCCCGGAGGATTACTTCAGAGTTTGTCTATTCAAGAATGGAAATGAGATCACATTTCCATGGATTTCGTGACGAAGTTACCTCGATCTTCCCGGGGCTGTGACGTGATTTGGGTTATTATTGACCGATTAACCAAATCAGCATGTTTTATTCCATACAGAACGACATATCGTCATGATCAGATGGCAGAGTTGTATGTCAGAGAGGTAGTCAGATTGCATGGTGTGCCGAAGTCTATCGTATCAGATCGTGATCCACGATTCACTTCACACTTTTGGCACAGTTTGCAGCAGGCTTTGGGTACGACATTACACCTGAGTACTGCATATCATCTCAGACAGACGGACAGTCAGAGCGGACTATCCAGACTTTAAAGGATATGTTGAGAGCCGTAGTGCTAGATTTTGGCACTAGTTGGCAAGATTCCCTATCTCTTTGCGAATTTTCGTACAACAACAACTATCAGACAAGTATCGAGATGGCACCGTTTGAAGCTTTGTATGGCAAGAAGTGCAGATCTCCGTTGTACTGGGATGATATATCTGAGGTACCAGAATTTGGACCTGATATGATACGTGAGATGATTGAAAAGGTAAAGATCATTCAGAAAAGAATGAAGACGGCACAGGATAGACAAGCCAAGTATGCCAATATCAGACGTAGACCGTTAGTATTTGAAGAAGGAGACAGAGTGTTTCTAAAGATTTCTCTTTTCAGAGGCGTTGTCAGATTTGGCAAGCGTGGAAAGTTGTCTCCGTGATACATCGGTCCTTACGAGATTCTTGAGAAGATTGGCGATCGAGCATACCGACTTGCTCTTCCTCCTTCATTATCCGGGATACATGACGTCTTTCATGTATCAATGCTGCGTAGATATATGCCAGATACCTCTCATGTCATTCACCCTGACGAAGCCGAGCTTGATCAGACTTTGAGCTACGTTGAACAACTGATACAGATTCTTGATCGGAAAGAAAAACAGCTCAGAAGGAAGACTATTCCGCTAGTGAAAGTCCAGTGGAGTCGACATGGCATCGAAGAAGCGACTTGGGAGACGAAAGCAGATATGAGACAGAGAAATCCTGAGTTATTTACATGATGTAAGTAATTCTTCAGTTTTGATTATATTACTTATCATGTATGAGTCGATAGGCGATTTCGAGGACGAAATCATTTCTTAGAGGGGGAGAAATGTAAGGCTCGAGATTTATTAATCTTCATTGACGTGAGACTCGGAATATATGAAAATGCATGACGTGCAATGAGGGGAGAAAGACATGAGAAATTAGAGTGTTGATAGATCGCACCCGCGCTTAGAACAGGAGTGCACCCGCGGTCATAAAATTTTGATTTTTGAAAGGCAGGCCGAAGCCACACCGCACCCGCGGTGTTAGGAGACACCGCACCCGCGGTCGATGTCCAGTAGGGTAGGAAATTTTATTCGAAGTAAGACCGCACCCGCGGTGCGAGAAGGACCGCACCCACGGGGATGTGACCGCACCCGCGGTCTGATATGTACCGCACTCGCGGTCGCTATTTTCCTAAAAATGAAAATGGTGCCGAGAGCATGGCGCACCCGCGGTGCTGCATGCGAGAAAGCCACCTTTGTTTCTTATGATGACACATGGCATGGTATATATATGTGCTGCACGAATTCTTCCTCCTCATTCAGAACATAAGCACTGAAGGAAAAAGACTTCATTTCCTTTTGATCTTAAACTTGTGATTTTGAATGATTTAGCCATCCGATTTGTATTCCGAGTCGAGATTATTGTTCCTTGCGCTAAGGGCTACAAGAGGATGTAAGTTTCTTTAAATTCCAGCATGGCTTGAAGTTTAGATGTTGAAGAAATTGTGATATGATGTATAATATGTGTTCTTGAGATTATGAGCATCGTATATTTGCACACGGATTGATTATCAGATATCGTATGCGATTGATATGAGATTCTAGCATATACTATGTGAGAATTATACCAATTTCAGTATATGTACGGATGTATTGATGAGATTATGAGTTGATTTGGATTGATTATGATGTTATTGAGTTATCGGTATCGAAGAAATACACCGTTATGCTGTCAATTCTTATCGAGACTTATTATTGAATTGTACAAGACTTGATGGGAGTTGCTTTGAATGATATATTGATAGGAAGCATCATTGAATTGTCATTTCAGATTTGATTGACAGATTTAATCTTCGACTTCAAGATCTCGATCAATTCCTACGACGAGAAAGGTATAATTCATGTGATTGTAGGGAAGACACGACTCGAATCAGATTTGATTGGAGTTTCCCAACCAAATCATATACTAGATTTATTGTTTATGTTTTTGATATGCTTTGATTTGTTTATAGGTTATATTCAAATCTCCTGATACTATAATGATGTGTTTATAGATTTATATTCAAGCATTGAGATAGGAGAGTCATTGACAGAGTTGTCAAAACTAGACGTTCGGTGTATCGACGCATAGGAGTAGACATCCTCCGATTGTAGACATTCGATACAGACACGACCGAAGTCTAGGAGTAAGACGTACAGTTACCCCGATTGGGAGGGTAGGTAACAGACAGTGACGTCTTATTCCCCCCGGGATCCCTAGAGTAGAGTCGAGTTGAGTCAAGACATGATTTGATTTGTAATTGCATGCTATTATGGATTGGTTTCATAGACTATGGAACCCTTTTATTATTGCTTTCATGCATGATTCATGATTTTACGTTAGCATGTATACATGTTTTATACTGGGATTTGTTCTCACCGGAGTTTCCGACTGTTGTTATGTCTGTATGTGTGCATAACAACAGGTGGGGCAGGATCTGGGTCACGACAAAGATGAGTTCGAGTTAGAGTGGTGACTACGGGCGCAGAAGATCACTAGTGGTGTCAGACTAGACTTGTACTACTTGTATTTTATGGTTTGTAATAAACATTAGAGATATGTTTGTATTAGAATAAGACATGTTTGTATGTTTGTATAATAAGTAAAGATTTTATGCTTATTTATATACATTAGAATTAATGTTAAAAAGCGAAAAATTGACCCACATTTTCTCACAGATCCATTTAATCCCAGATAGAACTGAGTTAGAGCCCGGGTCCCCACATAAGATGTGCAGAACAACAAAGGAAATATGGGAGAAACAGATCCAACTATGCAGGGAAACGAGCAAACAAAAGAAAATAAACTTTCAGTTGCAGTTCAGAAATTCGATAATATCTAAACGAAGACTAGAGATTACATGAATGAATATGATGAAAGAGTAAGCAAAATCATAAATAAACTGAATGCACTTGGAAAAGTGTATTCAAAGAAAGAAGTCGCGCTGAAGGTGGTCCGAGGTCTTCCCAAGGAGTGGGATGTTAAGACCATGACCATGAGAGTATCAAAGGACCTGAGTAAGATCGAACTACACGATTTATTTGCAGATCTAAAGGCTTATGAGTTTGAGTTGCAAACAAGAGAAGGAAAACCTTCTACACCAGCAGCTACAACTGCTCTTAGTGCTGTCAAATTAGAACCAACTGGTTCAGTTGAGAAAACTGCTGATCAGTCAAGTAATGGCGCAATTTCATTATTTGTCAAAAAATTTGGAAGATTCATGAGAAGAAATCAAGGTTATTTCCAAAGAAAATATCAGATGATAACTCTAAAGAAGAACCAAATGCTTGCTACAACTTTGGCAAAATCGGACACTTTATTTCTGACTGTCCTAAACCAAAGAAGGATAGTCGATGCTCAACTTAAAAAGGATGAAATCATTTGAGCATGGGAGAAGAGCTAAGGATAATAAGAAATCATTCAGAAAGAAACACGAAGTTCTTCTAGCTGCGGAAAGTAAATACAAATGGGCAGAAACTGACAGCGATGAATCAGAAACTGAAAGCTCGAGCAGCTCCAGTGATGATGAAGAAGTGAGAACTGAATCAACCAGTGAATAGGTATTCGATTTCAGTTCAACTGAATTTACACGTGAAGAACTTATTTCTACATTACACGAAATGGTCAATGAGTATCACAAGCTTGCTCTCTCATTTGAGAAGGCCAAAGCAAAGCAAACTGATCCCAAAAACAATAAAACTGAAACTGATGAATCAGTTGAACTGTTGAGTCTTAAACGAGAGATTGTTTAGCTCAATGCTGAAAGAAGCAAGAATCAATCTGTAATTCAGCAGTTAACGCTTGAGAATTCAAAGCGAACTGAGCATATTCAGGCATGTAATAAATCATCAGTTGTACAAGCTGAAATGCAGGATACGAAAAAATCAGTTACCTATAAAACCAATTTAGGCTTTAGCAGCCAAGTTGAACCTTCTACCAGTGATACAAAGCCAGAACTGAAAATGTGCAAAGAGAAATATATTTACTTTGTCAAATCAGTTGTGGTACAAGAACAACCTGAGCTGAGTAAAGTAGTTTAACAGCCTATTGAAAATAAGAACAAGGCTAAAAAGTATGGAATTGGTTATAGCCCTAAGAGTTCAATTGCATACAACACACCAAGCACACACAAGCCGGGAAAAACCATTTGGAACACAACAACTGGAAAGTCAGTTAGGCTGATCCAAGTCCGGGTTCCTAAAATATTAATCAGTTTAGGACCTTAATAGATATGGGTACCAAAATTATTCATTGTGTGTGATTGCAAGTGACAGGTACATCAGCCAAAGAATCAATTTGTTATGTGGACAATGGTTGCTAACGATATAAGATAGGGAATGCAAATTCTCTATCCCAACTGATCAAATACACAGTTCCAAACATCAGTTTTGGAGACAACTCTGAAGGTAAAACTTTGGGTAAGGGTAAGCTTATACATGGTAACTTTCTTATTAAAAATATTTTACTAGTTGAGAATTTGAAGCATAACTTGATTAGCATTAGTCAGTTATGCGACAACAATTTCTCAGTTCAGTTCAACAAACACACTTTCACAGTTAAAAACTCAACTTATTAGATCATTTTAACTGGAAATCGTTGTGGGATTATTACAAAGCCAGTTGGACTAATAAACCTAATGCAATAGTATGTTTGTAGCTTCAAAATTTTCTAAAAACTGGTTGCGTCATAAAAGGTTAAACCACTTAAATTTTAATTCTATTGCTCATCTGATTAACCATGATCTTGTAACTGGTCTGCCTAAGATCGATTTTTCAAAGATAAATTTTGTTCAGCATGCCAGTTTGGTAAACAAATAAGATCTTCAATTAAAAACATGGGTAGTAAATCTTCCCCCAGATGCTTAGAATTGCTGCATATTGATCTTTTGGTCCTATATCAGTCATGAGTTTAGGGGGAAATGAAATATACCTTGGTAGTCGTTGATGATTTTTCACGATTTACTTGGGTTGTTTTTCTTAAATAAAAAGACCAAAATGATGCACAACTGATTAAGCTTTTCAAAAGATTATTAAATGAAAAATCAATTGGAATTTCCATAATAAGGTCTGATCGAGGGACTGGATTCAACAATCAAAATCTTTCACAATTTTTAGAAAATACTGGGATCAAACATGAGCTCTCAGCGGCAAGAACTCCTCAGCAAAATGGTGTAGCTGAGAGAAAAAATTGAACCCTTAAAGAAGCTATTAGAACAATGCTTACTGATTATGGTATTTATCAGAGGTTTTGGGCCGAAGCAGTAAACACTGCATGTTACACTCAGAACATGTCAATGATTAACAAAAATCATTTAAAAACGCTATATGAGATCAAGCATGGACATAAAAGTGTGGTATCTTACTTCAGAATATTTGGCTATAAAAGTTTTATTCACGATAACGGCAAAAATCATTTGAAAGAATTTCATGCAAAATCTGCAGAAGGAATATTTCTGGGTTATTCATCAGTTAGTAAAGCTTATAGAGTATTTAACAAATGCACTTTGAATGTAGAAGAGTCAATTCAAGTTGTATTTCATGAATCTGTACTAACTGATAAGCCAACTGATCCAGTTGAGCTAGTTGATCGCTTTACAGATATAAGTTTGGAGGATGATAGTGAAGAAGATGTTCGTATCAATCAAAATCTCCTTCAAACACCTGAACCAGAGATACTAGATCAATCAGTTGAACAAGAAATTGTTCCTGATCATCAATTGGTGGAGAAAAATGATGAAATTCAAATACCAACTGAAGCACCAACAACTGAAACTGAAGAAAACGTTCAGTTACCAACTGAACCAGTTGCTGAAGTCAATCCAAACAATGCTGAATACAGATGGAAAAAATCACACCCACCAGAGTTGGTGATAGATAATTGATAGGATCGGGTAAAGGTGAAAGAGTGTTTAGAAGGGGGTTGAATAAACATTACACGTCTACCGTTTTAAAATTTCGGAAATATTTTTTATATTAAAGCACTCATTTTGAAAATAATCATTTAATTAAATCGCATGCATGAACTCCTACTTAAAAACGTCATTTAAAATCATCACGAGTAATTACTAATAAAATATACCGGAGTAAAGACGAGTAAAATCCTAACATCAACTATGAAATAAAACAGCATATAAACTCATCGTATCCTCTCCAAAAACAAACAAAAAAAATCATAATGTGCGGAAAAACCGTAGGTCCTCGGGTCGTGTCGTCCACCAGGTCCGCTGACTCAGAGTCCAGCACCTCCAGTCTCCTCGACATCGAACTCACTTGCATCACACACGTCTAGTGAGTCTAAAGACTCAACACACCTGTACCAGTAATAACAAGTACATATACGCAGCACACAGCAGTGAAAAATAGCATACTCAACATACCTTTCATGAACATTAAAATCTTAATGTAAACGTGCCATATGCAATCGTGACGTGTCAAAATCAGCTCATCGTTAATCATCGTTCATCGTTCATCATTCATCATTCATCATTTATCGTTCATCATTCATCATTTATCATTTAGCGAACTCAGTTCATTAGAAGTGACTATCGTACATCATCGTTTACGATGGATCCATCATACATAGAACCGCGGTACCCGGCGACTGTCGGACATCAGTGACAGAAATACCCATCCACTATGCCTAGGCCTCATCATTATCATTTACATATACGTCTTAAACATTTACATATACTTCGATAGCCACAACTAATTCCCGTCATTCAAAATATCATCATTTCCATCACTTATAAAAATCATGCACATATGCAATTTTCTTTAAAATCAAGCATGCAACGTACATTTTCATAAAATCTTAAAAATCATGATCATGATGCATATACATTTAAAATATAGTAAATTTGTGCTCAGGGCACTGCCAGGACCAAAATCTCACACCGGGTGAAAAATGACCATTTTGCCCTTGGAACCCAAAAATTCTCGTTTCACTCCTGGACCATTAAAATTGACCCGAAACTTACTAAACTACTTAAATTATCCCAAAACATTTTTAAAATTATTCCTAGACATAAACCCGAGCCAAATCAGAACCTAACCGATTAGTTTTTAAACTGGGACCGGAGTCCCGGTTTTAACCCGAATCGAATCGAAACTCAACCGAATTTTTTTTCCAACTTTTTATAATATCCAACAAACACTTAAAGCTCCTAAAACCATGCCACCCATCCCTAAACTCACGGCTGCTAATACTAGGAACCAACAAAACTCTCGTCCCTTTCAAAAATCACCACCTCGTACGTCCCCTTCCCTTAAACTCACGCCATCCACTTAACCACAATGCACCAGCTCTTAACCAGAATACCAAGGACCTAGACTAGGCTCTAAAAACCTACCAGAATCAGCCAACCGCCCCATGCAAGGATACTCGACAACAGCAAACCCAAATCCTCACAGCACTATACCCGAGCTTTCCCTTACTGAATGTGTGCGGCCGGCTAGCAAGGTGGCTCCAGCATTGGTGTGGCCTTGCTGGGCCGTGAATCAGACCCACCAGGGTCTGGTCCGTGCCCGGGTTCAGCCATCACCTCGCCCGATCCGTCCCTTAACCATACCACAACCCCAACCGTGCACTACTAGGAAGCACCACCGTCAATCTCTCACCCTTCAGCATCAGCGCTTGTTATCATGGTTCGCCGAAACGGCCGTTATGCGGCCGGAACGGGAACGGTGGCCACCGTTCCAAAGTTCCAGGCCAAATCGTTTGTTGTTTTGTGGCGGCGTTCTGCGACGTTTTATCGGCCGCATAACGGGCGAACAGAACGGTGGAGTGGAACGGTTTTATGTATGTAGCGACGGTCTTATGTATTAACCGTCGCTACTAGCGACGGTTTTATGTATGTAGCGACGGTTTTATTTACCCGTCGCCGATTTACATCGGCGACGGTTTTAAGACAACCGTCGCTCATATAGCGACGGTTTTATTAAAACCGTCGCTACTATACAGACGGTTTGAATTTTAAAAAATAATAAAGGTTCACGGATTCAAGAATCCGCAAGTCAACTATTTCTATTGAGAAATTTTCATTACAAAGTGTGAAAAACTAAGTTAATTATAAATTTTTTTATTTTAATTGATGTTAAATAATTTGTAACATCACTTTATATAAGATTTGATGGTTATTATTAGTCAATCACTCTAAATTGATTCAAATTTGTGCGAATTTATATATATCAAATCGAAAATATTTTAATGTTTTAATTAATTAAATACAAATAACTTTTAATATTTTATTTAATTTTTGATATGATTGGAAATATTTTAAATATAATGATGATATAAATTGTGTTCAATAAATTGTTAATAAAATTTTAAAAATATTTAAATTTCTTATTTACATCAAATATTCTATTTAAATGATATTTCTTATGGTAATGGTTATTGTATATGGTTATGTTTATTGGAATGGTAATGGAATGGTTATGTTATTGATATTATATTTCATAGTTGTTGATGATTATGGAAATGAACGTGTAGAATATAAAGTGGATCTTAAGCCAAATAGGAAATGGAAGTGCAGAAACTGTATGAAAAATGTGGCAGTAGTTATGGTTTTTAGTATCATGTCTTGTATATTGATCCAATTGTTGTGAGGCTACTTCCATTAGAAAGATAAGATATAAGGCTATAACTTTCATGTTTTGATAGATCATTTGATTTTTCAACATCTGGTACATATGGAATTAGACATCGTGGATTTGATTATGGGTCGTCTCAATATATTGGTGATAGATACAATGAATCTTCATCATCTATTTGGCGGGGTGTTGGACGTCATTGTCCTGAGTATAGATCTTCAAGTACAGCTGATAGTTCTACTGTGTACCGTGGATTCGGATACTATAATCGTCGTGACGAAAAACTATAATTGTGTTATTATTGTAAAATTGTTTTGTATTGATATATTAATTTGTAATAACTTCATATATTTTATTTTTTAGTATGATGTAATTTATATTTTAATTTTTTTACCAATTTTTTGAATTTATCAATTTTTTTATACAACCGTTCCGCAATATAACATTGGAACTGGAACGGTAGTTGCCGTTCCAAGCACCGCAACCGTTCCGACGAACCATGCTTGTTATCAATCCTAAAACCACATCTTGGCCCTTACATCAGCACTACCAACCATGAAACCGTAGCCCATACACAAACAAACCAGAAAACGTGAGTAATAAGCATGGAAGAAAATGCAAGAATACATGTACAAAACCGAAGACTCTTCATGCCGTAAACTGGATCGAAATATTTCATGCATAATACATACACATCAGACATATATTATGTGAATGATGAAGAAAAGATGTTACATAGCGTGCCTTGATGATTGTTGTAGGAAAACGATCGAGGAATCACGGCCAAGGATCAAACTTTTTGCTTGAAGTGAAGAAATGATATCACCGACAGTTTTTAGCAGCAATACAAGAAGATGAATGTGAGTGGGGGTGAGCGGCTGATGAAGGGTGATTAGGTTAGTGGGGGAGTTAAGTGGACAATTAGGAGTTAATTAAGTAGATAATAATTTAGCTAATGGCCCTTATTTTTTTATTTAAGGGTTAAAAAAATAAATAAGCTCAATAAGTCCAAAAGTAGGCCCATTGAATCCAAACGCACTCCCGAAAAATATTTCGTGTTGGAAAGATTTTGAAAATATTAGCCGAACCCTTAAAAAGTCCTCCGACTCGATAAAATTCACGTACCGTTAAAAATAAAATCTTACAGGTAAAAATACCCAATAAAATCTCAATTTTGAAAGTACTCTTAAAAACACCTTATTATAATTAATAAAAATTAATCATGTAATAAAAATAATTTTCCCGAAAATTCTCCGGTCTCTGTTCCTCGATCGAGCGTGAAATGCACTAGAAACCCTAATGTGTGACCTTTTAAAATTTCAGGGATTAAACCCTATCATGCATGAATTATGCATAAATTGCATAAAAATAATTAAACATATAATTAAAAATAAAAATCATAGATTGCATGCAGTCAGGTTACGTGAATTAAATTACTGGACCTTACAACTCTCCCCCCTTAAACAAAATTTCGTCCTTGAAATTAGAACGTACCAAATAACTCTGGGTAGCGACTCCTCGTCTCGGTCTATGTCTCCCACGTGGCCTCCTCCTCGGATTGATTCAGCCACTTGACTTTGACCATCTGGATCACCTTATTCCGGAGTCTCTTTTCATGTCTGTCCAGAATCTGCGTAGGTCTCTCCTCAAATGATAAGTGCGGTGTCAGCTGAAATGCCTCGTAGTTAAGCACATGTGAAGGATTCGACATGTCCTTTCGCAGCATGGAGACGTGGAACACGTTATGAACTCTTGCCAGATTTGGCGGTAACGCAACTCTGTATGTGAGTGTCCTAACTCTCTCTAGGATCTCAAATGGTCCGATGAATCTAGGACTGAGCTTGTCCTTCTTCCCGAACCTCATCACACCCTTCATAGGTGCAACCTTCACAAAAACATGATCCCCCACTGCGAACTCAAGATCCCGCCGTCTCTGATCAGCATAACACTTCTGACGGCTCTATGCAGTCCTCATCCTGTCTCTAATCCTGGCCACTAGGTCTGCTGTATGTCTGACAATATCCGGACCCAACTCTGCTCGCTCTCCTACCTCATCCCAGTATACTGGTGACCTACACTTCCTCCCGTAGAGTGCCTCGTATGGAGCCATACCTATCGATGCCTGATAATTGTTGTTGTATGTGAACTCCACAAGAGGTATCTTTGGTTCCCAGCTGCCCTGGAAGTCGATCATGCATGCTCGGAGTAGGTCCTCCAGAATCTGAATCACTCTCTCTGACTGACCGTTTGTCTGAGGATGGAAAGCAGTACTAAATAGTAGCTTCGTACCCAGAGCCTGGTGAAGACTCTTCCAGAACGCAGACGTGAACCTCGGATCCCTGTCTGACACTATGGATACCGGAATCCCATGCAGTCTGACTAACTCTCTGATGTACAGCTCTGCGTACTGTGTGACACCTCTGACCTCTTTAAATAAAATACGCAGCGGAAATTAAAATTTTCTTTAAAATATGGAAGGAGTTTCAAAATACGATTCTTTAAACATCTTTACAAAATAATAATACATGATCATTTAAATGACGAAGCAAAATACAAAACATCATTCTTATGATCATGCCAAAATCTTCCTTCCAACGGTGTATGCATATGACCCCCTGTCCACAGTCAACGTCCCGGGCCGCTACTCTGATCTGCATCACATGAAATAACTGAAATGAGAATAAATCTCAGCAAGTGGAACTCTTACATAACAATGAACATAAACTCTGTAAAACATAGCTTTGAAATCATAAATACCATCAACTCTGAAACATGAATACTGTAGCAATAGCATAGCAATAAGATGGTATTTCTCTTTACTCTGGTTGGATTGATATCAATAGTATCTCTGCTCTGGGGTGCTCGTATCCCAAATCGATATAAACCGATAACTCTGAGGGATATAAGCCTATGGTCGTTGATCAACTAATTGCATGCAATTCTCTGACTATGTATCTATCAATCCAATAAAAACATTTAAACTCTTTCTCTTTGGCATTTAATCAACACTTTAGAAACTATACTCTTTGTATTCCCTTTGAACAATTGAGACATCAAATGCCTCCAATACATATAACAATTGAATCAATACATACTATGGATCAAATGGAAGGGAATATCACAATAAAACCTTTGAAACACAATACATATATATACATGTGAGCACAAGGGATGAAATTCCACTTACAAACCACAATAACACCTTGAATCTTACTCTTGGTACACCACCTACAACAATAATCCATAAATAACACCAACATCAACTCTATATCCAAAAACTCAAGTCAAATAATCCATTAAACCATCAAAACATCAAACCCAAGACAACCCTTAACTCAAAACCTTAATAGAATCGCACCAAAAGCTTACCTAAGCTTCCTAGCACCAAGGAGAACGTCGATCTCAACTCGAATCGTCGAAAAGAAGCTTGGATTGAAGATAGGGAACAAAAGAAATGGTAGAAAACCCTTGCAAAAAGAGAGGAAATCGGAAATGAGAGGGAAAGAAAAGGTAAAGTGATGGCTAACCACTCCAAAAAGGTATAAATATCTCGCCCATACCTCCACCGCGGGTGCGCCAACACAAGGGCCGCGGGTGCGCTGAGCTCACGGCACTCCACAAAAATCCTGAACCACTAACACCGCGGGTGCAACACTGCAAGCACCGCAGGTGCGGTACACACCGCGGGTGCGGTCCCTGCATCACCGCGGGTGCGGTGATGCTACGGCCCTCCAACTTTAAAATCTGCACAGTACACCGCGGGGGCACTCCTCTAACACCGCGGGTGCACTCTTGCTACGGCAATGAACAAAAATCAACCAACCAAAATCGATCCGAAACTCTGAAACGAACAACCAACAACAACTAACACCTCAAGAACAATAATAATCAATAATACTATGGCCCAAAACACAACTCTAAACATCTAATCACATAACCCAAATAACATACGAAACTTAAATCGTACCGTACACCGGGCTCGGCTATTACAATCTCCCCTCCTTAGAGGAATTTCGTCCGCGAAATTGACGTCACTGCACGAACAACTCAGGATACTTCTCTCTCATCTCGTCCTCTGGTTCCCACGTAGCCTCTTCGATCAAATGATTCCTCCAAAGGACTTTAACAATGCCGATCTCTTTGTTTCTCAAAACTCTAACTCTGCGATCCAGAATCTGAATCGGAATCTCTTGATAAGTCAAATTCGGCGTCAAGTCCAATGGCTCGTGGTGAAGAACATGGGAAGGATTCGCAATATACTTCCTGAGCATCGATACGTGAAACACATTGTGAACTCTATCAAGATCTGGCGGTAGGGCTAATCTGTAGGCTCGATCACCAACTCTGTCCAATATCTCAAATGGACCAATAAATCTCGGACTCAGCTTACCCTTCTTGCCAAATCTCATCACACCCTTGAGAGGTGCTATCTTCAGAAATACGTGATCGCCGACATCAAACTGCAACGGCCTACGCCTCACATCAGCGTAGCTCTTCTGTCTAGACTGAGCAGTCCTCATCCGCTCACGGATAACTGCAACAACATCGGCTGTCTGCTGGACCAACTCTGGTCCCAACATATTCCTCTCACCAACCTCATCCCAATACAATGGCGATCTGCACTTCCTGCCATAAAGTGCCTCATACGGTGCCATGCCAATCGTCGCCTGGTAACTGTTATTGTACGTGAACTCAACCAAAGGCAACTTAGAATCCCAGTTACCTGGATAATCGATAGTACAAGCTCTGAGCATATCCTATAGAATCTGAATGACTCTCTCTGACTGACCGTCGCTCTGAGGGTGATAAGCTGTACTAAACGCTAACCGCGAACCCAAAGCTCTGTGCAAACTCTTCCAAAACTCTGAAGTAAACCTTGGGTCACGATCAGACACAATCGACACAGGCACACCATGAAGTCTAACAATCTCTGCTATGTAATCCTCGGCATACTGGTTCATGGAATACGTCGTCTTGACTGGAAGAAAATGCGCTGACTTGGTCAATCGATCAACGATAACCCAAATGGAATTGAAACCTCTCTGCACTCTGGGAAGACCAGTCACGAAATCCATCGTAATATGCTCCCACTTCCACTGAGGAATCGGCAATGATAGCAATGTCCCAGCAGGTCTCTGATGCTCGATCTTCACCTGCTGACAAGTTAGGCACTGAGAAATGAACAAAGCAATATCTTTCTTCATACCTGGCCACCAATAGAGTCGACGAAGATCCTGATACATCTTCGTACTGCCTGGATGAATCGAATAAGGTGCGGTATGAGCCTCTGTCAAGACGTCTCTACGAATATCATCGCCAATAGGAACACAAATACGGCCTCTGAAAGTCACCAAACCGTCTCCATTCAAACCAAATTCTGAGTTACCTCTCTCCTCTGCTCTAGCTCTCAACTCTGTCAACTGAACATCGTTAGTCTGCTCTCTACGGATCCTGTCCGTCAATGTAGCCCGAATGACCAACGCTGAAAAGCGAGCAATAGTCCCCGGAACTACCAAAGTAATCTCCTCTCTCTGCAAATCCATCAACAATGGCCTCTGAATCAAAGAACTCAAGGAAGAACTTGACTTACGACTCAACGCATCAGCCACAACATTCGCCTTCCTTGGGTGGTAACTGATAGCCACATCATAGTCTTTGACAAGCTCTAACCACCTCCTCTGTCGCATATTGAGCTCTTTCTGGGAAAACAGATACTTTAAACTTTTGTGGTCCGTGAAGATCTCACACTTTTTGCCATACAAGTAATGTCTCCAGATCTTCAAGGCGAAAACCACAGCTGCCAGCTCTAAATCATGCGTCGGATAATTCCTCTCGTAATCCTTCAGCTGGCGAGAAGCATAGGCAATGACCTTACCTCGCTGCATCAGCACTGCACCAAGGCCTTTCTTCGACGCATCGGTATAGACAACGAAATCCTCTGAACCACTGGGCAATGAAAGAACAGGAGTTGTCATCAATCTATCCTTCAACTCCTGAAATGCACTCTGGCAGTCAATGGACCACTCGAACTGCACAGTCTTCCTCGTCAGATTGGACAATGGCAGGGCAATCTTGGAAAAATTTGAAATGAAACGACGATAATAACCCGCCAAACCAAGGAAACTGCGTACCTCTGAGACAGTGGTAGGAATAGGCCACTTCTGAATCGCCTCTATCTTCACTGGATCAACAGCTATCCCATCCCTCGAGACGACATGGCCTAGAAAAGAAATCTGATCCAACCAAAACTCGCACTTCTTCAACTTGGCAAATAGCCTCCTCTCTCTCAACAACTGAAGCACAACTCTGAGATGCTCTGAATGAAGCTCTCTGGTCTTGGAATAGATCAGGATGTCGTCGATGAAGACAATGACGAAGCTATCCAAGAACGGCTTGAACACACGGTTCATCAGATCCATGAAGACTGAAGGGGCATTGGTCAGACCAAAAGACATCACGAGAAACTCATAGTGACCATACCTGGTCCTGAACGCCGTCTTAGGGATATCGGACTCCCTAACCTTCAACTGATAGTAGCCAGACCGAAGATCAATCTTCGAAAATACAGTAGCACCATGAAGCTGGTCAAATAGATCATCAATCCGTGGCAACGGATACTTGTTCTTGACAGTCACTTTGTTGAGCTCTCTGTAGTCGATACACAGCCGCAAAGAACCATCTTTCTTCTTAACAAATAGAACCGGAGCTCCCCAAGGCGAAGAACTCGGTCGAATAAAACCCTTGTCTAGAAGATCCTGCAACTGCGTCTTCAACTCCTTCATCTCGGTAGGGGCCATCCTATACGGAGCCTTAGAAATAGGAACCGTACCTGGAGCTAAATCGATAACGAACTCCACATCTCTGTCCGGCGGCAAACCCGGAATATCATCCTCAAACACATCGGCAAACTCCCTCACAACATCAATATAATCAATATTCAACTTAACCAAACCATCCACATCCACAATAGAAGCAAGAAAACCATCGCAACCTCTACACAGCAATCTCTCTGTCTCAAGACAAGAAATAAAAGGAAGGACCAGCGAAGTACCTGCACTGGCGATAACTCCTCCCTTATTGCTATCATCTGCAAAAGTCACCGTCTTAGCAACGCAATCGATCACTGCACGGTAAGTTGAAAGCCAATCCATGCCAAGAATAACATCAAAGGCAACCATCGGGATCACAATCAAATCAGCAAAGACCTCTCTATCATCAATACGAACAGGGCATGCATACACAATAGATGTCGGGCACAAGACATCTCCCGAAGGCAAAACAACATTGAACTGGAGGGGAATAATAGAAGGAACTATACCCAAAGATCTCAAAAACAATTCAGACATAAAAGAATGAGTAGCACCAGTATCAATCAAAGTAGTAGCTACTCTGTCTGAAATTAAAATAGCACTAGAGATCACAGAAGAATCATAATTAATACCTTCCTTGGTCATCGAAAAGATGCGACCCTGCACTTTCCCTTGGCTATCTCCTTTTGGACAATCTCGGGCAATGTGGCCTGCCGTGCCACAACAATAGCAAGAATGAGTGCCAAATCTGCACTCTCCCCTATGGTGTCTCCCACACTTGGAACACAAAGGCTTCTCGGGATCAGATGGAGCAACTGGAACTGACGGTGGTCTAGGATTCGAGTCCATCTTGCCCTTCCCCTTGAATCGATCTCTGCCTCTCTGACTCGAACTCTGGCCCCTCTGAGCGATGGCCTGGTGCCTCGCTTGCCTCTCACGGGCAATGTCCTTCTCATCCTGCTCGGCCAACAAAGCCTTGGACACGATCTCCTTGAAAGTCACGGCCTTGGACATGTTGATATCACGACGAATCTCAGCTCTAAGGCCTCGAATGAAATGAGCGCCTTTGTCTTTGTCGTTGGATGCAATGTACGGAGCAAACAAGCAACCCTCCTCAAACTTCAGAATATACTCATCAACGTTCAAGCTCCCCTGACGAAGCTCCAAGAACTCCGTAACCTTCCTCGCTCGAAGTGCATCGGGGAAATACTTGTCATAGAACAAGTCTGTAAACTCTGACCACTTCAGCGTCGAGACATCAACTCCAACTTTGGTCGCATTCCACCAAATGCGTGCAGCTTTAACCAACATGAATACAGCACAGCTGATACGGTCTCTGTCCTCGTAGTGGAGATGATCGAAGATCGCCTCTAAAGCCTTGACCCACTCGACAGCAACTAAAGGATCGGTGCTCCCTGAAAATTCCGGCGGATCCATCCTCTTGAAAGCAGAAAAGACGGCATCAGTGCCAACAGCCTGAGCAACTTGGCCTCTCACTTGACCTCTGCCCTGACCTGCTCCTTGCAATCGGAGCAACTGCTGGATCTGCTCACTGTGGACCTTGGCCTGCTCTTTAAGCAACTTGCCGAACTCATCGACAACTCTCGAGGAAGAACTATCCTCACCCTCTACTGCTTTCCTCTTAGGTGGCATCCTCTACTCTACAATGGCTCACAAAAGACATATCAATATATAACAATGGATAGATGCAAGAAAACATACCCGGACAGTTGAAAGTAGACGAAGTCATATGCATTGGTCCGAAGAACACCTGCTCTGATACCACTAAATGTGACACCTCTGACCTCTTTAAATAAAATACGCAGCGGAAATTAAAATTTTCTTTAAAATATGGAAGGAGTTTCAAAATACGATTCTTTAAACATCTTTACAAAATAATAATACATGATCATTTAAATGACGAAGCAAAATACAAAACATCATTCTTATGATCATGCCAAAATCTTCCTTCCAACGGTGTATGCATATGACCCCCTGTCCACAGTCAACGTCCCGGGCCGCTACTCTGATCTGCATCACATGAAATAACTGAAATGAGAATAAATCTCAGCAAGTGGAACTCTTACATAACAATGAACATAAACTCTGTAAAACATAGCTTTGAAATCATAAATACCATCAACTCTGAAACATGAATACTGTAGCAATAGCATAGCAATAAGATGGTATTTCTCTTTACTCTGGTTGGATTGATATCAATAGTATCTCTGCTCTGGGGTGCTCGTATCCCAAATCGATATAAACCGATAACTCTGAGGGATATAAGCCTATGGTCGTTGATCAACTAATTGCATGCAATTCTCTGACTATATATATATCAATCCAATAAAAACATTTAAACTCTTTCTCTTTGGCATTTAATCAACACTTTAGAAACTATACTCTTTGTATTCCCTTTGAACAATTGAGACATCAAATGCCTCCAATACATATAACAATTGAATCAATACATACTATGAATCAAATGGAAGGGAATATCACAATAAAACCTTTGAAACACAATACATATATATACATGTGAGCACAAGGGATGAAATTCCACTTACAAACCACAATAACACCTTGAATCTTACTCTTGGTACACCACCTACAACAATAATCCATAAACAACACCAACATCAACTCTATATCCAAAAACTCAAGTCAAATAATCCATTAAACCATCAAAACATCAAACCCAAGACAACCCTTAACTCAAAACCTTAATAGAATCGCACCAAAAGCTTACCTAAGCTTCCTAGCACCAAGGAGAACGTCGATCTCAACTCGAATCGTCGAAAAGAAGCTTGGATTGAAGAAAGGGAACAAAAGAAATGGTAGAAAACCCTTGCAAAAAGAGAGGAAATCGGAAATGAGAGGGAAAGAAAAGGTAAAGTGATGGCTAACCACTCCAAAAAGGTATAAATATCTCGCCCATACCTCCACCGCGGGTGCGCCAACACAAGGGCCGCGGGTGCGCTGAGCTCACGGCACTCCACAAAAATCCTGAACCACTAACACCGCGGGTGCGGCACTGCAAGCACCGCGGGTGCGGTACACACCGCGGGTGCGGTCCCTGCATCACCGCGGGTGCGGTGATGCTACGGCCCTCCAACTCTAAAATCTGCACAGTACACCGCGGGGGCACTCCTCTAACACCGCGGGTGCACTCTTGCTACGGCAATGAACAAAAATCAACCAACCAAAATCGATCCGAAACTCTGAAACGAACAACCAACAACAACTAACACCTCAAGAACAATAATAATCAATAATACTATGGCCCAAAACACAACTCTAAACATCTAATCACATAACCCAAATAACATACGAAACTTAAATCGTACCGTACACCGGGCTCGGCTATTACAATCTCCCCTCCTTAGAGGAATTTCGTCCGCGAAATTGACGTCACTGCACGAACAACTCAGGATACTTCTCTCTCATCTCGTCCTCTGGTTCCCACGTAGCCTCTAGGATAAATGGAGTACGGGGTGCTGTGGGTCTCACTCAGGATATCTGCTCGAAGAGAATCAATGTCAGGAACTCATAGGCAGTCCCTATATCTGACTATGCCGTCCACAACTGCGTACAGTCTCTGGCCCTTAGTCTCGTCCCTTTGTCTCCACTTCTGTAGCTGCTCATCAGAAGTCTGCCCTGCTCGAATTCTATCCCTCAGAGTCGGCTGTACTGTCAGAGTAGCAAGATTTGGGGCCTCGCCCTTGGCATACACTGCAAGCTCAAATCTCTGAATCTCAGCCTGCAACGATCTCAGTACTGACAGATTGGCTATCACTGCGTGCTTCCTGCTTAGAGCGTCTGCAACTACATTAGCCTTACCCGGATGGTAGCGAATGTCACACTCAGAATCCTTCACCAGCTCAAGCCACCTCCTCTGTCGCATATTCAATTCCTTCTGTGTGAAGAAGTACTTCAGGCTTTTATGATTTGTGAAAATCCTGCACTTTTCCCCATACAGATAGTGTCTCCAGATCTTCGGGTCAAATACCACCGCTGCTAGCTCGAGGTCATGAGTCGGATAATTCTTGTAAGGACCGTGTATCGTATTATCGTAAATCCTATGTTGATTATCGATAATTTATGAAATTGTCATGTGATTATGTAATTGATGTATATCATGACTATGAAAATGAGAAAATAAGTATTGGATATGAATTGACGTTGTAAGAGCTCGAGTGTAAAAGCCGGGACGCAATATAATACCAAAACCAATGTTTTGGACAGAAAGTGTGGCGCCCGGGCGGTAGAGAATGACCGCCCGAGCGCCAGGGTATATGAGATTGTTCTTGGACAGAACATGCCACACCCGAACGGTAATTTGTGACCGCCCGAGCGCGGTACAAAAATAACTCGGTGGCAGAACATCTCGCGCTCGGGCGCGAGAATTCTACCGCTCGAGCGCGAAGGCGGTAGAGATAAGAATGATTTTTTTCCTTCTTCTTCTTCATTTCTTATTTCGGTAACTTCGAGAGAAGAGTTGGGAAATCAATTTCTTTCGTCTGAATCGACTTTGAAACGTTGTCTAAACGCGAAACAATTATATATTCGGAATCTGTTAGAGTAGGTGCCCGTCGAGCCAAGTGTTGGCCGAGTGTTCACAATGAAACTCTATGTATAAGCAATCTTTATTTTAATAATATTTGAAATTATTTTTTTGGCAAATCTTTATCTGTATATCCATGCTAGTTGCATAGATAAAGCCCTTGAATATACAAATAGTAGAAAGAATATGAGATGCTCATATGATGAGTATCATGAAACTCATATTTGGAAAACTGTATATTCTAAACAATTCCTAGTCGATTCAGCCGCCGCTAAGAAGGATATAGGCCGCTAGAGTTCGAGACTAGTATCTGCGATGTGAGTACCATGTTTCATTGGTAGGGGACATTGTGATGTCCGAGCATGCAGATAGGTGCTCCTGGTAGAGTGCACTGAACAGCCCTCCATAAAAGACTTTCCAAGTGGTTCTCACTTATCGAGTGGAAACGTCCTGGTTTATGGTTGTACACCATTAGTCCTTATTACCCGGGACAACATTGAGACTCTATGTGCTAGCATTACACTTTGACTTGTTCACCGACTCTCAAGGGGTCATCAGGTGGCAAGGTTGGGTGTTTTGTCGAAACATATAGGAGTCGATGCATTGTAGTCGGAGATTCACCGCTTACCTTCGGGTATGGATATCCTATGTGTTCTCATGTGTATGTAGGTTGAAATCTCTGATCAGAGTATGGTGGTAATTATGAAAGGGGTTTCATAGATTACACCATCGATGCAAGTACGACATGACACATAGTATCGATTCATTGACAACTCTCGATAAACCAATGGTTGTCGAATCGATCGGGATATATGAGTTGAAGGGACCGTACTGTACACTAACCATATTTGAATGGTTCTTGCAGGCACTATCATTTGATACTAGGGAATCATGTAAGCGATGCTGCTAGGCGTTTAACATAGTTGGTTGAGTACTATCAGACTTGAGTTCTGACATTCTTGTTATCAAGAAGTTGATAAGTAAGAATGGGGCACTTGGGGTATGCTCATATAAGGACATGTTTAGTCCGAATCACATGGAGATGTGAACCCACGACTAGTTGTATCAATGAACCATTGAGGGCCACACAAGTACTAGCTTTCTAGATCCCGTTGAGAAGAGAAATAGTTCAATGTGCTGAACGGCTTATAAAGGAGTTTATAAGCGTAAAGAAAAATTAGAAGTATGACTTCTATAAAGGAGAAAATAGTTCAATGTGTTGAACGGCTTATAAATGAGTTTATAAGCGTAAAGAAAAATAGAAGTATGACTTCTACGAGAGAAATGTAAATTTTAATTTATGAAAGTGTTCCTAAATTAAAAGTTGGCCAAGTGAATAATGTATTTGAAAATTGTGATTTTCATAAACATTATTATGGACTAAATTAAATTTCAAGTGTTGAATTAATTAAACACTAGTGGACCTAGTAGAGTCCAAATAATTAAATTAATTTAAGTGTTGAATTAATTAAATTATATTGAGTCTTGTAGAGCTTAATTTAAATAAATTATTTAAATAGTGGACTTGAGTAAATTCAAGTAATGTTTAATTAATCTAAAAAATGTTTGAGATAATTAAATTAAGTCCATGGGTTTTTAATTTGTTAAAAACCATATAATATATGTATGCATGTGAGGTGAAGGGTTGGAGACTACTTTTTGGGTTACCAAGGCTTGGCATGCAAAAGTTGGTCTCTACTTTTTCACAAACCAAGACAACTCATTCACTCTTCTCTCCCCACAAGCATGGCCGAAATTCCTCTCAAGTTTTCTCTCCATTTTTCTTCAATTTTTGGTTGAGGAAATCTTGCACTTCTCTTTGAAAAATCCTCATATTTTTCTAGTGCAAAATATGAGGGGATCTACCTAGTTGGTGGTGGGCTTAATAGTTGAGCAAGGAGTGCTCAAAGGAAGCTTGAAGATAGTTTCTACCATTGAAGAGCTAAGGTGTTTACACCTTAGTTGGAGCCATACATCAATCCTTGTGATTGATAGGTAAAATTCTAAACACACTATGAATGTCATTTTTGTGTTTTATTGTATTTGCTACACATTATAAGGGGTGGCCAAAAATTTTGATGAAAAATTTGATTTTTTAAACTTCCGTTGCGCTTCCGGTCACCGTAACCGATCCCCTTTCAAGTGGTATCCGAACAGCCCCTGCATTTTATAAAAAAAAATTTTGCCAAGTTGGCCGGAATCCGGCGACGGAGCTCCGGCGACGGCGATGACGACTAGGGTTTTCAAAAGGTGTTTTGAAATATCAAAGTGTCATGGGCCTTGAGTTGTTGGGCCATTGGATGGCTAACATATTTGTGAATTTTAAATGGCCCAAAATGTTTTTGGTGAAAAATAATTTTTTGGGCCCTTAAGTTTAAAATTACAAAAGTTGCAAATTTTTCTCATAAAATAAATAATGGAAGTTGGACTTTAATTATTTATAGTAAATTATGATTTATTAGAAATTTGGTTATAAATAAATTAATTGGAAAGTAGACAAAGGTGTTTGTATACTTTGTTAATTTAGTTTATAATCGTGGCGGTTAGTGATTGGATCAAGATATATAATATTGGATCAATTAATTATTGTGATAATTAATTGATGGTGTATGATATGTGATATTATGCATGAAGGAAGATCAAAAGCCCAAGCCCAATTTTCTAGGTTTATGCTAGGATATTGTGTTGAATGATTGTAATACTTATCAATTTATAAATTGGGCTTGGTTTATGGCCCGTTCCCACCTCATGAGATGTATCCCTATTTGCCATGGATATTTATTTGTAAATATTAGTATAGTGGATGATCAAGATTGGAAGATGGTGGCCATGATGATTATGAAGATCGAAGACATGTAAATATTGGAAGCTAATGTAATAGTTGCATTTACATCCCATGCATTTCCCTAGGATTGTACCTAAGCCCGTGTTCAGCTCACACGGGCCGTTAGTATTGGGGCGATTGATCATCCTTGTTTTGTTTACTATTTATAATATATGCATGATATGTTATAAATAATGAGTATGTGCGTTATTATTATGATAATAACAAAGTTGCATGAATCCAGCAAACATACGATCAAACATGGCGAGCTTTTAAATAAAATTAATGATGAGACCTTTCAAAATTAAAAACCGTCATTTTGAATAAGATTCAAAATTAATATCAAGCCCGAAAAAGGGAATTATAAATTTGTTTATAGTTTCCATGTCTTCCATCGACAATGGGTGCATGTTGAACGCTACCCGTATTCGGGGCTCAACTCATATTATTGGGGGGGCTCTGGGTGCCGGAAAGCTATGACATCCATTGACATGGTGATGTGAACTACGTGGAACTTCCATGATTTCGGCTCATATTATTGGGGGAACTCATGGCGACCGTCCATTAAGGTTCATATTATTGAGTCCTAATCAAACGTGAGACAAAAGTTTACGTAGAGGGTTGCATTGTGATGCAATTGGAAACTACCTTTTAAGAATTGTGATTGGCTGATATTATTCGGGATCATAATTCGCTAATTGGACCTTACGTACCTACTGAGGAAAGGAGTTTCCCGTTTTCACTAGAGGGTAGTGAAAGATGTCAAAACAGTAGGAGCAAATATTTATGAAGTAAAAGTCCAAACTTCATATCTTACTAAATATTTTAAAATAGTCATCAACATTTATCTGTTTTTACTTTTCAGTACAAATTGACAATGTCTTCGATTCGCAATCCGCTATCTACAATACTCGACAAACACATATTAACTGGACCTAATTACCTCACTTGGCTAAGAAACCTGAAAATCGTCTTGAATTCTGAAATGGTAGCATATACACTGACTGAGTCGCCCCCTCTTGAGGCTCCGACTGACTGCACTCCTGAGGAATTGCAGGCTTACAAGGAATGGTGTGACCATGACTTGATAGACAGGTGTTATATACTGACTTCTATGAATGATGAGCTGCAGAGGCATTTTGAGGATGCAAAGAGTGCTGCTGACATTCATTTGCATCTCAAGGAGCTCTTTGTTGAGCAAACACGGCCTCTTAGGCATGCTACCGTCAAGGAGCTGATCACTTTGCGCATGCGAGATGGGGCCTCGGTCCATGAGCATGGCCTGAAGTTGATTGGGCTCGTGGACAAGCTCGTTGGCATGGATCCGATCTTGCCTTCGGAGTTGACCACCGACATGTTGCTGTTATCATTGCCTAGCTCATTTGATCCTTTTGTGGTGAACTTCAACATGAACAAGATGGAGCCAACCCTTGAGGAGTTGGTGAATATGCTTGTTACGTTTGAATCAACCATCAAGAAAGAGAAGTTGGTTCTTTATGTGGGTTCTTCATCTGGTACGAAGATTGATCCACATGGGAAGGGAAAGAAGCGTTCTTTCCAACGTCCCAAGAAGAGCGTACCCTTGTTGAGGCAATCTCCGAATCCCGTTGTGGCAGCCACACCAGTTAAGGCTGACAAGACTAGTGATGTTTGTCATCACTGCAGGAAGCCTGGACATTGGAGGCGAAATTGCAAGGAATATCTTGTCCAGAAGAGTTCTGGAAACGGTATGTTCTAAATTGAACTAAACATTTCAATTAACTCTACTTCTTGGGTATTAAATACCGGTTGCGGCTTATATCTATGTAATGAATTACAGGTGATGGGAAGAAGTAGGAAGCTTAAGGAAGGTGTGACCTTCTTGAAGGTGGGCAATGTAGCAAGAGTTGCTACCAAGGCCATAGGAGATGTTTACTTGCTGTTGAACAATGATTTTAAGTTAATTTTAAGAGATGTTTTATTTGTACCTGAATTGGTGAAAAACATTGTTTCGATTTCTATGTTGATTAAGATGGATATTCTTGTTTCTTTGCAAAGGTGTTTGCAATATTTACAAGAATGAATGTTTGATTGGTACTGGTGAACTTGAAAACGATCTCTATAACTTAAAATTGAAAGATATTCCACTAAATGTCCATTTAAAGGCAGACACCATATGAGATATGGATGGGTAAGCCACCCAAATATTATTATCTTAGAATATGGGGTGCCCTGCTTATGTGAAGCAGGTAGTGGGAGATAAATTGGATAGTCGATCCATTTTATGTTTCTTTGTGGGATATCCAAAGAATTTTGTTGGATATTATTTATATCATCCCCAAGAAACAAAGGTGTTTGTTTTTAGGAATGCTACCTTTTTGGAAAAAGGAATTTTCTATTGGATAGAAAAGGGGAGATGATATAACTCGAAGAGGTTCGAGAGATACCCAAAATTATAGAACCCACACCCGAAGAGCCAAGAGAGGAGATACAAGCTCCTAGAAGATCCGAGAAAGTCTCGAGACCACCTATGAGGTATGATCTGCTTCTTGAAGAGGGCCATGATGAGCCTATCCATGGATGTGATCCAAGGACCTTCAAGGAAGCATTATCTGATGCCGATTCATCCAAAGTGGCTTGAAGAAATGGAATCTGAGATTAATTTCATGCATTCGAACCAAGTGTGGAATCTCGTGGATCCACCTGAGGGAATTGTTCCCATAGGGTGTAAATGGATTTACAAGAGGAAACTTGGGGCGGATGGTAAGGTATTGACCTTTAAGGCGCGATTGGTGGCAAAATGATATACTCAAAGACAAGGAGTTGACTTTGAGGAAACCTTTTCACCAGTTGTAATGTTCAAGTCTATAAGGATATTGCTAGCCATAGCTGCATGGTATGACTATGAGATATGGCAGATGGATGTCAAGACATCCTTTCTTAATGGGGATATTAAGGAAGAGATTTACATGTCTCAAACCTGGAAGGTTTACATCTATCGGAAGTGAGAATATGGTATGCAAACTTCAAAGATCTATTTATGGTCTAAAGCAGGCGTCTAGGAGTTAGAACCTCAGATTCGACAGTACAATCAAAGAGTTTGGTTTTGATAAGAATCTTGAGGAACCCTGTGTGTGTAAAAAGGTCAGTGGGAGTGTTGTGACATTCCTGGTGTTTTATGTTGATGACATTCTAATCATTGGGAATGATATTGTAATGTTGAAATCAACTAAAATACGGTTAGAAAGTGAGTTCTCGATACAGGACTTGGGTGAAGCATCTTTTGTATTGGGAATACAGATCTATAGAGATAGATCAAGAAGATTGCTTGGTCTCACCCAGTCCACATACATTGATACCATCGTGAAGCGGTTCTCGATGGATGAGTCCAAGAGAGGACATCTACCAATGTGTCATGGTGTGTCCCTATCCAAGTCTATGTCTCCCAAGACTGATGCAGAGATAGCAGCGATGACAAGCATTCTTTATGCATCTGCGATTGGTAGCATCATGTATGAGATGATATCTACGCGTCCTGACGTGGCTTTCACACTAAGTGTAGTGAGTAGATATCAATCGAACCCCGGTCTTCCACATTGGAAAGTTGTGAAAGACATCCTCAAGTAGTTGAGAAGGACCAATAAATTGTTCTTGGTCTATGGGGTGGAGAACTGAAATTGGAAGGCTATACCGACTCTAGCTTCCAAAGCGATATCGATGACTCGAAGTCAACCTCTGGGTTTGTATTCATTCTCAATGGTGTTGTTGTCTCTTGGAAGAGTTCCAAACAAGACAATACTACGGATTCCAGCACAGAGGCCGAATACATTGCTGCATCAGATACAGCAAGAGAGGCTGTTTGGATAAGGAATTTCGTCTAAGAGTTGGACGTCATTCCTAATGGAGTTGCTCCTCTCCCGGTGTTGTGTGACAACACGGGAGCTTTAGATCAAGCAAAGGAGCCAAGGTCTTATCGGAAGTCCAAACATGTATTGAGAAAATACCACATCCTCGGAGAGATTGTGGAAAGAGGAAGAAGTGTCTTTTGACATAGTCGGCTCAACAGATAATGTTGCTGATCCACTAGCTAAGCCTTTACCTGGACCATTATTCGAGATGCATCGCGAATCAATGGGTTTGAAGCATATGAGTAGTTGGCTCTAGTGCAAGTGGGAGATTGTTAGAGTAGGTGCCCGTCGAGCCAAGTGTTGGCCGAGTGTTCACAATGAAACTCTATGTATAAGCAATCTTTATTTTAATAATATTTGAAATTATTGTTTTGGCAAATCTTTATTTGTATACCCATGCTAGTTGCATAGATAAAGTCCTTGAATATACAAATAGTAGAAATAATATGAGATGCTCATATGATGAGTATCATGAAACTCATATTTAGAATACTGTATATATAAAGGGCCTAAAAATCCGTACTTGGAAATTTGAGGAAAATTTAAAATTTTTCTTTTTTAAAAAAATTAAAATACCTCATTCATAAAATAAACTGATCAATAAAGTTTGATGTTCAATGTGGCAGCGGAAAATTTTTGAAATAACAGTAAAAAGTTTTTCCAACAATAATTAAAATGTTTGAGCGATCAATTAAAAATAAATGTTGAACTGAGGTCCTCGGGTTCCACTAGTGCCGACTCGAGCTAGCTCACTGGTCCCCGCCCTCGGCCCCGGCATCATCAGAACCTACAACAATCAAGTCTAGTGAGTCTAAAGACTCAACATGCATATATCGTAAATAACGAGTAAATACTATAGTAAAATTTCATGGAATAAAAATGTCATGTCATGAGGCATATCGTAAAAGTGTCGTGTCATGATTAATTATAATACGTGTATAACTGAACTGAAAATATCATGGTAAAAATGTTTGCTCCTTGGAGCCCTGTACTGAAATAGCCTGTAATAATTTTCTGGTGAGATTATGGTCTACGCAAGTGGCCCCTGCACTGAAACTGACCGGTAACTGGCGACCGGATAATAAAATGCTCCCATGACCGGTAACTGGCGACCGGGTAAAATAGTAAACGTCTGATCAGACTGTAGCCACAGTATACTGGGTGAAACAAACTCAACTGACCGGTAACTGGCGATCGGATTTAGCAATAATCCCATGATAGTGTAATGGCCACAAGCAATATCGCATAATCTCAAAAATGAACATTTTATATTTTTATGCACGTAATATAATTAAATGGCACAATTAAATATCCTGAAATAATTTACTGCTTGGATTGGATCGCTCTTAGGCTCGCTGCAACCTAAATATGTCATGAAAAATGTGCAATAGATTTATGGGACCAAACTATGCAATAACATTCTAAAATGTGACAATTACGCCTACCGACTTAGTATTTAATCATGACTCCAAACCAACACTGAACCGTCATGTAGTCATGATCAAAATACGTCTAAAATGATAAAATAATGCTCCTAAAGTGGTGAGGGCCGAAATCTAGGTGAATGGAGGCCAAAACATGAAACACTGTTTCGAGAGTCAATTTGGCACATCGCACCGTAAATTCTCGTACGACCTCAAAAATGATCCGAATGACAAACGGTCAAAAACATGACCTTTCCAACTCAATAAGGCACTGTCCAGTCCAAGGCCATAGGCTAAAAGCCCATCAAGGACTCAAACGAACCTCCAAACCGACACAGCAAGTTGCTGTCCAAAAATACAGCAAACGTGCTGGTTTGCTTGCGTCGTTTGCGAGGCTAATGGCCATTGGGGCTTGATCCACCGACCAACACCTCTTAACAACGTCCCAAGGAATGATTTGAACCATGACTAGGGGCCCTAGGCCAGCCACAATCCTCACCATTCCAGCAACCAACCGAAAACTCCTACCGAGGACACTCATGCGTGTGTGTGTGGTGTTGTGCTTCGCTTGCTGTCTCGTCTCGTTCCAGTGGCCATTTTATTGACCATGGCATGACCTAGACATCTTGGGATATGGTATGAAACGTGGCTAAGGGCCATAGGCCATCCAAGATCCACACCAAACCAACCAAATCGAACACATCTATGCTGTAAAAATGAAGAAGCCGAATGTGGGGGAGGGCTGTTCTAGCGTTTTATGTAAAAACCGATTAGCCATGGACCAGGCCACCAAAAGGGCGACTTAGTCACGTCTTAGACATGCTAGGGAAGTGATCTAACCATGGATATAGGCCCATAGGGCAGCCAAGATCCGATCTATTCCCTTATGACAGCAACATCAGATTTTCGAACACAAATGGGCACAAATGGAGTTGCTGTCATTTTCGAATTTCCAGCAAGCATGGGGGCTGAAACAATGGACTAAAGTGATCCTAATCCATGCTAGAACATGTCTAGATGTCGCCTTGGGAGCCTGGAACCGAACCAATACCTGAAACCACAACATCAAAGAAAATCGTGAAGCTTGAAAAGAAAGGGGCCGAAATTCTGCATGTTGCTCTTTTCTGAACATGCTGATGTATTTCGGTTTTTTACATGAAAGGGTGATCATGAAACATAAAAATATGATAGTATGACTTGATTGAAGAGTCAAGGAAGAATATATGCATGTCTGGTTTCGTTTGAAAGAAAAACGAAAAGAAGATACGATCCGGCGCGGAGGAGGTGGAGCGCTTTGCTGCTTAGCTTGATACTGAATTTTACTCTCTTGTTTTTCCTTAGCACCTCACAATTTTTGCCTCTAAAATGACTCTGAATTTCGAGCTTAGGGAGAGGGGGAGACGGTTAAGGGAGTGAGGGAAGTGGGTGCAAAATATAAGGGGCAACTCAAGACCAAGTCTCCCTCATTTTGAATTTTGAATTGTTGTTTGATAACAAATGAGTTGATGGATGGCTCTAGAAGGTGGGGGCCGAAATCTTAAGCTTTATAGACTAGGATAATGCTCAATAATTAATTAATTAAGGTGGACTAATAATAAAAGAAAGATTAGCATGTTAACACAAAAAATAATGGGTCAAAAGGGTGATGAGTTGGCATGGTAATGCTTAATCTATTAAGGGGCCGAAAATACAATAAAATGAAGGGAAGAAATTGTTTAGTTACTAAATATTAATACCTTAAGAGCCTTATCTATCTCTTAATTAATTTATTGAATTAATCTCTTAATTAAGTAACTCAAATGAACTTATTTTCCTACTCACCTCAAGTAATTAAATCCTCAAACTTCCTTTTTAACTTAAATGAACTTACTTGCTAGCTAAAATAAATCCTGTAAATGTTTCTCGAATCTTAAATTCTATCTCAAAACTCCAACTCCAGTCCGACCTCACTGAAATAACTGAAATGGTAAAAATCAAACTACTGCATGAAATAATAAAATAATTAACTTTAATACTCATGCAACAAAAAAATCATTTTTAATTTAAATACTAGAATTATGCATGATTTATACGTAGTCTAAGTTACGGGTTCAACAGTATATTCTAAACAGTTCCTAGTCGATTCAGCCGTCGCTAAGAAGGATATAGGCCGCTAGAGTTCGAGACTAGTATCTGCGATGTGAGTACCATGTTTCATTGATAGGGGACATTGTGATGCCGAGCATGCAGATAGGTGTTCCTGATAGACTGCACTGAACAACCCTCCATAAAGAACTTTCCAAGTGGTTCTCACTTATCGAGTGGAAACGTCCTGGTTTATTGTTGTACACCATTAGTCCTTATGACCCGGGACAACATTGAGACTCTATGTGCTAGCATTACACTTTGACTTGTTTACCGACTCTCAAGGGGTCATCAGGTGGCAAGGTTGGGTGATTTTTCGAAACATATAGGATTCGATGCATTGTAGTCGGGGATTCACCGCTTACCTTCGGGTATGGATATCCTATGTGTTCTCATGTGTATGTAGGTTGAAATCTCTGATCAGAGTATGGTGGTACTTGTTTTATAGATTACACCATCGATGCAAGTACGACATGACACATAGTATCGATTCATTGACAACTCTCGATAAACCAATGGTTGTCGAATCGATCGGGATATATGAGTTGAAGGGACCATACTGTACGCTAACCATAATTGAATGGTTCTTGCAGGCACTATCATTTGATACCTAGGGAATCATGTAAGCGATGCTGCTAGGCATTTAACATGGTTGGTTGGGTACTATCAGACTTGAGTTCTGACATTCTTGTTATCAAGGAGTTGATAAGTAAGAATGGAGCAATTGGGGTATGCTCATATAAGGACATGTTTAGTCCGAATCACATGGAGATGTGAACTCACGGCTAGTTGTATCAATGAACCATTGAGGGCCACACAAGTACTAGCTTTCTAGATCTCGTTGAGAAGAGAAATAGTTCAATGTGTTGAACGGCTTATAAAGGAGTTTATAAGCGTAAAGAAAAATTAGAAGTGTGACTTCTATAAAGGAGAAAATAGTTCAATGTGTTGAACGGCTTATAAATGAGTTTATAAGCGTAAAGAAAAATAGAAGTATGACTTCTATGAGAGAAATGTAAATTTTAATTTATGGAAGTGTTCCTAAATTAAAAGTTGGCCAAATGAATAATATATTTGAAAATTGTGATTTTCATAAACATTATTATGGACTAAATTAAATTAATTCAAGTTGAATTAATTAAACACTAGTGGACCTAGTAGAGTCCAAATAATTAAATTAATTCAAGTATTGAATTAATTAAATTATATTGAGTCTTGTAGAGCTCAATTTAAATAAATTATTTAACTAGTGGACTTGAGTAAATTTAAGTAATGTGTAATTAATCTCAAAAATGTTTGAGATAATTAAATTAAGTCCATGGGTTTTTAATTTGTTAAAAACCATATAATATATGCATGCATGGGAGGTGAAGGGTTGGAGACTACTTTTTGGGTTACCAAGGCTTGGCATGCAAAAGTTGGTCTCTACTTTTTCACAAACCAAGACAACTCATTCACTCTTCTCTCCCCACAAGCATGGCCGAAATTCCTCTCAAGTTTTCTCTCCATTTTTCTTCAAGTTTTGGTTGAGGAAATCTTGCACTTCTCTTTGAAAAATCCTCATATTTTTCTAGTGCAAAATATGAGGGGATCTACCTAGTTGGTGGTGGGCTTAATAGTTGAGCAAGGATTGCTCAAAGGAAGCTTGAAGATAGTTTCTACCATTGAAGAGCTAAGGTGTTTACACCTTAGTTGGAGCCATACATCAATCCTTGTGATTGATAAGTAAAATTCTAAACACACTATGAATGTCATTTTTGGGTTTTATTGTATTTTCTACACATTATAAGGGGTGGCCGAAAATTTTGATGAAAAATTTGATTTTTTAAACTTCCGTTGCGCTTCTGGTCACCGTAACCGATCCCCTTTCAGAATCTTCGCGTCGAGAGCTTTCTATTGAGGTAAATTTCTTCCAGTTCCAGCAGCTCTAAATATGAAAGTGCTGGAATAGCCTGTATTTGAAGTCAAGATTCCTATATGTAGTAGATTAACCGACAAGAAACTCGTATTCGAAGTCGGAATTGAATTATATTATGACTTGGATTTGATATGAATTTTTGAAGTTTCAAATGATATTTGAAACTCATATTAATGATTTTGGATTATGTTATTGATTGGAATGAGTATGTTATTGATGTAGATAAAGTGTTATATCGATATCTTCAGGCTACATGATGCGATTCTTCAAACACGAAAAGCAAACGCGCCCAAAATCTGAGTCACGCCCTCGATTCGATGGAATAAAGAAACGGTTGTGTTTTCCCGATCTTTGAAACAAGTAATGGATAGGTGTGATAATCGCCTCTAGATCACGCGGTCTAGCAACAATTAATCAACGAGAGAAACAATCGCGTTTCAAGAGAACCTCCAAAGAACCCGCCCTTGGCAACCCTCGTGAAAATCGATCGACAAACGCCACAAAAGATAAATCTTTTGATAAGTTTGATTTGATACAACGCAAAAGTTATAACGAAACTTAAGCTTGTGTTGAGAGAATTCTCAATATCATAAAAGATGAATAATAATCAATGTTGTTTACAATGATGAAATTTTCGAGTATATATTGTCTCAAAATCAAAAGATATCAAATCTACTTGCCAAAATAAATAAAACTCTAAAATAGGAAAAAATTCTTCTCTCCAATTCGTAAAGGACACGGACCCCGTGTAGAGGTCCGGAAGGGGGTCCGTGTAGGCACTGTAATTTTCATGTCTCGAAAGTAGTAGACACGGACCCCGTGTACAGGTCCGTGCTCGGGTCCGTGTAGGCTCGGGATTTCTCTTCCTCAAGTGTAATGGACACGGACCCCGTGTATTGGTCCGTGCTTGGGTCCGTGCAGCCTCGGTTCTTCAAAATAATGCTTGATTAATGTTCCTTCGGCTTTCCAACGTGCTCTCATGCATCACGAGCCCTTCTCCCTTGCTTATCAATAATTTGAACACCATGCCCGGCCAGATTCACATCATACTCCCCTTCTTCAAAAAGATTTGTCCTCAAATCTTGCCCCCCTGCACAAAAACGAAGCAAGTTAGTAATAACAAGGACGATATTATCAACATGCTTACCTCTAAGCTCAAGTTTGTAGACGCTATCGTTTGCCCGCTCCCTTAGCACTGGAATTCCCAACATCACCATTGTCTTTCCTACAAACTCATCAACTTTACCAAACATTAAATAACAAATGACACCAAATAACAACAACAAGATATTATTAAGTATCACGAAAATCAGATTCCTCCCCTTCTTAGACCTAGTCAACACACAAATGATATCCATACACGTGTACGACCATAGCTCACTAGGAATAAGACATAGTTCATGCACGATATAAGAATCTAGGCAAAATGTCAATCTCTTATATGCAATGCATGCCTCACAATCTCACTCAACATACCTCTTCATATGCAACCAACACATATAATCATGCATTTTATCAAAGATAAAAACACCACTATATGCATCACTAGTACATAACTCATGCAATGAATATAGAATGAAGAATTTATTCTCCTTAAAGTTGTACTCATTATGCACATAAAAATTCTTACATTCATTCATGCTATTTCCAAAGCCATCATCAAACAAGTAAGAATCATGCAAATAGAACACATTAAATGTACTATCCATGTAATCATTCAACTCATCACATGAATTGAATTCAATTGCACACAAGTCATTGCCATGACAAAGCCTTATCAACTTGACAATATTTGAACACTCAAAATCAATCACATTTGAATCTAGTCCATTCAATATATCACCACTCTCAATTTTGTGACGCCTCGACAAAATCGTTAACTCATAGTTAGGCCATTTGGACATCACACTTTCAACACTCACCCCAAATTCTTGAGCACAACACAACAATGAATTAAGATAAGGACTAAAATCATACCTCATGCTTGTTGCGTGGGCAACTATGCTTACCTCACGGTGATTGATCTCAACACCAAATGGATCACCCCATTGCATTTTTACACCTTCCACATTTGCTCGTCCCCTCATCACAACTTCATCATAACCCTGCAAATGAGAAATAACGATGCTCGGGATTGAACCGGCTATATTATCACTAGATATGTAAATCTCATCTTTGTACCTAGGTACTTGGAGAGATTTATACAAAATTAAACAACTCTCATCCTCACTCTTTTCACTCTTTTGGGCCTTCAAATTATATTTCTTTTCTTTTTCTTTTTCTTTTTCTTTGGCCTCTTTTTCACACAACTCTTTTTTTTCATCGAGGGCCATCTCACTTTTTTTATCACTCTTTTTTTCGACCATCTCATTTTCTTTTTCTCTCAACTCATAACAAATTGATTCGTCAATACAAATGACATTCGTAGACAGCGGAGCAAAAGAAACAACTTGCACATCATCTAATAACTCACCCTCCACAGCACAACACTCAATACTCGCATGAGACACAATTGAAGTATCAACCTCAACATTCAAATCATCCACAGGTTTGGCTTCAAGGTTGGAAGTGGAATCCACTACCTTCATATCCTCATTCGGACAATGATAAATATCATGTCCTACCTCTAGACACCAACAACATATAATATCACAAGTACGAGAATTTGAGTTTTTATGTACCTTGATATTCAAGCTTCGAAACCAACTTCGGTCTAGTTATGACCTTCTTCTCTCCACTCGACCTTCGTGCGGATGTCAAGAACTCCTCCCACGAGTCAATTCCCTGCCTACCACTCGAGTTGCACCTCCTAGCATTGTGATTTGGAACAAACTGCTTCCTCATCACCATTTTCATCTCATCCCATGTAACTATAGGGTCATGCCCACATCGTCTCCTACCTAGTACTAACTTATCCCACCAAGTACTAGCATAGTCAGTAAACTCACTGCAAGCTCGTCTTACCTTCATTGCTTCGGTATAATCCTCCCGTCTCTCAAATACACACTCCATTCTCTCTTCCCACTCAAGGTACACCTTTGGATCGGCTTCCCCACTGAAAAATGGAATTGTCATCTTCGTACCACTCAGTCTATACCCTTCCCGGCTTCTATACCCCTTATCCTCATCAAATCTCCTATAACGATCCATGTTCAACAACGTATCTCCTCCAACTCTACTACCTCGCCTATTCTCATCAATATGCATATCATACATCTCCTCTTCTTCACACCTCCGATATTTTTTTCGTTGAGGCTTAAACTCCTTCTCCCACCTTCTATCCAATCCTCCTAACATCGTTTTAAATTGACGTCCGTCAATCATTATACCTGCAAGAAAAATTTTAGCATAAAACAATAAAGAATAAAGTTTCCTCACCACAAATTCTCACTAGTCACTCCAATGAAAATTCACTCGCACTCGTCTTTTTCCCTCACCACAAAACCTCACAAATCACTCCAATGAAAATTCACTCCACTCAAATATTTTCACTCCAGTGAGAATTCTCAAGGGGGCGCTTAAGTCTCGTGGCTTCCACGTATCAAACTTATGAGATCAATCCTGTGACGTCTGAAATTCGACTCACTTAGACCACACAAGAACAAGCAACTTTGAAAAATTGACTAGAATGTGACTAAACGATAAGGACAAACTTAACGCTGAAATATAAGCGCTAAAATTCCAACAAACACCCGTTTCCAAAATTAATATTTTTTTTTTCTCTTTTTTTTTCGGGTGAACAGTACCGTGAACAGTAATTCCGGTTTGAATAGTGATTCCAGCGTGAATAGTAAATCCGGCAATGACTAGTACCTGTCAGATGAATAGTGCCGGCGATGAACAGTACTCGATCGTGAACAGTACTCGATCGTGAACAGTAAGTTTGATTTGATACTCGATCGTGAACAGTACTCGATCGTGAACAGTAAATTTTGTCGTGAACAGTACCCGACATGAACAGTAACTTCGGCGACAATGAATAGTAACTCCGGCGATGAACAGTAATCGCGATTTTTTTTTTTTTGATTGATTCAACAACGACGTAGAAATCGCTACACGAAAATCGGTATTGAAAATCCTACGAAGAATTGAACGGATACGCTTACTTGAGTCAAAAACCTTGAGCTCTGATAACAAATGATGCGATTCTTCAAACACGAAAAGCAAACGCGCCCAAAATCCGAGTCACGCGCTCGATTCGATGGAATAAAGAAACGGTTTTGTTTTCCCGATCTTTGAAACAAGTAATGGATAGGTGTGATAATCGCCTCTAGATCACGCGGTCTAGCAACAATTAATCAACAAGAGAAACAATCGTGTTTCTAGAGAACCTCCAAAGAACCCGCCCTTGGCAACCCTCGTGAAAATCGATCGACAAACGCCACAAAAGATAAATCTTTTGATAAGTTTGATTTGATACAACGCAAAAGTTATAACGAAACTTAAGCTTGTGTTGAGAGAATTCTCAATATCATAAAAGATGAATAATAATCAATGTTGTTTACAATGATGAAATTTTCGAGTATATATTGTCTCAAAATCAAAAGATATCAAATCTATTTGCCAAAATAAATAAAACTCTAAAATAGGAAAAAAATCTTCTCTCCAATTCGTAAAGGACACGGACCCCGTGTAGAGGTCCGGAAGGGGGTCCGTGTAGGCACTGTAATTTTCATGTCTCGAAAGTAGTAGACACGGACCCCGTGTACAGGTCCGTGCTCGGGTCCGTGTAGGCTCGGGATTTCTCTTCCTCAAGTGTAATGGACACGGACCCCGTGTACTGGTCCGTGCTTGGGTCCGTGCAGCCTCGGTTCTTCAAAATAATGCTTGATTAATGTTCCTTCGGCTTTCCAACGTGCTCCCATGCATCACGAGCCCTTCTCCCTTGCTTATCAATAATTTGAACACCATGCCCGGCCAGATTCACATCACTACATCAATTGGAAACAAAGAATTGAGGTATGTTCCGACCGGGTAACATACGACATGTATCTGTATTATATGATATATGTCGGATTTATTTGATTGATTGGAATGAGAATACATGTCTATATGCCTTATTTGTCGAGTTTATGTGGCATACATGACATTATGATTTGGATATCGATGTATAAAATAATTTTTTTGTTAACACACATCGTTTGAAGCATACATCAATACATGACATGCACGTTGAGCCACGATCCTTGGATACCCTGATATGATTTGATTGGATTCTGGGGTTTGTGAACACAATGCTATGTTTGGTATTACATGACCCTTAAAACATAGACATTTCTGGCCCCGGCGATTGATTTGAGATTTTGGATTTGATGGCGCTTCGTCAACGCTATCATACGAGTATCCCTTATTGAGGCCGGTGTGCCAGCTCGAGCATTGATTTGATAGCGATTCGTTGATTCTGACATGCGCTCAGTGGATGGGCATATTACCTGATACCTCTACGACATACATGTATTGCATACCGTATATCATTGTTTAGATACTTGTGGTATATATGATGGTTGTTCCATACGGAGCTTTGCTCACCCCTAAGGGAGGCTGTTGTTGTCTTTGTGTGTAGAAAATGGCAGGTACTCCAGGATATCAGGAGGCCGGAGAGGGTGCTTCTGGAGGGAGTCATCGTTTGGGATGAGGTTTTATGTTTTGTTTCCTAGTAATATATATGTATCTATATACCAGGGCATGTCCCGAGGATATGAGTTGTTTGTATGTGATTGGTTTTGATTATGTGTGGGCATGTTTTATGATATGGGATTAAATACTATTTTTAGTATTCAAATTATAGAAGAGATATTTTGGGCTCATTGTAAAGAAAATTTAAACTCGTTTTCCGCTGTAATTAATTAACCCTAATCAGATTGCATTATAATAACGATTAGGAGCTAAGGGTCCCACACAGAGTGATATCAGAGCATAGTTGGGAATGCTCGATTGAGTCTTGTGTACACTTGAATAGGCACAAATGAATTGTGCGTATGTGTTTGATTTATTTGTATTACTTGCTCCTATTTGATTTAGTTAAGTAAGTTATTGATGAGATTGATAATATGAGATGATGATGATATGAAATTGATATTGATTTGTGATATTTATCATTGATTTGTAGATGGATCACACAAATGAAACTGCGAGTAGCAGTACTGAGAGAATAGTTGGGCATTTTGAAGGATTGTCCATGGATGTGGTAATGGCTCGATTTCAGGATCTGAAACCATCGAGGGTCTTTGGCACTGAGAGTGCTGAAAGAGCAGACGCTTGGCTGAAAGATATCGAGCATTTGTTTAATATTGTTGAATATTCCAAGGCTCGGAGACTGAAACTTTCTCTCTATCAGTTGAAAGACCGAGCAAAATCTTGGTGGGAAGCCGCTGAGATTGGATTGAAAGAGGCCGGGATTGATGTCACTTGGGATGTCTTCAAGGCCCAGTTTTTGGAGCAGTATTCCCCTCCTTCTTATTATACTGCTCAGAAGAATGAATTCAATAATCTGCAGCAAGGAACAATGACTGTTGCAGAGTACGCTTCAAATTTTTCTACGTTGTTGAAGTACGCACCTCACGTAGCTGGGAATGCGAAGGCAAAATATAACAGTTTTGTGAATGGATTGCATCCTGCTATATATACTTATGTTGTTTCTTGAGTGCCTACCAGCTATGCAGAGGCAGTTGAACGAGCTAAGGCAGCCGAGGCTGGACTCAGGCGAGGAGGTCCACAGTATACTACTCCACCACCTGTGTCAGCTCAGCAGCCTACATTGCGTCCAAGGGGTAAAATGTTCAAGAAGACTGGTTTTGTTTCTTCGTCTTCTTCGAGTTCGAGTGGATCCCAGCGAGGGAGTCCTGTGATTGCTCCCTATTGTATCCATTGTGGGGGTAAACATACTATCGAGCAGTGTCGAGGTATGTTTGGTACTTGTCATCAATGTGGGCAGGAAGGCCATTTCTCTCGAGTATGTCCGAACAGGGGTACGACTTCTGCTCAACCCCAGCTAGGATTTAGAGATGGCCCTAGTACTATGATGAGACCTGCTGTTCCTATTCCATCTTTTCAGCAGTCAAGTGTCCCACGATATCGAGGACCGTGTGGTCAGAGTGCCCAAGTTCCTCCTCAGTGAGAGTGTATGTTATGACCGAGGATCAGGCGAGAGAAGCTCCTGGTGGCGTGATTGCAGGTATTAGCACGCTTTGCCATTATCTTGCACGTGTTTTATTTGATACAGGAGCATCTCATTCAATCATATCTCATGCATTTACTGCATCTCACGATATTGAGTATACCCCGTTGTATGATAAAGTGTCGATAGCCACGCCAGCAGGAAAGATTATTTTATCTGAGCAAGTTGTGTATAATTGTGTATTGATATATGAGGATAATGTAATGTTCTAGAATTTGATTGTCCTCCCAATGCACGACTTTGATTGTATCGTTGGCATGGATATCTTGATGACAAATCGAGCTACTGTTGATTGTTGTCATGGAGTGGTTCGATTTCGACCTGTTGATGGACCCAAGTGGAAATGTCTCGACTTTTGATTAGCGGGGATGAGGGTTATCTTATCTACGCTATTGATGCTTCTAAGAAGGAACCTTCTTTATCTGAGATTCCTGTTGCGAAAGAATTCCTGGATGTATTTTCCGATGAGATTCCTGATTTTCCTCTTCATCGAGAAGTTGAGTTTAGTATTGATCTTATGCCGGGAACTGCACTTATTTCGAAAGCTCCCTATCGCATGGCACCATTGGAATTGAAATAATTGAAAGAACAATTACAGGATCTTCTCGATAAGGGATATATTCGACCGAGTGTATCACCTTGGGGAGCTCAAGTTTTGTTTGTTCGGAAGAAAGATGGTACACTGCGAATGTGTATCGATTATAGGCAACTGAATCGGGCTACTGTGAAAAGCAAGTACCCACTTCCTCGTATTGATGATTTATTTGATCAGCTTCAGGGTACTTCTGTTTACTCTAAGATTGATCTTCGTTCTGGGTATCATCAAGTACGAGTTCGAGATGAAGATGTGCCTAAAACTGCTTTTCGTACGAGCTATGGCCATTATGAGTTCTTGGTTATGCCTTTCGATCTCACGAATGCTCCTGCTGTCTTTATAGATTTAATGAATCGTGTCTTTCGAGATTATCTTGACCGATTCGTTATTGTGTTTATTGATGATATACTTGTCTATTCGAAATCGAAAAAGGAGCATGCTGAACATCTGAGACTGGTACTTCAAACTCTTTGTAATGGACATTAATATGCTAAATTGTCCAAATGCGAATTCTGGATGGATCGAGTAGTATTTTTGGGCCATGTTATTTCGAAACATGGAATATCTGTTGATCCTGCGAAGGTTGAAGCTGTATTGAATTGGCCGAGACCTACTAATGTTCTTGAGATCCGTAGCTTCATGGGTTTAGCTGGATATTATCGTCGTTTTATTGAAGGGTTTTCGAAGATAGCTAAACCTATTACTCAACTGATACAGAAGAATCAACGATTCATTTGGTCAGATGAGTGTGAAGCTAGTTTTCTTGAATTGAAGACGAGATTGACCACAGCACCTGTGCTTACTATTCCCTCAGGTACCGGAGGATTTGTGGTATGTACAGATGCGTCAGGGAAAGGTTTGGGCTGTGTTATGATGCAACATGGCAAAGTGATTGCTTATGCATCTCGTCAATTGAAATATCATGAAACTCGTTATCCTGTTCATGATCTCGAATTGGCCGCCATTGTGTTTGCTTTGAAGATTTGGTGCTATTATTTGTACGGAGAAAAGTTTGTTATCTATTCAGATCATAAAAGTCTGAAATATCTCTTTTCTCAATCTGATTTGAATATGAGGCAATGCAGGTGGATGGATCTCCTAAAAGATTTTGATTGTGAGATTCAGTATCACCCTGGATTGGTGAATGTTACTGCGGATGCCCTTAGCCGTAAAGTTTATGATTCTGTTCTAGCTTCTGTTTGTGTCGCCAGGTACATGAAGATATATGTACTTCTGGTTGGACTTTTCACTCGAATTGGAATTCTGTCACTGTCTCAGCGTTGCAAATTGAGCCTAACTTGATATCGAAAATATGAAAGGCCCAACGAAGCGATGCTCAGATCCAAAAGTCGAAAGAACTTGTATCTGCAGGACATCAGTCTGGATTCCATATTTCTTCTGATGGTTCTTTACGACTTAATGGTCGGCTGGTAGTTCCTGATGATTCTGTTTTGAGGTCTGCCCTTCTTCGTGAAGCACATTGTAGCAAATACAGTATTCACCCTGGAGGTCGAAAGATGTATTTGACATTGAGACCACAATTCTGGTGGAAACGTATGAAGAAGGACATTGCTGATTTTATTTCGAAATGTCTTGTCTGCCAGCAAGTGAAAACCGAGAGAATGAAACCTGAAGGATTACTCCACAGTCTCGAAATCCCAAAATGGAATTGGGAACATATTGTTAAGGATTTTGTGACTCATTTACCTCGTTCGCCCAAGGGCTATGATGCTATTTGGGTTATTATTGATCGGCTTTCGAAATCTGCACATTTTATTCCGTATGAACGGACTTATCCTTATAAAAGAATGGCCCGTTTATACATTGAGAATATTGTGATACTGCATGGTGTTCCAGTATCAATTGTATCTGATCGTGATCCCAGATTTGCTTCTAAATTCCGGGGTAGTTTCCAAGAAGCGATGGGTACGCTTTTGGCTATGAGTACTGCTTATCATCCTCAAACTGATGGCCAGACTGAGCATACGATTCAAACATTAGAAGATATGTTACGAGCGATTGTGATGGATTTCAGAATGGAATGGCAAGTTGCCTTACCATTGGTTGAATTTTCTTATGATAATACCTTTCAGATGAGTATCGGTATGGCATCGTTTGAAGCTCTATATGGGAGACGATGTAGATCACCGTTATTCTGGGATGAGATTGGTGATAGACAATTGACTGGACCTGAAATGATACAGGAAATGAATGATAAGGTTCAGTTAATTTGATAGCGGATGAAAGCTGCCCAGGATCGTCAAACGAGTTGTGCGAATAAACGAAGACGACCCTTGGAATTCTAGAAAGGTGACAGAGTGTTTTTGAAAATATCTCCCTTTAGAGGCACTGTTCGATTGGCATGCGAGGGAAGTTATCTCCTCGTTATATTGGTCCATACGAGATTCTGGATCGAGTTGGTGATCTTGCGTATCGATTAGCATTGCCACCAGCTCTATCTGCTATTCACGATGTGTTTCATGTTTCTATATTGAAGAAATATGAACCTGATCCATCACATGTACTTGAACCTGATGAGGTTGAACTTGATCCTTCTCTTTCCTATGTTGAACAACCTGTTCGCATTATGTATTGAAAGGAAAAGATATTGCGTAACAAATCGATCCCTTTGGTTCGAGTACAATGGACACGGCATGGTGTGGAAGAGTCGACGTGGGAATTGGAAAGCAAAATGCGAGATTCATATCCGCATTTATTTGATGCTAGTCCATCTGTTCCATTGTATTCGATGTATACTGATATGTTTACTGATTTTAGTTTTGATATTTACTATAACTGGTGACATATGTACGTTTGCCAATGTTATGTATATAGAGATGTTTGAGATTTCGAGGACGAAATCTTTTAAGTAGGGGAGAAATGTAAGGACCGTGTATCGTATTATCATAAATCCTATGTTGATTATCGATAATTTATGAAATTGTCATGTGATTATGTAATTGATGTATATCATGACAATGAAAATGAGAAAATAAGTATTGGATATGAATTTACGTTGTAAGAGTTCGAGTGAAAAAGCCGGACGCCAATATAATACCAAAACCAATGTTTTGAACAGAAAGTGTGGCGCCCGGGTGGTAGAGAATGACCGCCCGAGCGCCAAGGTATATGAAATTGTTCTTGGACATAACATACCGCGCCCGAGTGGTAATTTGTGACCGCCCGAGCGCGGTACAAAAATAACTCGGGGGCAGAACATCTCGCGCTCGGGCGCGAGAATTCTACCGCCCGAGCGCGAAGGCGGTGGAGATAAGAATGATTTTTTTTCCTTCTTCTTCTTCATTTCTTATTTCGGTAACTTCGAGAGAAGAGTTGGGAAATCAATTTCTTTCGTCTGAATCGACTTCGAAACAATGTCTAAACGCAAAACAAATTATATATTCGGAATCTTGGCGTCGAGAGCTTTCTATTGAGGTAAATTTCTTCCAGTTCCAGCAGCTCTAAATATGAAAGTGCTGAATAGCCTGTATTTGAAGTCAAGATTCCTATATGTAGTCAAAATTACTATATGTAGTAGAATAACCGACACGAAACTCGTATTCGACGTTGGAATTGAATTATATTATGATTTGGATTTGATATGAATTTTTGAAGTTTCAAATGATATTTGAAACTCATATTAATGATTTTGGATTATGTTATTGATTGTAATTATTATGTTATTGATGTAGATAAAGTATTATATCGATATCTTCAGGCTACATCAATTGGAAACGAAAAATTGAGGTATGTTGCGATCGGGTAACATACGACATGTATCTGTATTGTATGATATATGTCGGATTGATTTGATTGATTGGAATGAGAATACATGTCTATATGCCTTATTTGTCGAGTTTATGTGGCATACATGACATTAAGATTTGGATATCGATGTATAAAATAAATGTTTTGTTAACACACATCGTTTGATGCATATATCGATACATGACATGCACGTTGAGCTATGATCCTTGGATACCCTGATATGATTTGATTGGATTCTGGGGTTTGTGAACACAATGCTATGTTTGGTATTACATGACCCTTAAAACATAGACATTTCTGGCCCCGGCGATTGATTTGAGATTTGGGATTTGATGGCGCTTCGTCAACGCTATCATACGAGTATCCCTTATTGAGGCCGGTGTGCCAGCTCGAGCATTGATTTGATAGCGGTTCGTTGATTCTGACATGCGCTCAGTGGATGGGCATATTACCTGATACCTCCACGACATACATGCATTGCATCCATATCATTGTTTAGATACTTGGGGTATATATGATGGTTGTTCCATACGGAGCTTTGCTCACCCCCAAGGGGGCTGTTGTTGTCTTTGTGTGTGGACAATGAGAGGTACTCCAGGATATCAGGAGGCCGGAGAGGGTGCTTCTGGAGGGAGTCACAGTTTGGGATGAGGTTTTATGTTTTGTTTCCCAGTATATATATATAAATATATATATCTATATACCGGGGCATGTCCCGAGGATATGAGTTGTTTGTATGTGATTGGTTTTGATTATGTGTGGGCATGTTTTATGATATGGGATTAAATACTATTTTTAGTATTCAAATTATAGAAGACATATTTTGGGCTCATTGTAAAGAAAATTTAAACTCGTTTTCCGCTGTAATTAATTAACCCTAAGCAGATTGCATTATAATAACGATTAGGAGCTAAGGCCCCACACAGAGTGGTATCAGAGCATAGCTGGGAATGCTCGATTGAGTCTTGTGTACACTTGAATAGGCACAAATGAATTGTGCGTATGTGTTTGATTTATTTGTATTACTTTCTCCTATTTGATTTAGTTAAGTAAGTTATTGATGAGATTGATGATATGAGATGATGATGATATGAAATTGATATTGATTTGTGATATTCGTCATTGATTTGTAGATGGATCACACAAATGAAACTGCGAGTAGACGTACTGAGAGAATATTTGGGCAATTTGAAGGATTGTCCATGGATGTGTAATGGCTCGATTTCAGGATCTGAAACCACCGAGGTTCTTTGGCACTGAGAGTGCTGAAAGAGCAGAGGCTTGGCTGAAAGATATCGAGCATTTGTTTAATATTGTTGAATATTCCAAGGCTCGAAGACTGAAACTTGCTCTCTATTAGTTGAAAGACCGAGCAAAATCTTGGTGGGAAGCTGCTGAGATTGGATTGAAAGAGGCCGGGAATTAAGTCACTTGGGATGTCTTCAAGGTCCAGTTTTGGAGCAGTATTCCCCTCCTTTTTATTATACTGCTCAGGAGAATGAATTCAATAATCTGCAGCAGAGAACGATGACTGTTGCAGAGTACGCTTCACAGTTTTCTACGTTGTTGAATTACGCACCTCACGTAGCTGGGAATGCGAAGGCAAATATAACAGGTTTGTGAATGGATTGTAAAGAAAATTTAAACTTGTTTTCCGCTGTAGTTAATTAACCCTAATCAGATTGCATTATAATAACGATTACGAGCTAAGGGCCCCACAATTCTTCTCATGAACCTTCAGCTGTCTGGACGCATAAGCTATCACTCTGTCCTGCTGCATCAGAACCCCGCACAACTCAAGCTTAGATGCATCTGTATAGACCACAAACTCTCCCTGTCCTGATGGCATAGCTATCACTGGCGCGGTGGTCAAGGTCTGCTTCAGTCTGCCAAAGCTCTCCTGACACTCTGGTCCCCAAACAAACTTGGCATTCTTCTTTGTCGGAGCGGTCATAGGCACCGCAATAGATAAAAAGCCCTGGATGAACTTCCTGTAATATCCTTGCAATCCCAAGAAACTGCGGATCTCTGTCACGCTCTTCGGAACTGGCCAATCTCTGACTGCCTCTACCTTGATGCGGTCGACCTCTATGCCATCCTGAGATACAATGTGGCCCAAGAATGCCAACCTGTCGAGCCAGAACTCACACTTGCTGAACTTGGCATAAAGTCGCCTATCCTGTAGAGTCTGTAATACTGTCCTCAGATGCCGACTGTGATCCTCCTTGCTCTTCGAATAGATCAGGATATCGTCAATGACGACTATGACAAATTGATCCAAGTGCGGCTGGAATACGCGATTCATGAGATCCATGAAGATCGGTGGCGCGTTTGTCAGACGGAAGGACATCACCAAGAACTCTTAGTGCCCATAACGCGTCCGAAAAGCTGTCTTGTGCACATCTGACTCTCTCACCTTCAGCTGATGGTATCCAGATTGAAGGTCTATCTTAGAGAACACTGAGGCTCCCTGAATCTGATCAAATAAGTCTTCAATCCTAGACAACGGATACTTATTCTTCACTGTGACTCTGTTCAGCTCTCTGTAGTCAATTCACAGTCGCGTGCTGCCATCCTTCTTCTTAACAAATAGTACTGGCGCGCCCCATGGAGAGAAACTAGGGCGAATGAAACCCTTATCTAGCAGATCTTGAATCTGATCTTTGAGCTCTTTCATCTCCGCAGGCGCTAATCGGTAGGGTGCCTTAGATATCGGCATTGTCTCTGGCAGGAGCTCAATAGATAATTCTACCTCCCTGTCTGGTGGTATGCCTGAAACATCGTCAGGGAATACACTGGAGAAATCACTGACCACATCAACATCCTCCAGCCTCTGACTAACTGGCACCGACACTGATACAACGCTAGTTAAGAATGCGTGACAGCGTGTGGGGACCCGGGCTCCAACTAAATTCTATCTGGGATTAAATGGATCTGTGAGAAAATGTGGGTCAAATTTTTGCTTTTTAACATTAAATCACATGTCATTACTAAGCATAATCTTTCTTTATTACTTTACATCATACATAATGTACAAACATGATAAACGTGTCTCGTCCTAATACATCAATCCAACTAGTGTATGGTTTAATACAAACCATAAATACAAATACTACAAGTCTAGTAAGAGCCACTAGTCATCATCTGCGCCCGTAGTCACCACGCTATCTCTTACCCATCTCTGTCGTGACCCTGATCCTGCCCCACCTGTTGTTATGCACACATACAGACATAACGACAGCCGGAAACTACGGTGAGAACACATCCCAGTATAAAACATGTATACATGCATATACATAATAAAATCATAAAACACAATATCATGTATGTGATCTAACTCATAGGTTCCATAGTCTATGAAACCAACATATATAAGCATGCAATGCAAATCAACTCATGTCTTGACTCTACTCTAGGGATCCCGGGGTGAATAAGACGTCACTGTCTGTTACCTACCCTCCCAATCGGGGTAACTGTACGTCTTACTCCTAGACTTCGGTCATGTCTGTATCGAATATCTACAATCGGAGGAAATCTGATCCTATGCGTCGATACACCAAACGTCTAGTTTTGACAAATCTGTCAAAGACTCTCCTATCTCAATGCTTGAATATAAATCTATAAACACAACATTATCATATCAGGAGATTTCAATATAATCTATAAACAATTCAAAACATATCAAAACATAAACAATAAATCTAGTATGTGATTTGGTTGGGAAACTCTAATCAAATCTGATTCGAGTCGTGTCTTCCCTACAATCACATGAATTATACCTTCTTGTCGTTCGTAGAAGTCGGAGTCTCGTATTCTTGATATCGAATCTGAAATGGCAATGTTGATATACATTTTTCAATCTCTAACTTAATCAAGACATATATACAATCTATAATCAGTCTTGACATAATTGGATAGCATAACGGCGTGTTCTCGCGGTACCAACCAATCCAAACCTCAACATTTATCAATATATCATAATCTTTGATTCATAATCCATATATTCTGCTCATTAGCATCACAAAATCTGTAGAAATTCCTATACACATATGCTGGAAATTCATAGCAATGGCGTATGATATCCGATAATCATTCCGTTTACGGTTCTATGACATGTATAATCTCAAGAACATATAACCATAAACATATCTGAATTTCCTCCACATGCCATCTTCAAAACATACTGAAAAGAGATAAAAAGTATACCCTTCTGAAGCTCTTGATGCTAAGAACAAGAATCTCAACTCGGAATACAAATCGGATGGCTAAATCTTGCCCAAGGTTAAATTCAAGGATTGAAGAAACTTGCACTTTCCTGGACTTCTTTCTCGGTGATCCTCAGCTGAATGGAAGGGAAAGAAGACACATGCCCTTATATTGCATGGCTGAAGCAAGTGTCTTATTTTTCAATAAACACGTTGCACCGTGGGTGCGGTAGCTCGAAGACCGCGAGTGCGCTATGCTCTCGGCAACCCTATCATTTTTCTAAAATCGACGACCGCGGGTGCGGTACATATCAGACTCCGGGTGCGGTCACACCACCGTGGGTGCGGTCCTTCTCGCACCGCGGGTGCGGTCTTGCTTCGAATAAAATTTCCTACCCTACTGGACATCGACCGCGGGTGCGGTCTCTCCTAAAACCGCGGGTGCGGTGTGGCTTCGGCCTGCCTTTCAAAAATCAAAATTTTATGACCGCGGGTGCACTCCTGTTCTAAGCGCGGGTGCGGTCTATCAACACTCTAATTTCTCATGTCTTTCTCCCCTCATTGCACGTCATGCATTCTCATATATTCCGAGTCTCACGTCAATTAAGATTAATAAATCTCGAGCCTTACACAGCGTCTCTTAATAAGCTTTCTCGCACACATGCAGGAAATGATGTGCGGGAACTGCTGACGTCTTGCTAGCAGCTGCCTCAAAAACAAATGGTTTCCCACTGGGAGGTCGAACAGATACTGACCTCTGGTGTAAATCTATGACTGCTCCGTTAGAAGAGAGTCAGTCCATGCCCAAGATGATATCAAATTCTGGCAGCGGTAGTACTATCAGATCTGCATGTACTGCCTTTTGCTACAATCTGAGCTCCAATCCTCTCACAATCCGGGAAGTGAACATCTGATCCCCGGATGGGATCGATACTGTAGTGACCCGTTCCAGAATCACCTACTAGTTGAAAACTAAGCATGCAATTAACTTAATTAATAATAATCAGAGATAACAGCGGAAAATACCAACAAATGATAGTTATACAACCCAATCGAAATCAGAACAACTCAAAATATATTCGGTACAACCACATCGAAATAGAATAGTACTGAAAACTAAACCAACCAGATACTCACTGTCCTCCTCCTGCTCTTCCTGAGCCATCCAACCTGAGGCCTGCCCCGTGGGAATGGGGTGTCCAAGATAAACAAAACCGAGGACGTGAGCGATAAGAACGCCCAGTACAAAAGTATGAGTATACAAACCTATATGAAATGCACATGCTATGATATGATACCAGGGTAGTCAAGAAACAGGAATCACAAAGGATCTCAAAATGCTCAGTCTAGAGGCGCCAAGTGGATAGTGCCGCGCGGTCCAACCTCTGGGTCACTGCATCCACTACAAGACAGACGTGGACCTAAAATGTCCCGGACCACCGAAGCCCTCCCGACCCGTCGGCCACTGTGTACTCTCGGTGTCCATGCGTCCACAAGACAGGGCTGAGCGGCCCCAAGATATAGCTTATCTCGAAAGAGATACAGCTCAACAGTAAAGGCTATCTCGAAGGAGATACGGCTCAACATGATATGCAATATGCATCATAACTCGTGACATAATAGCATGCATCATATGACATATAACAATGCAGCAAATACTCATGCAACACATATATGAATGTATACTCAACCAGGATATCTCGGATAGTACTTTCGTACCTCTATCACAGCAAGCCTAGCCTTACGCAACACCGCTAATCAGGTCTAGAACAATCCTATGCATCAAAAGCATACCCAATGAACAATACTACCATGCTCGACTAGCAAAACCAGTACTCCCTAGTACTACCAAAGGTTTAGGGTTTACCTTCGTCCGTCGACAGCCCTTTGATGTCGATTGCCTTGAAACTCAGGCGCCGCTACGCTACTACTCCTGGCAGCTCTTGGCTATCGCTCGACCAACAACTAACCCTAGAAACCTTCCAAATTCTCTCAACTATGAGGTAAAATCATGAATTGGCAAGTCACAAATGAGAAATCCGAGCACTATTTATAGGCCATGTTCGGATCCTCCGAACAACACTTCGGAACGTCCGAACGCTACGTGTCCATTGGCTCTTGACAGCTCATGATCGGATCCTCCGATCATACACTTCGGACCGTCCGAACATGCATGGAAAAATGACGTGTCGATCAACACTTGACACCTATGATCGGATGCACCGAACTACACTTCGGATCGTCCGAACTCTTCGGTGCTTCCGAACCCTCTTCGGTCCGTCCGATCATGACCATAGCCAAAATTACACCTTAAACCTTCTTAATCACCATTACTCCGTTAATTACCCAATTTGGAATTCGGGCTACTACATTCTCCCCCCCTTAAAAGATTTCGTCCTCGAAATCAGGCTTAGAGAATGAACAAAACGAAACAACTCTCCATGCGCTCTAACCAATCCTCAGCATCATCGGGAGTCTCACCACCAACTAAAGGCTTAGGCCCCATCTGAATAAAACGATGCAAATCAAAACGCCTAGGACCATCCCGACGATGACGATGCTCACGATGACGTCTATGATCGTCCTGGTCACCCCATCGACCTACACTCCCCTGACTACTCCCGTCATCAAAATGGTCAGCCATCGCTACAAGATAGAATAGGGAAAATGGTAAAATGGTCAACGGAAATCCCAAAACAGAATCTATATCCCAAAATCATACGCATGCTCTGATATCATAAATGTAGTGACCCGTTCCAGAATCACCTACTAGTTGAAAACTAAGCATGCAATTAACTTAATTAATAATAATCAGAGATAACAGCGGAAAATACCAACAAATGATAGTTATACAACCCAATCGAAATCAGAACAACTCAAAATATATTCGGTACAACCACATCGAAATAGAATAGTACTGAAAACTAAACCAACCAGATACTCACTGTCCTCCTCCTGCTCTTCCTGAGCCATCCAACCTGAGGCCTGCCCCGTGGGAATGGGGTGTCCAAGATAAACAAAACCGAGGACGTGAGCGATAAGAACGCCCAGTACAAAAGTATGAGTATACAAACCTATATGAAATGCACATGCTATGATATGATACCAGGGTAGTCAAGAAACAGGAATCACAAAGGATCTCAAAATGCTCAGTCTAGAGGCGCCAAGTGGATAGTGCCGCGCGGTCCAACCTCTGGGTCACTGCATCCACTACAAGACAGACGTGGACCTAAAATGTCCCGGACCACCGAAGCCCTCCCGACCCGTCGGCCACTGTGTACTCTCGGTGTCCATGCGTCCACAAGACAGGGCTGAGCGGCCCCAAGATATAGCTTATCTCGAAAGAGATACAGCTCAACAGTAAAGGCTATCTCGAAGGAGATACGGCTCAACATGATATGCAATATGCATCATAACTCGTGACATAATAGCATGCATCATATGACATATAACAATGCAGCAAACACTCATGCAACACATATATGAATGTATACTCAACCAGGATATCTCGGATAGTACTTTCGTACCTCTATCACAGCAAGCCTAGCCTTACGCAACACCGCTAATCAGGTCTAGAACAATCCTATGCATCAAAAGCATACCCAATGAACAATACTACCATGCTCGACTAGCAAAACCAGTACTCCCTAGTACTACCAAAGGTTTAGGGTTTACCTTCGTCCGTCGACAGCCCTTTGATGTCGATTGCCTTGAAACTCAGGCGCCGCTACGCTACTACTCCTGGCAGCTCTTGGCTATCGCTCGACCAACAACTAACCCTAGAAACCTTCCAAATCCTCTCAACTATGAGGCAAAATCATGAATTGGCAAGTCACAAATGAGAAATCCGAGCACTATTTATAGGCCATGTTCGGATCCTCCGAACAACACTTCGGAACGTCCGAACGCTACGTGTCCATTGGCTCTTGACAGCTCATGATCGGATCCTCCGATCATACACTTCGGACCGTCCGAACATGCATGGAAAAATGACGTGTCGATCAACACTTGACACCTATGATCGGATGCACCGAACTACACTTCGGATCGTCCGAACTCTTCGGTGCTTCCGAACCCTCTTCGGTCCGTCCGATCATGACCATAGCCAAAATTACACCTTAAACCTTCTTAATCACCATTACTCCGTTAATTACCCAATTTGGAATTCGGGCTACTACAGATACTCTGTAACCCAAATCCATCGCTACTGGTTCATTGATACAACTAGCCGTTGGTTCACATCTCCATGTGATTCGGACTAAACATGTCCTTATATGATCATACCCCAATTGCTCCATTTTTACTTATCAACACCTTGATAACAAGAACGTCAGAACTCAAGTCTGATAGTACCCAACCAATCATGTCAAACGTCTAGCAGCATCGCTTACATGATTGCCTAGGTATCAAATGATAATGCATGCAAGAACCATTCAATTATGGTTAGCGTACAGTACGGTCCCTTAAAACTCATATATCCCGACCGATTCGACAACCATTGGTATATCGCGAGTTGTCAATGAATCGATACTATGTGTCATGTCGTAGTTGCATCGATGGTGTAATCTATGAAACCCTTTTCATAATTACCACCATACTCTGATTAGAGATTTCAACCTACATACACATGAGAACACATAGGATATCCATACCCGAAGGTAAGCGGTGAATCCCCGACTACAATGCATCGACTCCTATATGTTTCGACAGAACACCCAACCTTGCCACCTGATGACCCCATGAGAGTCGGTAAACAAGTCAAAGTGTAATTCTAGCACATAGAGTCTCAATGTTGTTCCGGGTCATAAGGACTAATGGTGTACAACCATAAACTAGGACTTCTCCACTCGATAAGTGAGAACCACTTGGAAAGTCCTTTATGGAGGGTTGTTCAGTGAACTCTACCAGGAGCACCTATCTGCATGCTCGGGCATCACAATGTCCCTTACCAATGAAACATGGTACTCACATCGCAGATACTAGTCTCGAACTCTAGCGGCCTATATCCTTCTTAGCGGCGGCTGAATCGACTAGGAACTGTTTAGAATATACAGTATTCCAAATATGAGTTTCATGATACTCATCATATGAGCATCTCATATTCTTTCTACTATTTGTATATTCAAGGGCTTTATCTATGCAACTAGCATGGGTATACAGATAAAGATTTTCCAAAACAATAATTTCAAATATTATTAAAATAAAGATTGCTTATACATAGATATCCTGAGTTGTTCCTGCAGTGACGTCAATTTCGGGGACGAAATTCCTCTAAGGAGGGGAGATTGTAATAGCCGAGCCCGGTGTACGGTATGGTTTAAGATTTTGTATGATTATTGGCTATTTGGGTAAGTTTATGTATAGTTTGGATGTTAAGAGTTTCGAGTTATGATTTATAGTATGGTTGGTTATAGATGATGTGCAGTGTTATTGTAGCGGCGTTACGATTAAATTCATGATAAATGGTATATTGATCCAAATGCGGTGAGGCCAATTGGAGTGGTTAGATAAGACATAAGGCTATAACTTTCTTATTTTGAGTTTTGTTCAAATCATTGTGGAAGGTAAGCCAAAAGTGTCCCGAAGTGTGTTGTGTGTTTCGTCGTTCCTCCAGTGACACATGTTGGGAGATTTAGCATAACTTTTTACTCAGACCTCCAAATGATCTGAAATTTTGAGGGAGTCAAGATAAGACATAGAGCTACAACTTTGTAGTTTACCACTTTTTCCAATTCGGACGGGAAGAGGCGTTTCTGAGGCGATCTTTGTAGAAGCTGTGCGCAGAGTAAGATTTGGTCCGAAGGTAGAGCGCACCCGCGGTCATGTAAGGACCGCACCCGCGGTCCCAGTGGTTCAGAAATTGATATTTGGTCGTAGGCTTGGCGCACCCGCGGTCCTTGGAGTGCCGCACCCGCGGTCTTGCTTTTTGGAGGTATGGTCGAGATTTAAAGTAACTTTTTGGATGATTTGACTTCATTTCTCTTTTTCTTTCCCCTTCAATCTCGTTTTTCTCTCTAAGGAGCAAGGGTTTTCTTCCATTTCAATTGCTTCCTACCTTTGATTCTTGGATTTGTTTGGATTTCCGACTTGAGATCGAGGTTCTCCGTGGTATAAGGAAGCTTAGGTAAGTTTTTGGTTGAGTTCTATCATGGTTTTGGATATGAGATGTTATAGGTTGATGTATTGGTTGGTTTAATGGATTGTTTGACTTGATTTTATGGATTTAGAGTTGATATTGGTGTTATTTGTGGATTATTGTTGTAGGTGGTGTACCAAGAGCTTATTTGAGGTGTTCTATTGGTTTGTAAGTGGAATTTCATCCTTTTGCTCACATGATGTTATATGTATTGTGTTTTAAAGGTTTTAAAGTGATATTCCCTTCAATTGATTCATTGTTATGTATTAATTCCATTGCTATGTATATTGGAGGCATTTTATGTCTCACTATTGTTAAAAAGGGAATACAAGAGAAAAGATAGAGTTTGCGAAAGGACGGCTTTAAATGCTATTCAGAGTTCAAATGTTTCTATTGGATTGATAAATATATAGCCAGAGAATTGCATGCAATTAGATGATCATCGACCATAGGCTTTTATCCCTCAGAGTTATCGGTTTATATCGATAGGGATATTAGCACCAGAGCAGAGATACTATTGATATCAATCCAACCAGAGAAAAGAGAAATACCATCGTATTGCTATCTATTGCTATGTTATTGCTACAGTTATTGCTACAGTATTCATGTTTCAGAGTTGATGGTATTTATGATTTCAAAGCTATGTTTTCAGAGTATATTGTCATTGCTATGTAAGAGTTCCACTTGCTGAGATTTATTCTCATTCCAGTTATTTCATGTGATGCAGATCAGAGTGGCGGCCCGGGACGTTGACTGTGGATTGGGGTCATATGCATACACCGTTGGAAGGAAGATTTTGGCCATGATCATAGCAAGGACGTTTTGTATTTTGCTTTATCCATTGAATGATCATGTATTGTTATTTTGTAAAGATGTTTAAAGAAAATGTATTTTGAAACTCCTTCCGTATTTTAAAGAAAATTATTTTTATTCCGCTGCGTATTTTATTTAAAGAGGTCAGGGGTGTCACACTTATCAACTACTTGAGGATGTCTTTCACAGCTTTCCAGTCTGGAAGACCAGGGTTCGATTGATATCTACTCACTACACTTAGTGCGAAAGCCACGTCAGGACAAGTAGATATCATCTCATACATGATGCTACCAATCGCAGATGCATAAAGAACGCTTGTCATCGCTGCTATCTCTGCATCAGTCTTGGGAGACATAGACTTGGATAGGGACACGCCATGACACATTGGTAGCTGTCCTCTCTTGGACTCATCCATCGAGAACCGCTTCACGATGGTATCAATGTATGTGGACTGGGTGAGACCAAGCAATCTTCTTGATCTATCTCTATAGATCTGTATTCCCAATACAAAAGATGCTTCACCCAAGTCCTGCATCGAGAACTTACTAGCTAACCATATCTTAGTTGATTGCAACATTCCTACATCATTCCCAATGATTAGAATGTCATCAACATACAACATCAGGAATGTCACAACACTCCCACTGACCTTCTTATACACACAGGGTTCCTCAGGATTCTTATCAAAACCAAACTCTTTGATTGTACTGTCGAATCTGAGGTTCCCACTCCTAGATGCCTGCTTTAGACCATAAATAGATCTCTGAAGTTTGCATACCATATGCTCACTTCCGACAGATGTGAACCCCTCAGGTTGAGATATGTAAATCTCTTCCTTAATATCCCCATTAAGAAAGGCTGTCTTAACATCCATCTCCCATATCTCATAGTCATACCATGCAGTTATGGCTAGCAATATCCTTATAGACTTGAATATTGCAACTGGTGAAAAGGTTTCCTCAAAGTCAACTCCTTGTCTTTGAGTGTATCCTTTTGCCACCAATCGTGCCTTGAAGGTCAATACCTTCCCATCTGCCCCAAGTTTCCTCTTGTAAATCCATTTACACCCAATGGGAACAATTCCCTCAGGTGGATCCACGAGATTCCACACTTGGTTTGAATGCATGGAATTCATCTCAGATTCCATCGCTTCAAGCCATTTGGATGAATCGGCATCAGATAACGCTTGACAACAAGAACGTCAGAACTAAAGTCTGATAATACCCAACCAATCATGTTAAACGCCTAGCAGCATCGCTTACATGATTCCTTAGGTATCAGATGATAGTGCCTGCAAGAACCATTCAATTATGGTTAGCGTAAAACGGTCCCTTCAACTCATATATCCCGACCGATTCGACAACCATTGGTATATCGAGAGTTGTCAATGAATCAATACTATGTGTCATGTCGTAGTTGCATCGATGGTGTAATCTATGAAACCCCTTTCATAATTACCACCATACTCTGATCAGAGATTTCAACCTACATACACATGAGAACACATAGGATATCCATACCCGAAGGTAAGCGGTGAATCCCCGACTACAATGAATCGACTCCTATATGTTTCAACAGAACACCCAACCTTGCCACCTGATGACCCAATGAGAGTCGGTAAACAAGTCAAAGTGTAATTCTAGCACATAGAGTCTCAATGTTGTCCCGGGTCATAAGTACTAATGGTGTACAACCATAAACTAGGACTTCTCCACTCGATAAGTGAGAACCACTTGGAAAGTCCTTTATGGAGGGTTGTTCAGTAAACTCTACCAGGAGCACCTATCTGCATGCTCGGACATCACAATGTCCCTTACCAATGAAACATGGTACTCACATCGCAGATACTGGTCTCGAACTCTAGCGGCCTATATCCTTCTTAGCGGCGGCTGAATCGACTAGGAACTGTTTAGAATATACAGTATTCCAAATATGAGTTTCATGATACTCATCATATGAGCATCTCATATTCTTTCTACTATTTGTATATTCAAGGGCTTTATCTAAGCAACTAGTATGGGTATAAAGATAAAGATTTGCCAAAACAATAATTTCAAATATTATTAAAATAAAGATTGCTTATACATAGAGTTTCATTGTGAACACTCGGCCAACACTTGGCTCGACAAGCACCTACTCTAACATGGTGTTGCCTTAGCTTCCTCGGCATGCATCACATATGCCCTGCCGGTAATGGGGCCCTTGATTTTAGGGCAATCCGCTGCTTTGTGGCCCTCCTGGCCACAAACAAAGCACCTGAGGTCCCCCATAAGCACTTGCCGACATGGATTTTGTTGCGCTGTGGACAAGACTGCTTGTAATCTGTCTTAGGCACTCCTGGCATCTGAGGAGGTCACTGCTGCTGTTGTTGTGGCCTCCTAAACTGTCCTTGGGTCTTCTACTGTCCCTGCTGTCTCGGCGGTCCAGTAAACTATTTCTTCTGAGGCTGGGAACTGGACTGAGCATGGTGTCGCTTCCGCTGCATCTCAAAATTTATATCCCACAGGGCCTGCTCCGCCTGAAAAGCGCAGGCGATGGCCTCATCGTAACCTGCCGGCCTCATCAACATGACATCCTGACGGATGGTGGGTCTCAATCCATCCAAAAAGTGCCGCGGCTTCTGTTCGGCATCCCTAGCTATCATGGGCACAAAGTGACAGCCCCTGTCGAACTTGAGGATGAACTCCGCCACAGTCGGAGACTCATTAACTCCCTCTTCAGGCAGCCCCTGACGTCTACTGGAAAGTATTTCCCGTAGAACAACTCCTTGAACCTGGCCCAGGTAAGGGTGACCAAGTCTATAGCATGCGCGGCTCCCTCCCACCAAAGAGACGCATCATCTCTCAGCATATAGATGGCGCACCTGGCCCGGTTGCCATCCCTCTTCTGCAGGTAGTCAAAATGAAGCTCCAGTGATCTAATCCACCCCTCAGCTACGAATGGATCGGCGGTACCCCCGAACTCCTTCGGGTTGAGCCTACGGAACTGCTCAAATACGTCTGTCTGCTAGCGAGGCGCCTGCTGGGCCTGCTCCATGAGTCTCGCTAACCCCTCAAGTGCTCGGGTATCGGGTTCTACCAGTGGCGGTTGTGGTGGTAGTGGAGGACCCCTGCCACCCTCAAGGATATCATCCACTCTGGCCATCCTAGGTTTGCGTCTCGGAGGCATATCTGAATACAGTCCAATTAAAACGTAACATATCATGCAATTAATCTAGTTTTGAAATTAGTGGACTTAGGTTGTAAAAACAGTTAAACACAAGCAGTAAATCATCATAATGCGTAAATCAAGAAAGTATACAGGAGATAATAATAAATCATTTTTAAACATTTAAATTATAAAAGCTTACAAACTTGAGGCTTTGAAGACTGAGCTGCAGAAGCTGGCGACGACACAACCCTATACAGGAACCTTGCTCTGATACCAACTGAAACGTCTACCGTTTTAAAAGTGCGGAAATATTTTATTTTTTTATAATAAAGCTCTCATTTTGAAAATAATCATTTAATTAAATCGCATGCATGCACTCTTCCTTAAAAATATCATTTAAAAATCATCATGAGTAAATACTAATAAATTATATCGGAGTAAAGACGAGTAAAATCCTAACATCAACTATGAAATAAAACAACATATAAACTCGTCATATCCTCTCCAAAATCAAACCAAAAAAATCAAAATGAGCGGAAAAATCATAGGTCCTCGGGTCGTGTCGCCCACCAGGTCCGCTGACTCAGAGTCCAGCACCTCCAGTCTCCTCGACATCGAACTCACCTGCATCACACACGTCTAGTAAGTCTAAAGACTCAACACACATGTACCAGTAATAACAAGTACATATATGTAGCACACAGCAGTGAAAAATAGCATACTCAACATACCTTTCATGAACATTAAAATCTTAATGTAAACGTGCCATATTCAATCGTGACGTGTCAAAATTAGCTCATCGTTAATCATCGTTCATCGTTCGTCATTCATCATTAATCATTTATCGTTCATCATTCATCATTTATCATTTAGCGAACTCAGTTCATTAGAAGTGACTATCGTACATCAGTGACAGGATTACCCATCCACTGTGCCTAGGCCTCATCATCAGCATTTACATATACGTCTTAAACATTTACATATACTTCGATAGCCACAAATAATTCCCATCAATCAAAATATCATCATTTCCATCACTTATAAAAATCATGCACATATGCAATTTTCCTTAAAATCAAGCATGCAACGTACAGTTTCATAAAATCTTAAAAATCGTATCATGATGCATATACATTTAAAATATAGTAAATTTGTGCTCAGGGCGCTGCCAGGACCAAAATCTCACCCTGGGTGCAAAATGACCATTTTGCCCTTGGAACCTAAAAATTCTCGTTGCACCCCTGGACCTCTAAAATTGACCCGAAGCTTACTAAACTCCTTAAATTATCCCAAAACATTTTTAAAATTATTCCTAGACGTAAACCCGAGCCAAATCAGAACCTAAACTATTCGTTTTTAAACTGGGACCGGAATCCCGGTTTTAACCCGAACTGAATCGAAACTCAACCGAATTTTCTTCCAACTTTTTATAATATCCAAAAAACACTTAAAGCTCCTAAAACCATGCCACCCGTCCCCTAAACTCACGGCTGCTAATAGTAGGAACCAACAAAACTCTCGTCCTTTCAAAATCACCACCTCGTGCGTCGCCTTCCCTTAAACTCACGCAATCCACCTAACCCTAACGCACCAGCTCTTAACCAGAATACCAAGGACCTAGACTAGGCTCTAAAAACCTACCAGAACCAGCCAACCGCCCCATGCAAGGCTACTCGACAACAGCGAACCCAAATCCTCACAGCACTATACCCGAGCTTCCCCTTACTGAATGTGTGCGGCCGGCTAGCAAGGTGGCTCCAGCATTGGTGTGGCCTTGCTGGGCCGTGACTCAGACCCACCATGGTCTGGTCCATGCCCTGTTTCAGCCATCACCTCGCCCGATCCATCCCCTAACCAAACCACAGCCCCAACTGTGCACTACTAGGAAACACCACCCTCGATCTCTCACCCTTCAGCATCAGCGCTTGTTATCAATCCTAAAACCACATCTTGGCCCTTACATCAGTCACTACCAACCATGAAACCGCAGCCCTTATAAGCATGGAAGAAAATGCATGAATACATGTACAAAATCGAAAACTCTTCATGCCATAAACTGGATCGAAATATTTCATGCATAATACATACGCATCAGACATATATTACGTGAATGATGCAGAAAATATGTTTCATAACGTGCCTTGATTATTGTTGTAGGAAAACGATCGAGGAATCACGGCCAAGGAGCAAACTTTTTGCTTGAAGTGAAAAAATGATATCACCGATAGTTTTCAGCAGCAATACACGAAGATGAACGTGAGTGCCCATTAAATCAAAACGCACTCCCGGAAAATATTTCGTGTTGGAAAGATTTTGAAAATATTAGCCAAACCCTTAAAAAGTCCTCCGACTCGATAAAATTCACGTACCGTTAAAAATAAAATGTTACAGGTAAAAATATCCAAATCTCAGTTTTGAAAATACTCTTAAAAACACCTTAATATAATTAATATAAATTAATCATGTAATAAAAATAATTTTTCTAAAAATTCTCCGGTCTCCTTCCTCGATCGAGCGTGAAATGAACCTAGAAACACCAATGCGTGACCTTTTAAAATTTCAGGGATTAAACCCTATCATGCATGAATTATTCATAAATTACATAAAAATAATTAAACATATAATTAAAAATAAAAATCATAGATTGCATGCAGCCAGGTTACGTGAATAAAATTCCTGGACCTTACAACACACTAACAATTTTCACAACTTTTTCTCGTTTTGTGAGTCAATTTAGTGATAAACTGATACTCGGAATTTTGTAAGTCGATATCAATAAGTTAACAATAAAAGTGCGGAAATAAACTGACTCACAGAGAGAATAAAACTGAAATAAGAAGACACAATGTTTTATGGATGTTCGGAGATTTCAAACACTCCTACGTCACACATTCTATCACAAAGATAGGATATTTACTAAAAGACTTTGATCGATACAAAGAGTTGTACAGAAGCACTTCAGTTATGGACATAACAATGCCAAACTGAAACTCTTAGTTACAAACAAGTTTACTGTACTCGAATGGACTGAAATAATTTAGCACAACTGATCTCTTCAAGATCAAGTATTAAAGCAATAACAGTTTGTGCTTGTGAGCTCGAAGTATATCCTTGAATGCTATGAATGTATACAATTGGCGTGAGTAAAGATTTCAGCAGAGTAAGAGTTGTATAATAATCGAGTTGATTCAGACTTGGAGAGATCAGAGAGTCTCTCTGCTGCTCTTCTCTACTATTTATAGGCTTTGCCTCCAACGGTAATATTGAATGTGATTTGGAACTTTCTATCCATCGATTGCCACGTCAACATTCTTCTTACAGTCGTACACTACAGTTTTTCTGAAATGCGGGGATCCCACTACTTGTTGTAGACAACTTTTGTACAGTTGTCGGTTGAACGTCCTTTTCCTTAACTGATGACGTATCCTGCTGAAAGATCAGCTGATAGAATGTAGCTGATGAGCTCACAACTGTTTGTAGTAACTGATCAGTTCCAACTAATTAGTCAGTTGTCTGAGTAGTTCAGTTTGCTAGTCCAGTTGCCTTTGAAAATCTGCGTACTAATTTTTAGTTGTGGGCAACCAATAGTTTGCGTATTTTAGATCAGTTTATATCGGTCTTCTTGTTCAGTTAGTTCAATCTATTAAGCTTTCAGTTTGACAAACTACCGAAATTCCGTTTCCAACAATTTCTCCTTTTTGGTGTTTGACAAAACTTAGAAAAAATGAACTGATCAACTGAACTCATGTAGATAAAATAACCTTTTTTGACAACTCTTTCAATGTACAGATTTGTACAAAGAATGAAAGAATGAAAGAATATTCTAACTGACTAAAATAATCTTCAAAATCTGCCAAATATCTTCTTTATTGATCAGTTGGTTGTAGATTCTCTCTTTGTTAATTGTTCCTGCTGATCTTTCCTTCTTCTTCCCCTTTTTTGTCAAACACATCAACCTTCTTGGATAACATTCAAACATCTGAGGAGAGGTTTAATACTGCATTCATCAGAATTTCTTGCATTAAATCCTTTCTTTTAGTGACAGTGTTTTCCAAAAAAATCAAGGCGTCTTGAGAACAAGGCTTGAGTTTGGAAGTGTGCTTCAGCTAACGCTCTAACTTTTCTAAGTTCATCCATTTGGAAGAATAATGCAGTTACATCCTTTGTGATTTGCTGAAGTCTCCCCATAGTATATTCCTTTGTAGATTCGAGCTTCGTAATATGCATAAATTGGGTTGACTTGATATCATGAATGGAAGTCATTACACCGACAAAGTTGGTCTGAATCGCCTGAATTTCTTCGAACATTGATTCAGTTTCTATTGATATACCAAGAGACATGGCTCCAGAGGTTTCTGGTTCCTGCTCCCTGTTTTCTTGATTAAAGATCACCAAGGCCATGTTAGTTGTTTCAGTTTCAAGACTAACCATTTCTGGAATATCGTCTGATATAGCTTCTTGCTGAAGCTGTGGAGGAGAAGAAAGAAACGGAGCAGCAGTAAAACTTGAAGGCTTTGTAGGTGGTTGATCAGCTGAATCAGCAGTTGGTTCTTCAGTTGGTTTCTCAGCTGAATCAAAAATTGGTTATTCAGCTGTTTGAACAACTAAAACTGTGATTGGCTCTTCAGCTGGCACCTCTTCAGATTGTACCAAGTGCAGTTGAGCCTCTTCACTTATTGTTTGAACGATTCGTTCAGTCATGGGAGATGACTGAACTGGATCTTCAATTTCTATGACAACTGCCAATTCAGTCGTGGCAGTCGACTGAACTGGCTCTTCAATTGGTTGAAGAGTATACTATGAAGCTGGTTTTTCAATTGCGATTTGTTCTTCAACTGCTTCTGTAGTAATCGGCTGAATCTCAATGGCAACTGATTTAAAAACTTCGTCGATGTTTGCCAACGATAATTCAGCATCAGTATATAGTTGAAGTTCGGCAGTTTGGGATTGAGGAGCAGAAGCTGATAGTTGCACATCCTTTGAGGAAGAAACAATTACTTGCTCAGAAGATTCAGTGACTGGTTCTAGGGATGGCTTTTGAGGTTGAGCTGATTGTTCAGCTTCTTCTTCTGATGAAAGATTGTGAGAATCTGCTGGAAGAGTCAGTTCTTGATCCATTTCCCAATGCTTAATCTCCATCTGCAGTGACAAAAGATCTGAGTCCAGTTGATCATGAACTGCTTTGTCATTAAAAGCAGTTGGACTGGTGGGATCATAATTTTGGCGTAGCTCATAAATCATTTGTCTTAACTTTTTTTCATGTACTTGATCAAAGAAGTACTTCTTCGTCTGCAAAGCTTGAACAACTGAAGCCGCCTTGATCATTATTAGGACTATAGTTCCCAGGGCAATAAATTTCTTCAAAACTGATTTCTTCTGTAGTTGTATAGCAAACACTTTAGTCCTAAACCTGACTCATTCATCATAAACATTAGCTTAGTCTCAGAAAACTCATTGACCTCTTTCCAGATTAGACCAATATGAGTTTAATTGTGTTTGTAGATTTTGACTCTTCTGTCATCTTGGCCTTTCCCTTTGAGTCAGTCAGAACATGAGAAATACTCAGTCCTGATCTAGTTGCATCAACCATTTCTCTAATCACTATCCCTTTGAGTCTGGAAAATGGCAAAGCAGTTGGGCCAGAGATAGTGATCAGTGGAGCTTTAACTCCAGCAAGTTTCTTCTTATCACCAGATTCGGGGATAGTCTTCTTGAGTTGAGCAGCAAGAGGGGGTAACTGATCTTCAGTTGAAGATCCAACTGTTATTGCTCTCAAAGGAGTAGCCTTGATCGGCTGATCAGCTCCATATTGTATCACCATGTCAGTTGGAATGGTGCTCAGAACAATTGTTGGTTTCATCTTGAGAGTTCTGGGCTTCTTGACGATTTTAGGAGAGGGAGTCTTCTCAGAATCAGTTTCACTGACAATCAGTTTGTGTTTGATTGTCCTCTTCTGAACTATCTTCTTGGCTTTCTTGACTAATTTGGGATCCTCCTGCATCCCAATCTCTTTTTTCACCATAATGAACTGTTCAGGAGAGATGGCCAGCTTGAGCTTCGGCAGCTGAACATTCTTCACATTGAAAATTTTGAACTTGGATGACCTCTCAGAGGAGTCACCCACCAAGCCCTTGCTTCTCAGTAATAACTGAGCGGCACTGCAAATCCCTTCGATTGTTTCGATGACTGAAACATGATTTTAGAAGGTTGAAGATAATACCTTTCCATTGCAGTCTTTTTTCCAGCCATGATAGCAGTCATGACTTGAAATTTTTCCAGAGTGAGAGCATCAAAAATCCTTCTTTGGCGAGTAGCCCTTTGGCCACGATGTCAGCCAGTAACTGGATTTCTGGCTTCAGTTCTCTCTTGGGATCGGAAACCTTGATTTTCCGTCCATCAGCAGATAGGAGAGTCTGCATCTCCTCGACATCAGATGTTTCACATCAAAGATATTAGCCATTTGTAAGGCTCGAGATTATTAGTTTTCATTAAAATTATACTCGGAAGTTATGGGGATGCATGACGTGCACGGAAAGGAGAAAAGACATGAGAATTAGGGTTTGCAAGACTGCAACCGCGCTCAAAACAGGAGTGCACCCGCGGTCATGCCATTATGGATTTTAGCAAGAAAAGCCGAAGCCATACCGCACCCGCGGTGCAACATAGACCGCACCCGCGGTGCATGGACAGAAAGTTGGCACATTTTATTCGTAGCATCACCGCACCCGCGGTGTAGGAAGACCGCACCCGCGGTGACAAGACCGCACCCGCGGTCTTGCAGAGACCGCACCTGCGGTCGACATTTTGTGAAAATGCTAGGGTTGCCGAAACATGAGCGCACCCGCGGTGCTGCAGAGACCGCACCCGCGGTGCTGCATGCGAGAAAGCCACTCTTGTTTCTTGTAATGACACATGGCAGGATATATATATAGATGTATTGCTGATTCATTCTCTCCCATTTCCAGCAAGAGAGAACCGAGAATCCATGGAAAAGTTCCAAGTTTTCATGGCTTAAAAACTAGATTGTGCAAGATTTAGCTGCCTGATTTCAAATCCGAGCTTAGATTATTGATCCTTGCAGTAAGAGCTTCAAAGTAATGTAAGTTTCCTTCAATTCCACCATGATGCAGATTTTATGAATTGGGGAAATTGTAATATGATAGTTATATTGTGTTCTTGACATAGTAAGCATTGTATATTTGCAAACGAATGGAAGAAATGGTATCGTTTGCATTTGTTATGATTTTCAGCATGTCTTGAATGAGAAAGATAGAGAATTCAGAAGAGATATGAGCTTAGGATGTATAGATTATGATGAATATGAATTGAGGTTATTGATTATTGATATATGATGCGATTTAGATCGATTAGTATCGAGAAACTACGCCGTTATGCCATTAATGTACACCGAGATTGAATATGAATGGTATAGGACTTGAATTGAGTAGTATTGTGACATGGTACTCCTCTACATTGCCATTTCAGATTGACATCGGTAAGATTCGTCTTCGAGACCTCAACATCGATAAAGGTTTAACAAGAAAGGTATAATGCATGTTTTGTTTGGGGAAATACAACTCAAATGAGATCACATTTGAGTTTCCCAACCAAAATCACATACTAGATTTATTGTTTATCTTGAATTATGATTGTGATTTGTTTATAGAATTTGTATTCAAATCTTTGAATTGATTATGCATTGTTTACAGACTGTTAATCATTGCATTTAAGCTAGGGAGTCTTGACAGAACGTCAAACTTCTAGATGTTCGGTGTATCACAGCGTAGGGGAAGATCAGTCTCCTATTGTAGATGCGGATACAGATTAGGCCGAAGTCTAGGAATAAGACGTACCGTCACCCCGATTGGGAGGGTAGGTGATAGATCGTCTTATTCACACCGGGATCCCTAGAGTTCTAGTCGAATCGAGTCCTGACAATTGCATTGCATTTTTAGATGATTGTCATTCATAATGGCATGTTTCATATTTTAGATTGATTATATGCATGTATACATGTTTATACTGGGATTTGTTCTCACCGGAGTTTCCGGCTGTTGTTATGTCTGTATGTGTGCATAACAACAGGTGGGGCAGGATCTGGGTCGAGACAGAGATGAGATCGTGATAGCGTGGTGACTTCGGGCGCAGCAGAGGACTAATGGTTTTTAGTGGACTTGGACTATTTGTATTGGTATTGTATTAAACACCAGTTGGATTGATGTAGTAGAACAAGACATGTTTGTATGTTTGTAAAATAAATAAAGAACTTATGCTTGTTTACATACATTAGAATTAATGTTGAAAAGCGAAAATTTGACCCACATTTTTTTATAAGATCCATTTAATCCCAAAGAAAAGAATAGAGCAACAGGTGGTATCAGAGCGATAGGTTCTGTAGATTGAGATAAGATAGAATGAGCGGGGTAGATCGAGTCTTCTTCCTTGCTTTATGATGTGCTAGCATGATTTATTGCTTTCATTGGGTATCTGACTTGTATTACAGCATGTATTAGTAAAGACTGAATCAGAGCCGATTCTGGATCAGAGGTAAATGATCAGAGGAGGACTGAGACAGTTTGTATAGCTCTAACTTGTTGACTATCAGATACATGCCTCCTCGAAGAGCAGCAGTGCCATTCCGACCCACCGCACCAGAGCAGGGTAGCACGTCCGGGGATCCAATGGACGTTACGGCTACACCTATGGAGACTCTGTTAAAACGATTCCAGTCCTTCAGACCACCTACCTTAAGGGGTACAGAAAACGCCATAGAATGTGAAAGCTGGTTGGAAGATATCGAGATGTTATTCGAGTCTCTAGAATACAGTGATGAGAAAAGAGTGAAACTCATTGGCCATCAATTGCAAGACGTGGCTAAGAATTGGTGGTTGAACATCAAAAGAGCATTGGAACAGCGTGGCACGGAGGTTACCTGGAAAGTGTTCAAGACAGAGTTTTATCAGCGGTTCTTTCCTATATCCTACCGTAAAGATAAAGGCGCTGAGTTTGCAAACTTGAGGCAAGGACAATTGAATATTGAAGAGTACGTCGCTAAATTTTCTTCCTTGCTTCGTTTTGCACCTCATGTTTCAGGTAGTGATGAGGCCGTAGCGGATCAGTTTATAAACTGTTTAAATCCCGATATTTTTACGTTGGTAAATACTGGGAGACCCAACAATTTCGCTGAGGCATTGAATCGTGCCAAAGGAGCAGAAGCAGGATTGCTTAGGCAACGTAGTGTTCCGTATATTGCCCCGAGTCCGAGACCGCCACTACCTCCAGTACAACCTTCCTCTAGATTTGATGGCAGCGGTAGTAGTAGCAGCGGGCGAAAAGATCAGTTGAAAGCGAAGGGGAAGCAGTTCAAAAGACCTGGGAGCAGTTCGTCGAGCTCCAGTGGATCCAGACAGAGTGGTTTTGATCAGAGTACAAGATATACAGGTGTCTACTGCAATTCTTGTGGAGGTAGACATGCGACTGAACAGTGCCAAGGAGTCACGGGCCGATGTAATTTTTGTAGGCAACCAGGTCACCTTGCCAAAGTCTATCCACAGAAAGGTCTACAGCAAAAGCAAAGTGGAAGAGCATCTGGTCCAGTACCTCAGCTGGAAAGACAAGCATCATCGGTCCATTCCTTCCAGCCACCACAGACACAGATGCAGCCCAGAGCCAGAGGTAGCCAGACCGTGAGCCAACCTTCTCGACAGCAGGCTCAAGTGTTTGCATTGACAGAGGAGCAAGCACAGGATGCCCCAGATGATGTCATAGCAGGTAATTGTTCCCTTTGCGGTTATCCTGCTTATATACTGATAGATACGAGTGCATCGCATACATTTATCTCAGAACGATTTGCATTGTTGCATTCTCTGCTTGTTGAGTCTTTGTTGGATGTAGTGTCTATTACTTCTCCGTTGGGAAGTGGTTTGATAGCTGTGACTACGGTTAGGCATTGCATCTTACAATTTGAGGGTCATGAAATTGATCTAGACTGCATAGTACTTGGGTTAGATGATTTTGATTGTATTGTTGGGATTGACATGTTAACTACGTACAGAGCCACCGTGGATTGTTTCCACAAGATTGTCAGATTCAGACCCGAAATGGCAGAAGAGTGGAAGTTCTACGGTAAGGGTTCCAGATCTCGGATTCCCTTGATTTCGGCTTTGACTATGAATAGATTGTTGCAGAGAGGAGCAGATGGGTTCCTTGTGTATGCTGTAGATGTACAGAAATCGAGCCCGGCATTGGCAGATTTGCCAGTAGTACGGGAGTTTGTAGATGTGTTTCCCGACGAGATCCCAGGGTTACCTCCAGCTCGAGAGGTAGATTTTAGCATAGATCTTATGCCAGGTACTATTCCTATATCCCGAGCTCCGTATAGGATGGCGCCTGTTGAACTGAAAGAACTGAAAGCACAATTAGAAGATCTTCTGGCCAAGGGATATATCCGACCCAGTGTATCTCCTTGGGGCGCACCAGTGCTCTTTGTGCGAAAGAAAGATGGATCGATGCGATTGTGTATAGATTATCGGCAATTGAACAAAGCGACAGTGAAGAATAAATATCCATTGCCACGCATCGACGATTTATTTGATCAATTACAGGGATCCTCTGTTTATTCTAAGATTGATTTACGATCCGGATATCACCAGCTCAGAGTTAGAGATGTAGACATACCGAAGACAGCATTTCGAACCAGGTATGGACATTACGAATTTATTGTCATGCCTTTTGGTTTAACAAATGCTCCAGCGGTATTTATGAGCTTGATGAACCGAATCTTTCAGAGGTATTTAGATGATTTTGTAATTGTCTTTATTGATGACATTCTGGTGTATTCGAAGAACAGAAATGAGCATGCAGAGCATCTCAGAATTGTACTTCAGACATTGAGAAATGAGAGGTTGTATGCTAAATTGTCAAAATGTGAATTTTGGTTGAATCGAGTTGTCTTTTTGGGACATATCATATCTGGAGATGGTATTGCTGTAGATCCAAGTAAAGTGGAAGCTGTGATTAGCTGGCCGAGACCGACTTCTGTGCCAGAGATACGCAGTTTCATGGGTCTAGCAGGATACTACCGGCGATTTATTAAAGATTTCTCCAGTATTGCAAAACCAATCACTCAATTGACGCAAAACAATGCGCCATTTATATGGTCTGAGGATTGTGAGTCTAGCTTCGTGGAATTGAAGAAGAAGCTGACCAGTGCTCCAGTACTGACGATACCTTCAGGTACAGGTGATTTCGTTGTATATTGCGATGCCTCTCACAGAGGTTTGGGATGTGTTCTTATGCAGCGAGGTCATGTGGTCGCATACGCCTCGAGACAATTGAAACCACATGAAGTTCGATACCCCATTCAGGATCTTGAACTGGCGGCTATCGTATTTGCATTAAAGATCTGGCGTCACTATCTCTATGGCGAGAAATTTGAGATTTATTCCGATCACAAAAGCCTGAAGTATCTATTTTCTCAATCAGAACTAAATATGAGGCAGTGTAGATGGCTTGATCTACTGAAAGACTTTGATTGCGAGATCAAATACTATTCAGGGAAGTCAAATGCAGCAGCGGATGCCTTGAGTCGAAAGGTTTGTTCCCTATCCTTATCGACGATAGGTGTTACAAATTTAGTTGAAACTTGCTGTTTGTCCAAATTAGAATTTGATACAGATAGTAGGCCACTACGACTTGCTACCATTCATGTTGAACCCGATTTGATTTGGAGGATTCAAGAAGCACAAAGAACAGATCAGAATGTACAGAAATCGATTCAGATGGTCAGATCAGGGCATTTATCAGAATATCAGGTGCGTGATCATGTGCTGTATGTGAATTACCGCCTTGTTGTGCCAGATGTTTCAGATTTGAGACATCAGATTCTATCAGAAGCACACTGTAGTCGGTTCAGCATTCATCCTGGTGGCCGAAAGATGTACAACAACTTGAAGACACAGTTCTGGTGGAAGCAGATGAAGTCAGATATCACCGAATTTGTGTCAAAATGCTTAAATTGCCAACAGGTGAAGGCCGAGAGGAAGAAGCCCGGAGGTTTACTTCAGAGTTTAGCTATTCCAGAATGGAAATGGGATCACATTTCCATGGATTTCGTGACGAAGTTACCTCGATCATCTAAAGGCTGTGATGCAACTTGGGTCATTATTGACAGACTGACCAAATCAGCTTGCTTCATTCCTTACAAAATGACTTATCGATATGATCAGATGGCGGAGATATATGTCCGAGAAGTAGTTAGATTACATGGTGTGCCGAAGTCTATCGTATCAGATTGTGATCCACGATTCACTTCACACTTCTGGCACAGTTTACAGCAGGCCTTAGGTACGACATTACACCTGAGTACTGCTTATCATCCTCAGACAGATGGACAGTCAGAGCGGACTATCCAAACTTTAGAGGATATGTTGAGAGCCGTAGTGCTAGATTTTGGCACTAGTTGGCAAGATTCTCTACCTCTTTGTGAATTCTCTTACAATAATAGCTACCAGACGAGCATTGAGATGGCACCGTTTGAAGCTTTATATGGTAAGAAGTGCAGATCTCCGCTATACTGGGATGACGTTTCAGAGGTACCAGAATTTGGGCCAGATATGATTCGTGACATGACTGAGAAGGTGAAAGTCATTCAGAAGAGAATGAAGACGGCACAAGATAGGCAAGCCAAATACGCCAATGTCAGACGTAGACCGTTGGTATTCGAGCAAGGAGACCGAGTATTTCTAAAGATTTCCCCATTCAGAGGCGTTGTCAGATTTGGTAAGCGTGGGAAGTTGTCTCCTAGATACGTCGGTCCTTACGAGATCTTAGAAAAGATTGGTGACCGAGCCTATCGACTTGCTCTTCCTCCTTCGTTATCCTGGATACATGATGTCTTTCATGTGTCAATGTTGCGTAAGTATATGCCAGATATTTCTCATGTCATTCAGCCTGACGAAGCTGAACTTGATCAGACCTTGAGCTACGTTGAACAACCGATACAGATTTTGGATCGGAAAGAAAAGAAGCTCCGGACGAAGACTATTCCATTAGTGAAAGTCCAATGGAGCCGTCATGGCATCGAAGAAGCGACTTGGGAAACAGAAGCAGATATGCGCCAGAAACATCCCGAATTATTTACATGATGTAAGTAAATTTTCAGTATTGATTATATTACTTGTCATGTATAATTGAAAATTACTTGTGATTTCGAGGACGAAATCATTTCTTAGAGGGGGAGAAATGTAAGGCTCGAGATTATTAGTTTTCATTAAAATGATACTCGGAAGATATGGGGATGCATGACGTGCACGGAAAGGAGAAAAGACATGAGAATTAGGGTTTGCAAGACTGCAACCGCGCTCAAAACAGGAGTGCACCCGCGGTCATGCCATTATGGATTTTAGCAAGAAAAGCCGAAGCCATACCGCACCCGCGGTGCAACATAGACCGCACCCGCGGTGCATGGACAGAAAGTTGGCACATTTTATTCGTAGCATCACCGCACCCGCGGTGTAGGAAGACCGCACCCGCGGTGACAAGACCGCACCCGCGGTCTTGCAGAGACCGCACCTGCGGTCGACATTTTGTGAAAATGCTAGGGTTGCCGAAACATGAGCGCACCCGCGGTGCTGCAGAGACCGCACCCGCGGTGCTGCATGCGAGAAAGCCACTCTTGTTTCTTGTAATGACACATGGCAGGATATATATAGATGTATTGCTGATTCATTCTCTCCCATTTCCAGCAAGAGAGAACCGAGAATCCATGGAAAAGTTCCAAGTTTTCATGGCTTAAAAACTAGATTGTGCAAGATTTAGCTGCCTGATTTCAAATCCGAGCTTAGATTATTGATCCTTGCAGTAAGAGCTTCAAAGTAATGTAAGTTTCCTTCAATTCCACCATGATGCAGATTTTATGAATTGGGGAAATTGTAATATGATAGTTATATTGTGTTCTTGACATAGTAAGCATTGTATATTTGCAAACGAATGGAAGAAATGGTATCGTTTGCATTTGTTATGATTTTCAGCATGTCTTGAATGAGAAAGATAGAGAATTCAGAAGAGATATGAGCTTAGGATGTATAGATTATGATGAATATGAATTGAGGTTATTGATTATTGATATATGATGCGATTTAGATCGATTAGTATCGAGAAACTACGTCGTTATGCCATTAATGTACACCGAGATTGAATATGAATGGTATAGGACTTGAATTGAGTAGTATTGTGACATGGTACTCCTCTACATTGCCATTTCAGATTGACATCGGTAAGATTCGTTTTCGAGACCTCAACATCGATAAAGGTTTAACAAGAAAGGTATAATGCATGTTTTGTTTGGGGAAATACAACTCAAATGAGATCACATTTGAGTTTCCCAACCAAAATCACATACTAGATTTATTGTTTATCTTGAATTATGATTGTGATTTGTTTATAGAATTTGTATTCAAATCTTTGAATTGATTATGCATTGTTTACAGACTGTTAATCATTGCATTTAAGATAGGGAGTCTTGACAGAACAGTCAAACTTCTAGATGTTCGGTGTATCACAGCGTATGGGAAGATCAGTCTCCTATTGTAGATGCGGATACAGATTAGGCCGAAGTCTAGGAATAAGACGTACCGTCACCCCGATTGGGAGGGTAGGTGATAGATCGTCTTATTCACACCGGGATCCCTAGATTTCTAGTCGAGTCGAGTCCAGACATGATTTGATTCGCATTGCATGTTTAGATGATTGTCATTCATAATGGCATGTTTCATATTTTAGATTGATTATATGCATGTATACATGTTTATACTGGGATTTGTTCTCACCGGAGTTTCCGGTTGTTGTTATGTCTGTATGTGTGCATAACAACAGGTGGGGCAGGATCTGGGTCGAGACAGAAATGAGATCGTGATAGCGTGGTGACTTCGGGCGCAGCAGAGGACTAATCGTTTTTAGTAGACTTGGACTATTTGTATTGGTATTGTATTAAACACCAGTTGGATTGATGTAGTAGAACAAGACATGTTTGTATGTTTGTAAAATAAATAAAGAACTTATGCTTGTTTACATACATTAGAATTAATGTTGAAAAGCGAAATTTGACCCACATTTTTTTATAAGATCCATTTAATCCCAAAGAAAATAATAGAGCCCGGGTCCCCACACCATTCCATCATTAGGCAGCTGAAAGATGTTGCTAAAGGTGATGGTAGTAGTGATGCTACTGGTAGTACTGATGTTGCCGTCAGTAGAGATAAATCCATTGACATAGAGAACCTGAATCTCTTTTGGATAAGTTTCTTGGGAAGATAACCCCAGAAATGTCTTTAGTCCAGAAGACTCCAGTTTGATAAATACATTCTTGATATCCTTGTCTTGGACAGGCAGGACTGAATCAAAATCAATTGTCATTGCGTTCAACATGTATGCCGGAACTTGATTTGCCATTGCTGAAAGATTGGTTATCTGTGTGAGAGAAAGACATGTGTATTGATTTGCTCTGTAGACTGAAATGCGCATAAATAAAAAATTGAAATGAAGCGGTTTCAAGTATATATGTATGTGACTGTTCAAATTTTCGGACACGTTTTAAATGGGCTATGTGGGGCCACGTTTTAAAACACTATTCGTTGAAAGACATCAATTAAATGTGTAATTATCAATCACATCACTTATTATGGAATATTTATCGATTTATTAGTTAACTTATTGGAGAAGATCAGTTAGGTCAGCAACTGAGTGATCAGTTGAAGGCTGAGTCATTTCAGTTGAAGACCAACTGATTATTGTCTTCTCAGTTAACCGTTTATGATCGATATTCCCCCTCAATAAATGCATATTAATAAAAGAAAGGGTAAGAGAAGCTTAGTCTGAATAAATCAATGGAATTTCGGTTGACTAGAGTCTCTTTGTTTTCTTCTATTTCTTCAATATCAGCCTGTCTATAAATAATAGAAAAGTTATTAGATAATAACAGTTAAACAGGGATGGATAGTTCAAGCAATTCCAACTTCCCTCTTCTGTATTAACACCTCGCCGTTTGGAGAGTTTGAAGGAAGATATCGAAGAACTCGTCTTTTCAAAGGTCGTGTCCACTTGGACCAAGATACATGAGCTCCAGACCATTCAACGTGATGGATTATTTGGTACTGATAAGAAGAGGGAAATTTCAAGAAAGTATAAGAGGCATCTTGAAGTCATCCATACTTCAGATCTTGCCACTGATGAAGGTCTTATTCAGCTGATGCTTATGAAGGAGTGGAATGTGCTGGAAAAGATTTCTTCTTCAGAAGGTTTTAGAAGAGTTAACTGTCATGAATTATCTAACTGGCTATCCCTTTGGCAAGATGCGACTGAAAGGGAACTGAATCGTGTAATCTGGATGAGATTTTATCAATAAAATTGTAGTTTCGATTCATTGTTGTTTCCTTATCTGCATACGAGCTGATATCAATTGACAAACAGTTAACTTATTGATAAAGACTAACTAAATAGTTATTAACTGATATTGACTAACTGAATAAAAATTAACAACAACTGACATAACAACATTATCATTGATATAATTAAGACAGATCAATTAAATCAAGAATATTGAGAAAATGAGAAAACTTAGTCTCTGGCAACGGTTTGGTGAAGATGTCAGCTGCTTGTTTTTCAGTTGGTATGTATTCCAGCCTTATTGCTTTCTTCAGAGCATGATCTCTGATGAAGTGATGCCTGACATCGATATGCTTGGTCCTAGAGTGAAGAACTGGATTGTATGTAATTGCAACCGTGCTTGTATTATCACAAAATATTGGTGATTCTTTTGCAATGACTCCATAGTCTTCCAGTTGTTGATGAATCCAGATCAGTTGTGCACAGCATGCTTCCATCAGCAAGATATTCTGCTTCAGTTGTAGAGGTTGCTATGGATGTTTGCTTTTTGATGAACCATGAAATCAGTTTGTCTCCTAGAAATTGACATGATCCACTGGTACTTTTACGATCTAGCTTACATATTGCATAATATAAATCTGAATATCCAACTAAATTGAAAGAAGAGTCATTAGAATAATATAAGACCACATTTTGTGTGCCTGTAAGATATTTTAAAATGCATTTAGCAGCTGAAAAATGTGATTGCTTAGGATCTGCCTGAAATCTAGCACACATACAAACAACAAATACAATATCAGGACGACTAGAAGTTTGGTACAATAATGAACCTATTAAACCTCTGTAAAGTGTCGTCTCAATTGATATTCCCCCTTGATCATTGTCTAATTTGATTGATGAACTAATGGAAGTATTTGCAGCTAAACATGTTTTCATGCCAAATTTCTTAAGAAATTCCTTCATATATTTGATCTGACTGATAAAAGTACCAGTTTCCAGTTGCTTCACTTTCAGACCGAGGAAAATTGTCAGTTCACCCATCATACTCATCTCGAATTTTTCATGCATTAACTTAGAAAATTTCTCACATAATTTGAGGTTAGTTGACCCAAAAATAATATCATCAACATATATTTGCACAAGTAAAATGTGATCATTCTTTGAAAATTTAAACAGAGTCTTATCAACTAATCCAACAGCAAAATCATGATCAGCTATGAATTTTGAAAGAGTTTCATACCAAGCTCTTGGAGCTTGTTTAAGACCATATAAGGCTTTGTACAAATTATAAACATGATCAGGAAGAGAGTGAATAACAAAACCTGGTTGTTGTTCAACATATACTTTCCTGCAACTGACCGTTCATAAATGCACTGTTTACGTCCATCTGATAGACTTTAAAGTTCTTGAATGAGGCATAAGCAAGGAACATTCTGATTGCTTTTAATCTTGCAACTGATGCATAAGTTTCATCGTAATCTATTCCTTCTTCTTGCCTATATCCTTGTGTTACAAGCCTCGCTTTGTTGCGCACAACTGAACCATCTTCGTTCAGTTAGGTTTCTGTATACCCACTTTGTACCTATAATGGTTTTAGAAACTGGTATTGGAACTAAGTTTCAGAAATTTTTATGGGTAAACTGATTTAGCTCTACTTGCATGACATTTATCCAGTTAGGATCAGCAAGAGCTTCATCAGTTTTCTTAGGTTCCAATTGGAAAACGAAACTTGAATGAATAAATAAATTTAACATTTGATTCCGAGTTCTTACCGAATCAGATGGACTACCTATTACGAATTCTAGTGGATGTGATTTCTTCCATTTGTACTCAGCATTTGTTGCATCCAACTCAGCAACTGCTTCGGTTGGCAACTGAATATTTTCTTCAGTTTTAGTTGTTGTTGTATCTGTTGGTAACTGAGTATTATCATTTTGCTCCACCAACTGGTTATCAATAACAATTTCTTGTTCAACTGATTGATCTAGCACTTCTGGTTCTGGTGTTTGAAGGATATTTCGATTGATGTAATTATCTTCTTCATTATCATCCTCCAATCAATATCTGTAAAGCGATCAACTAGCTCAACTGGATCAGTTGGCTTATCAGTTAGCACAGATTCATCAAATACAACATGAATAGACTCTTCTACGTTCAAAGTGCATTTGTTAAAAACTATGTAAGCTTAACTAGCTGATGAATACCCAAAAAATATTCCCTCTGTAGATTTAGCATCAAAAGCTTTTAAATGATTTTTGCCATGATCAAGAATAAAACATCTGCAGCCAAATATTTTGAAATAAGAAACCACGTTTTTACGTCCATGCCAGATCTCTACGGTGTTTTCAATGATTCTTATTAATCATTGATTTGTTCTGATTGTAATATGAAGTGTTTACTACTTCTCACAAAATATCTTAGAAATACCAGAATCGACAAGCATTGTTATAGTAGCTTCTTTAAGGGTCCGATTTCTTCTCTCAACTACACCATTTTGCTGAGGAGTTCTTGCTGCTGAGAGCTCATGCTTGATCCCAGTATTTTCTAAAAAATGTGAAAGATTTTTATTGATGAATTCAGTCCTTTTATCAGACCTTATTCGATCAATCCCAACTGATTTTTCATTTAATAGTCTTTTGAGAAGCTTAATCAGTTGTGCAACAATTTGGTCTTTGGATTTAATAAAAATAACCAAGTAAATCTTGAAAAATCTGAAAGGGGATCGGTTACGGTGGCCGGAAACGCAACGGAAGCACAAAAATTTCGATTTTAGCATATAAATTTCGGCCACCTTGATTTTGTGTAGGAAATACAATAAAACACCAAAATGACATTCATAGTGTGTTTAGAAATAGTTACCTATCAACCTCTTAAGGTTGATGATGGCTCCAACTTAGTTGATATACAACTAAGCTCTTGATGGCAAGACAATCTACAAGCTTCACCTTGTTCTTGAATCTTTCCTTCAAAATTAGGCCCACCACTAGCAAACTAGAACCCCTTTTATTTTGCACTAGAAAAATAAAAGGATTTTTCAAGGAGAAGTATTATTCTTCCTCAACACTTGAAGAGAAAAATTGAGAGAAAACTTGAGAGAATTGTGTATATAGAATTCGGCCATCTTGCATGAATGAGGGGGAAGGGAGACTTGTCTTGGACTTGCAAAAAGTAGAGACAAAAGTAGCATGCCATGCCTTGATAGTTGCAAAAGTTGTCTCCAACCCTTCACCTCCCATGCATGCATATTATATGGTTTATTATCAAAATAAAAACCATGGACTAAATTTAATTATCTCAAACATATTTGAGACTAATTAAACATTACTTGAATTTACCCAAGTCCCACTAGTCAAATAATTAATTTAAGTTGAGCTCTACAAGACTCAATATGAATTAATTAATTCAACACTTGAATTAATTTAATTATTTGGACTCTACTAGGTCCACTAGTGTTTAATTAATTCAACACTTGAATTAATTTAATTTAGTCCATAATAATATTTATGAAAATCACAATTTTCAAATACATTATTCAATTGGCCAAATTTTAATTTAGGAACACTTCCATAAATTAAAATTTACATTTCTCTCATAGAAGTCATACTTCTATTTTTCCATACACTTATAAACTCATTTATAAGTCGTTCAACACATTGAACTAATTTTACTTCTCAACGGGATCTAGAAAGCTAGCACTTGTGTGGCCCTCAATGGTTCATTGATACAACTAGCCGTGGGTTCACATCTCCATGTGATTCGGACTAAACATGTCCTTATATGAGCATACCCCAATTGCTCCATTCTTACTTATCAACTCTTTGATAACAAGAACGTCAGAACTCAAGTCTGATAGCACCCAACGAATCATGTTAAACGCCTAGCAACATCGCTTACATGATTCCCTAGGTATCAAATGATAGTGCCTGCAAGAACCATTCAATTATGGTTAGCGTACAGTACGGTCCCTTCAACTCATATATCCCGACCGATTCGACAACCATTGGTTTATCTAGAGTTGTCAATGAATCGATACTATGTGTCATGTTGTAGTTGCATCGATGGTGTAATCTATGAAACCCCTTTCATAATTACCACCATACTCTGATCAGAGATTTCAATCTACATACACATGAGAACACATAGGATATCCATACCCGAAGGTAAGCGGTGAATCCCCGACTACAATGCATCGACTCCTATATGTTTCGACAGAACACCAAACCTTGCCACCTGATGACCCCATGAGAGTCGGTAAACAAGCCAAAGTGTAATTCTAGCACATAGAGTCTCAATGTTGTCCCGGGTCATAAGGACTAATGGTGTACAACCATAAACTAGGACTATTCCACTCGATAAGTGAGAACCACTTGGAAAGTCCTTTTATGGAGGGTTGTTCAGTGCACTCTACAAAGATCACCTATCTGCATGTTCGGACATCACAATGTCCCCTACCAATGAAACATGGTACTCACATCGCAGATACTAGTCTCTAACTCGAGCGGCCTATATCCTTCTTAGTGGCGGCTGAATCGACTAGGAACCGTTTAGAATATACAGTATTCCAAATATGAGTTTCATGATACTCATCATATGAGCATCTCATATTCTTTCTACTATTTGTATATTCAAGGACTTTATCTATGCAACTAGCATGGGTATACAGATAAAGATGCGCCAATATAATAAATTCAAATATTATTAAAATAAAGATCGTTTTTACATAGAGTTTCATCGTGAACACTCGGCCAACACTTGGCTCGACGGGCACTTACTCTAACAATCTCCCACTTGCACTAGAGCCAACTACCCATATACTTCAGACCCATTGATTCGCGATGCTTCTCAAATGATGGTCCTGGTAAAGGCTTAGTTAGTGGATCAGCAACATTATTTGCGGAGTCGACTTTGTCAATCATGACATCTTTTCTTTCCACGATCTCTCTGAGGATGTGGTACTTTCTCAATACGTGTTTGGACTTCTGATGAGACCTCGGCTCCTTTGCTTGAGCAATCGCTCTCGTGTTGTCACAAAACACAGGGACAGGAGCAACTCCATTAGGAATGACGCCCAACTCTTGGACGAAATTCCTTATCCAAACTGCCTCCTTTGCTGCAGCTGATGCAGTAATGTATTCTGCCTCAGTGGTGGAATCCGCTGTACTGTCTTGCTTGGAACTCTTCCAAGAGACAGCAGCACCATTGAGCATGAATATGAATCCAGAGGTTGACTTTGAGTCATCAATATCGCTTTGGAAGCTAGAGTCGGTATAGCCTTCCAATTTTAGTTCTCCACCCCCATTGACCAAGAACAATTTATTGGTCCTCCTCAAATACTTGAGGATGTCTTTCACAGCTTTCCAGTGTGGAAGACCAGGGTTGGATTGATATCTACTCACTACACTTAGTGCGAAGGCCACGTCAGGACGTGTAGATATCATCCCATACATGATGCTACCAATTGCAGATGCATATGGAATGCGTGTCATCGCCGCTATCTCTTCATCAGTCTTGGGAGACATGGACTTGGATAGGGACACGCCATGACACATTGGTAGATGTCCTCTCTTGGACTCATCCATCCAGAACCGCTTCAGGATGGTATCAATGTATGTGGACTGGGTGAGACCAAGCAATCTTTTTGATCTATCTCTATAGATCTGTATTCCCAATACAAAAGATGCTTCACCCAAGTCTTGCATCGAGAACTTGCTTGCTAACCATATCTTAGTTGATTGCAACATTCCTACATCATTCCCAATGAGTAGAATGTCATCAACATACAACACCAAAAATGTCACAGCACTCCCATTGACCTTCTTATACACACAGGGTTCCTCAGGATTCTTAGTAAAATCAAACTCTTTGATTGTACTATCGAATCTAAGGTTCCAACTCCTAGATGCTTGCTTTAGACCATAAATAGATCTTTGAAGTTTGCATACCATATGCTCACTTCCGATAGATGTAAACCCTTCGGGTTGAGACATGTAAATCTCTTCCTTAATATCCCCATTAAGAAAGGCTGTCTTAACATCCATCTGTCATATCTCATAGTCATATCATGCAGCTATGGCTAGCAAAATCCTTATGGACTTGAACATTGCAACTGGAGAAAAGGTTTCCTCAAAGTCAACTCCTTGTCTTTGAGTATATCCTTTTGCCACCAATCGCGCCTTGAAGGTCAATACCTTCCCATCCGCCCCAAGTTTCCTCTTGTAAATCCATTTGCACCCTATGGGAACAATTCCCTCAGGTGGATCCACGAGATTCCACACTTGGTTTGAATGCATGGAATTCATCTCAGATTCCATTGCTTCAAGCCACTTGGATGAATCGGCATCAGATAATGCTTCCTTGAAGGTCCTTGGATCACATCCTAGGTTAGGCTCATCATGGTCCTCTTCAAGAAGCAGACCATACCTCATAGGTGGTCTCGAGACTCTCTCGGATCTTCTAGGAGCTTGTATCTCCTCTCTTGGCTCTTTGGGTGTGGGTTCTATAATTGTGGGTGTCTCTCGAACTTCTTCGAGTTCTATCATCTCCCCTTTTCTATCCAATAGAAATTCCTTATCCAAAAAGGTTGCATTCCTAGAAACAAACACTTTTGTTTCTTGGGGATGATAGAAGTAGTATCCAACCGAATTCTTTGGATATCCCACAAAGTAACATAAAATGGATCGACTATCCAATTTATCTCCCACTACCTGCTTCACATAAGCAGGGCACCCCCATATTCTAAGATAAGAATATTTGGGTGGCTTTCCCATCCATATCTCATATGGAGTCTTGTCAACTGCTTTTGAATGGACATTGTTCAACAACAGTGCCGCTGTCTCAAGCGCATATCCCCAAAATGATGGCGGCAACTCCGTGAACCCCATCATAGACCGAACCATGTCCATCAAAGTCCGGTTACGACGCTCCGAAACACCATTCAACTGTGGTGTAGCAGGCGGAGTCCACTGTGAGAGAATCCCATTCTCCCTAAGATACTCTTGGAACTCGGCACTCAAGTACTCACCACCTCGATCCGATCGAAGTGTCTTGATGCTTCGTCCCAATTGCTTCTCCACTTCACTTCTGAATTCTTTGAACCTTTCAAAGGCTTCAGACTTGTATTTCATCAAATACACATACCCATACCTCGAAAAGTCATCGGTAAAGGTGATGAAGTAGGCATGTCCATGCTTAGTAATGATGCTAAGCGGACCGCACACATCGGTATGGATCAAATCCAATAACCCTTTGGCTCGCTCCACATGGCCCTTAAAGGGAATCTTGGTCATCTTTCCTTTCAGACAGGATTCACAAGTCGTGAGAGCATTAATATCAGACATATTAAACATGCCCACTCCCACTAGCTTGTTCATCCTTCTTAGGGAAATATGTCCTAATCGAGCATGCCATAATTGTGCCGAATTTAGAGTATCTTGTTTGCGCTTGTTTGTTGTTGTTACAGCTTGGACATTGTTAAGTGGAATATCTTTCAATTTTAAGGTGTCGAGATCGTTTTCAAATTCTCCGGTACCAATTAAACATTCGTTCTTGTAAATGTTGCAAACACCTTTGCTAAATAAACAAGAAAATCCATCTTTGTCCAACATAGAAATGGAAATAATGTTTTTCACCAAATCTGGTACAAACAAAACATCTCTCAAAACAAACTTAAAATCATTGTTCAAATGCAAGTAAACATCTCCAACAGCCTTGGCAGCAACTCTTGCTCCATTGCCCATCCTCAAGAAGGTCTCACCTTCCCGGAGCCTCCTACTTCTTCCCATCACCTGCAAATCATTACAGAGATGTGAGCCACAGCCGGTATCCAATACCCAAGAAGTAGAGTTAATTGAAATGTTTACTTCAATATAGAACATACCCTTTCCAGAACCCTTCTGGGCAAGATATTCCTTGCAATTACGCCTCCAATGTCCAGGCTTCTTGCAGTGATGACAAACATCAACAGTCTTGTTAGCTTTATCTGGTGTAGCTACCACAACGGGACTCGGAGCTTGCCTATTCAAGGGCACGTTCTTCTTGGGACGTTTGAAAGAACGCTTCTTCCTCTTCATACGTGGATCGGTCTTCGTACTAGATGAAGAACCCACATAAAGAACCGACTTCTCTTTCTTGATGGTGGACTCAAAAGTCACAAGCATGTTCACCAACTCCTCAAGGATCGGTTCCATCTTGTTCATATTGAAATTCACCACAAAAGGATCAAACGAGCTAGGCAGCGATAACAGCAACACGTCGGTGGTCAACTCCGAAGGCAACATCAAATCCATGCCAACAAGCTTGTCCACGAGTCCAATCAACTTTAGGCCATGCTCATGGACCGAGGCCCCATCTCGCATGCGCAAAGTGATTAGCTCCTTGACGGTAGCATGCCTAAGAGGCCGAGTCTGCTCACCAAAGAGCTCCTTGAGGTGCAAATGAATGTCAGCAGCACTTTTTGCACCCTCAAAACGCCTCTGCAACTCATCATTCATAGAAGCCTGCATATAACACTTGGCCTTCAAGTCATGGTCACACCAATCCTTGTAGGTCTGCAATTCCTCAGGAGTGCAGTCAGTCGGAGCCTTATCAGGGGGCGACTCATTTAGTGTATATGCAATCTTTTCCGAGTTCAAGACAATTTTCAGATTTCTTAGCCAAGTGAGGTAGTTAGGTCCGGTTAACACATGTTTTTCGAGTATGACAGAAAGCGGATTGCGAATTGAAGACATTGTCAAATAGTACTGAAAAGTAAACATATAAATGTTAATGACTATTTTAAAATATTTAGTAAGATATAAAGTATGGACTTTAACTTTATAAATGTTTACTCCCACTGTTTTGACATCTTTCACTACCCTCTAGTGAAAACGGGAAACTCCTTTCCTCAGTAGGTACGTAAGGTTCAATTAGCGAATTATGATCCCGAATAATATCAGCCAATCACAATTCCTAAAAGGTAGTTTTCAATTGCATCACAATGCAACCCTCTACGTAAACTTTTGTCTCACGTTTGATTAGGACCCAATAATATGACGTCGTTCATCTTTACGTGTCAAGCCTAACCCATCGATATTGAACCTTAATGGACGGTCGCCATGAGTTCCCCCAATAATATGAGCCGAAATCATGGGAGTTCCACGTAGTTCACATCACCATGTCAATGGATGTCACAGCTTTCCGGCACCCAAAGCTCCCCCAATAATATGAGCCGAGCCCCGAGTACGGGTAGCGTTCATCATGCACCCATTGTCGATGGAAGACAAGGAAATTATAAACAAATTTATAATTCCCCTTTTCGGGCTTGATATTAATTTTGAATCTTATTCAAAATGAGGGTTTTTAATTTTGAAAGGTCTCATCATTAATTTTATTTTAAAAGCTCGCCATGTTTGATCGTATGTTTGCCGGATTCATGCAACTTTGTTATTATCATAATAATAACGCACATACTCATTATTTATAACATATCATGCATATATTATAAACAGTAAACAAACAAGGATGATCAATCGCCCCAATACTAACGGACCGTGTGAGCTAAACACGGGCCTAGGTCCAATCCTAGGGAAATGCACGGGATGCAAATGCAACTATTACATAAGCTTCCAATATTTACATGTCTTCGATATTCATAATCATCATGGCCACCATCTTCCAATCTTGATAATCCACTATACTAATATTTACAAATAAATATCCATGGCAAATAGGGATACATCTCATGGGGTGGGAACGGGCCATAAACCAAGCCCACTTTATGAATTGATAATTATTACAATCATTCAACACAAAATATCCTAGCATACATCTAGCAAATTGGGCTTGGGCTTTTGATCATCCTTCATGCATAATATCACATATCATACACCATCAATTAATTATCACAATAATTAATTGATCCAATATTATATATATTGATCCAATCACTAACCGCCACGATTATAAACTAAATTAACAAAGTATACAAACACCTTTGTCTACTTTCAAATTAATTTATTTATAACCGAATTTCTTGTAAATCACCATTTACTATAAATATTTAAAATCCAACTTAAAATATTTATTTCATGAGAAAATATTTGCAACTTTTGTAATTTTAAACTTAAGGGCCCAAAAAATTATTTTTCACCAAAAACATTTTGGCCCATTTAAAATCACAAACATGTTAGCCATCCAATGGCTCAACAACTCAAGGCCCATGACACTTTGATAATCCAAAACACTTTTGGAAAACTCTAGTCGTCATCGCCGTCGCCGGAGCTCCGTCACCGGATTCCGGTAACAACCAAAAATTTTTTTTTTATTTTTAAAAGAGGGGCGTTCGGGCAGCCCGAGGGCTACCCTTGCTGCCCGAAACGGGCAGCAACATGCTGCCCGAAATGCCCCCAAAAAGGCCTTGGTATTTTGTTGCAAAAAATACACTCATGCGGTTAGAAATCGATCTCAACATAATATCTTGTATTTGCTACACAAAAACGTAACCATAGCTCGGATACCACTTGAAAGGGGATCGGTTACGGTGGCCGGAAACGCAACGGAAGCACAAAAATTTCGATTTTAGCATATAAATTTCGGCCACCTTGATTTTGTGTAGGAAATACAATAAAACACCAAAATGACATTCATAGTGTGTTTAGAAATAGTTACCTATCAACCTCTTAAGGTTGATGATGGCTCCAACTTAGTTGATATACAACTAAGCTCTTGATGGCAAGACAATCTACAAGCTTCACCTTGTTCTTGAATCTTTCCTTCAAAATTAGGCCCACCACTAGCAAACTAGAACCCCTTTTATTTTGCACTAGAAAAATAAAAGGATTTTTCAAGGAGAAGTATTATTCTTCCTCAACACTTGAAGAGAAAAATTGAGAGAAAACTTGAGAGAATTGTGTATATAGAATTCGGCCATCTTGCATGAATGAGGGGGAAGGGAGACTTGTCTTGGACTTGCAAAAAGTAGAGACAAAAGTAGCATGCCATGCCTTGATAGTTGCAAAAGTTGTCTCCAACCCTTCACCTCCCATGCATGCATATTATATGGTTTATTATCAAAATAAAAACCATGGACTAAATTTAATTATCTCAAACATATTTGAGACTAATTAAACATTACTTGAATTTACCCAAGTCCCACTAGTCAAATAATTAATTTAAGTTGAGCTCTACAAGACTCAATATGATTTAATTAATTCAACACTTGAATTAATTTAATTATTTGGACTCTACTAGGTCCACTAGTGTTTAATTAATTCAACACTTGAATTAATTTAATTTAGTCCATAATAATATTTATGAAAATCACAATTTTCAAATACATTATTCAATTGGCCAAATTTTAATTTAGGAACACTTCCATAAATTAAAATTTACATTTCTCTCATAGAAGCCATACTTCTATTTTTCCATACACTTATAAACTCATTTATAAGTCGTTCAACACATTGAACTAATTTTACTTCTCAACGGGATCTAGAAAGCTAGCACTTGTGTGGCCCTCAATGGTTCATTGATACAACTAGCCGTGGGTTCACATCTCCATGTGATTCGGACTAAACATGTCCTTATATGAGCATACCCCAATTGCTCCATTCTTACTTATCAACTCTTTGATAACAAGAACGTCAGAACTCAAGTCTGATAGCACCCAACGAATCATGTTAAACGCCTAGCAACATCACTTACATGATTCCCTAGGTATCAAATGATAGTGCCTGCAAGAACCATTCAATTATGGTTAGCGTATAGTACGGTCCCTTCAACTCATATATCCCGACCGATTCGACAACCATTGGTTTATCGAGAGTTGTCAATGAATCGATACTATGTGTCATGTTGTAGTTGCATCGATGGTGTAATCTATGAAACCCCTTTCATAATTACCACCATACTCTGATCAGAGATTTCAATCTACATACACATGAGAACACATAGGATATCCATACCCGAAGGTAAGCGGTGAATCCCCGACTACAATGCATCGACTCCTATATGTTTCGACAGAACACCCAACCTTGCCAGCTGATGACCCCATGAGAGTCGGTAAACAAGCCAAAGTGTAATTCTAGCACATAGAGTCTCAATGTTGTCCCGGGTCATAAGGACTAATGGTGTACAACCATAAACTAGGACTATTCCACTCGATAAGTGAGAACCACTTGGAAAGTCCTTTTATGGAGGGTTGTTCAGTGCACTCTACAAGGATCACCTATCTGCATGTTCGGACATCACAATGTCCCCTACCAATGAAACATGGTACTCACATCGCAGATACTAGTCTCTAACTCGAGCGGTCTATATCCTTCTTAGTGGCGACTGAATCGACTAGGAACCGTTTAGAATATACAGTATTCCAAATATGAGTTTCATGATACTCATCATATGAGCATCTCATATTCTTTCTACTATTTGTATATTCAAGGACTTTATCTATGCAACTAGCATGGGTATACAGATAAAGATGCGCCAATATAATAAATTCAAATATTATTAAAATAAAGATCGTTTTTACATAGAGTTTCATCGAGAACACTCGGCCAACACTTGGCTCGACGGGCACCTACTCTAACAAAATCATCCACGACTACTAAGGTGTATTTCATTCTCCCTAAGCTCATGACTGGTATATGACCAAAAATATCCATATGTAGCAGTTCTAGGCATCGGGAAGATGATATACAACCCTTGTTTTTTAAATGAAGATCTTACTTCCTTAACAAACTGACATGCTGAAAAAATTGTCTTTTGAAAAATCTATTTTGGGCAAACCAGTAATCAGATAGGCAATAGATTTAAAGTTTAGGTGGTTCAACCTCTTATAACACAGACAATTTTTAGAAGATTTGGAAGCTATAAAACAAACTAGTGCATAAGGTTGATCAGTCCAACTGAATTTGTAGGTGTTCTCACAACGATTGCCAGTTAGGATGACCTCATCAGCTGAGTCTCTAACTGAGCGAGTGTGTCTGTCGAGCTGAATTGAAATTTATTGTCTCATAACTGACTGATACTAATCAAGTTATATTTCAAATTCTCAACTAGTAAAACATCTTTGATAGTAAAATTACCATGGATAAACTTACCCTTACCCACAGTTTTACGTTTGGCGTTGTCTCCAAAACTGATGTTTGGACCACTGTATTTGAACAGTTAGGATACCAAATTTGCATCCCCTGACATATGATGTGAGCATCCACTATCCAGATACCAGGTTGATTCTTTGTTTGTACCGGTCACCAGCAATCACACACAATATATAATCTTGGTACCCACATCTATTTGGGTCCTAAACTGATTAGTCCTTTACGAACCCAGACTTGGACCAATCTAACTGACTTTCCAGTTGTTGTGTTCCAAATAGTTTTTCTCGGTTGTGTGTGCTTGATGTGTAGTGTGCAGATGAAGAAATACGAGCTTTAGCCTTGTTCAACTGGTTGTTCAGCCGATATCTTTTTTGAATTGGCTTGTTGTTTTAATAATTTGAGTAGCCATTATAATAGTTCCGGTATTTATTGCAGAACCTTTTTTATGACTGACTTTGTGGGTCAGTTTAAATTTTTGGGCTATAACCAATACCATACATCCTAGCCTTGTTCTTATTTTCAATAGGATGTACTACTGGTTTACTTGACTCAGGTTGTTCTTGTACCACAACTGATTTTACAAAGTGAATATATTTTCCTTTGCCCATGTTCGGTTTTGGCTGAGTATCACTGGTGGAAGTTTTATTTTGGTTACTAAACGCAAAACCATTTTTATCAGTAACTGATTTTTTCTTATCATGTATTTCAGCAGTGCAACATATGATTTATTTCATGCCTTAATAAGCTCAATTTGCTTTGAATTCTCAAGCATTAACTGTTGATTCATAGATTGATTCTTTCTTCTATCAGAATTCAGCTCAGCAATCTCTCATTTAAGACTCAACAGATCAACTGATTCATCAGTTTCAATTTTATCGTCTTTGGGGTCAGTTTGATTTGCTATGGACTTCTCAAAAGATAGGGCAACTTTGTGATACTCGTTGACCATATCATGAAGTGTAGAAATAATTTCATCTCGTGTGAAGTCAGTTGAACTAAATTCGAATACATGTTGACTAGTTGACTCCAGTTCTGTGTCATCAGCCATCGGACACTGGACCTCCTCTTCATCTCAAGCTCTCATGTTCTGAATCATCACTGTCATATTCCGCCCATTTGGACTTGCTTTCCTCTGCTAGAAGTACCTCATGTTTCTTTCTGTATGATTTCTTATCATCCTTAGTTCTTCTCTTGTGCTCGTAAGAACTTTTTTCCTTTTTAGTTGAGCCTCGACTGTCCTTCTTTGGCTTAGGACAGTCAACAATAAATTGACCAGCTTTGCCACAGTTGTAGAAAGCATTGGGTTCTTCCTTGGAGTTATTTCTCTTATATTGTCTTTGAAAATTTCCTTGATTTCATCTCATAAATCTTACAAATTTTTTGAACAATAATGACATAGCGTCATTGCTTAACTTATCAACAAATTTGTCAACTGAACCAGTTGGTTACAGTTTGACAGCAGTTAGGGCGTTTGTAGTAGCTGGTTTAGAAGGTTCTCTTACTCTGGTTTGCAACTCAAACTCGTAGGCTTTTAAATAAGCAAATAAATCATGAAGTTCGACCTTGTTCAGGTCCTTTGATTCTCGCATTGCCATGGTATTAACATCTCATTCCTTGGAAAGACTTCTGACTACTTTCAGTGCTAACTCTTTATTTGAATACACATTTTCGAGTGCATTCAGTTTGTTTACTATGCTGATGATCCTTTCATCATATTCATGCATGGATTCTCCAATCTTCATCTTGATATTGTCAAACTTTTGAATAGCAACAGATAGCTTATTCTCCTTAGTTTGCTCCTTCCTTCGCAGAGCTGAATCAGTTTCTCCCAAATTTCCTTGGCAGTTTTGCACATTTTTATTTTGCTGAAAGTGACTTTATCCAACGTTTTGTACAAGATGTATTTAGCCACGTTGTCCAAGTTGGATTTTCTCTTATCTTTAGCTGTCCATTCATCTCGGGGGTTTTCAATGCGATGTGGTGCCCTATCAGTTATGGAAACAACAGTGTTTGCCTTTAATATTTTCATGGGTCCGTCTGTAATAACGTACCACATGTCATCGTCTTGTGCAGCTAGATGAGCCTGCATTCTAATTTTCCAATCATCAAAATCCTTTCTGCAGAACATTGGAATTTTGTTGAATGATAACATGGTAATCAGTTTAGAATATGATAAACTGATACTCGGGAATCTAGTAAGTCGATATCAATCAGTTAACAATAAAAGTGTAGAAATAAACTGACTCACAGATAGAATAAAACTTAAATAAGAAGACACAAGGTTTTATGGATGTTCTGAGATTTCAAACACTCCTATGTCACCCCTTCTATCACAAAAATAAGATATTTACTAAAAGACTTTGATAGATACAAAGAGTTGTACAGACCCACTTCAGTTATGTACTTAACAATGCCAAATTGAAACTCTTAGTTACAAACAAGTTTACATTACTAGAATGGACTGAAATAATTTAGCACAACTGATCTCTTGAAGATCAATTATTAAAGAAATAACAGTTTGTTCTTGTGAGCTCGAAGTATAGCCTTGAATGCTAAGAATGTATATGATAGGCGTGAGCAAAGATTTCAGCAGAGTAAGACTAGTATAATAATCGGGTTGATTCACACTTGGCGAGATCAGAGAGTTTCTCAGCTGTTCTTCTCTGTTATTTATAGGCTTTGCCTCCAACGATAATATGGAATGCGATTTTAAACTTTCTATCCGTTGATTGCCACGTCAACATTCTTCTGACAGTCTTACACTGCAGCTTTTCTGAAATGTGGTGATCCCACTGCTTTTTGCAATCAGCTTTTGTACAATTGTCGGTTGAACGTCCTTTTCCTTAATTGATGGAGTGTTCTTATGAAAGATCAGCTGATAGAATGTAGCTGATAAGCTCACAACTATTTGTAGTAACTGACAAGTTCCAACTGATCAGTCAGTTGTCTGTGTAGCTCAGTTTGCTAGTCCAGTTGCTTTTGAAATTCTGCGTACTAATCTTCAGTTATGGGAAACAGATAGTTTGCATATTTCAGATCAATTTCTATCAGTCTTCTTGATCAGTTAGTTCAATCTATTAAGCTTTCAGTTTGTCAAACTTCCGAAATTCAGTTTCTAACAGTAATCCATCTGATCCAGTAAGAACTCGGATACAAATGATTAATTTATTTATTCATCCAGCTTTTTTTCCCGACTGGAACCAAAGAAAACTGATGAAACTCTTGCTGACCCTAACTGGATAAATGCTATGCAAGAAGAGCTAAATTAGTTTACCCATAACAATGTCTGGAACTTAGTTCCAAAGCCAACTTCTAAAACCATTATAGGTACAAAATGGGTCTACCGAACAAACTGAACGAAGAAGGTTCAGTTGTGCGCAACAAAGCGAGGCTTAAAACAAAAGGATATAGGCAAGAATAAGGGATAGATTACGACGAGACATATACACCAGTTGCACGACTGGAAGCAATCAGAATATTTCTTGCTTATGCCTCATTCAAAAACTTCAAAGTCTACCAATGGATGTCAAGAGTGCATTTCGAAATGGTCAGTTGCACGAAAAGTATATGTTGAACAACCACCTGGTTTTGTTAATCGCTCTCTTCCTGATAATGTTTATTATTTGAAAAAAGATATATATGGTATTTAACAAGCTCTAAGAGCTTAGTATGAAACACTTTCAAAATTTCTAACTGATCATGATTTTACTGTTGGATCAGTCTGTAACGTACCGTACTTTTACTACTTGAAATTTGCGGAAAAATTAAAAATTTTATTAAATAAAAACATCCATACGGTCGTCACCCAACATCCATAAAAATATTTTTAAAATAATCCATCACCAATTAAAAATTTGCTAAAAGAACGCTGTCTCAAAACATCTCACATTCAAATCATAAAAATTCAGAGTGTTTTAAACTGTGCTTAAAAACATAAACTTGCGGTCCTCGGGTTTAGCCTGCCGCTCAGCCCAAGCCTGCCCCTTGGTCGCCACCTCCTGTCTCCTGTTCATCGTACTCACCTGCATCGATCAAGTCTAGTGAGTCTAAAGACTCAACACGTATAAACTGGAAATAACGAGTACTACATAATAAAATCGCATGCATCTTTAATATAGGGCATACATAACTTTTATTTTTGAACTTGCATAAACTTCAACTTGAAATAAACTTGAACTTGAACATACATACTACGACGTGCCATGATCATAAACTTTTCTTAAACATGCTATCATACTTCACATACTTGGCTGCATAATTTTACGTAGAGGATGTTTCAAAGCAAGTGACCCTTAACATGATAAACGCCTGATCAGACACACCACAGTACTGGGCTGACAGGGACGTATCCACTGCCGCATACATAAGATCCCTGTTCATAATTTAACAGGCCAGTTGATCCACGTTCATAATTTAACGCTTCACAACCACGATCTAACCCGTTCATAATTTAACGGGCGGATTGGTCCCCGTTCATGATTTAACGCTTTCCAATCCTAACTTTCTTTGGTCACAAGACAATTAGCATACCTCGAAACTTAAAACATTTCCTTTGCACGTCATTCATACTTACTTGGCGTTGAGGGATTCGTTGGACTTCGACTGGGGCCGTTGCTGCAACTTACTAACGTGAATTTCATACTTAACTTGCATTACTTAGACGTAGAAAACTCATGCTTACTCTCAAGCTCAATCATATCTTAGGACCTTCTACAATTTCCCACGACACGCCCTTAATAATCCTTGCACTAACCCATAACATCAAACTTAAAATGAACTTACAAATATTTCCCAAAAACAAGGGTACACGGGCCCCGTGCTTGGGTCCGGGAGAGGGTCCGTGTACTTACTGCCTAGAATGTGTCGGAAAACGGAAGTGGCACGGACCCCGTGCTTGGGTCCGGGTGGGGGTCCGTGTAGGTACTGCATGTCAAGTGTCTCGAAAAGGAAAGGACACGGACCCCGTGTGAGGGTCCGGGTTGAGGTCCCTGTGGCTACTGTCTTGGAACACCAAATGGAAACAAAGGCACGGACCCCGTGCTCGGGTCCGTGTGGGGGTCCGTCTGCACACTGTACGAAGAAACCTGCGAGAAAACTTATGTACATGCCTACACACCCAAATTGACACTTGAACACTATGATTCAACACCTTAAGGACACCATAACATTGCATAAAACTTATATAAACACTTCAAGATACGACGTCCACCATACTACCCAATACAACGCTAATTAGCAATTGACATCAATCGAGTTCCTACGACTTTAAACTAATTCAAACACCTAACGAAGTCCAACAAAACCTTGAAAAATACAACAAACCTCAATACTAACATACTCATATGCAGCGACGATCGCCCGTCGATTTCCAACGAAGCCTGCAACATAAAACTTCAAAAATACAATGATACCAAATTTTTCTTAAAATTTCAGTTTGAGCAGTCACACGAAAAATATCATAACTCTCTCACTTTTCGTCCAAAAATCTTGAATTTTATATCAAATCGAAGGTATCGAAAAATTCTACGTTTTTGCCGTTGAAAGTTTTCCCAAAATATGAACAGAAAAATCGCAGTTTTGACATGAACAGTAAAAACGAGTTTTAGATCTAAAAATTTTCCTTCGAGATTGATCCGATCCATGATCCGCTCAAACTACTATCATCATACATAACTTTTATGCATAAAAACAACGCAATTCGATATATGACTTGATCGACACAGCAAGAACAGAATATACAAACCTTTTGATGATAACGTTACCGAAAGACGACACCGAAGCGGAGATGGAGAGAGGCTCGATCCGGGACGAACGTGGCACCGTTTCTCTTGAAATAAAATCACAAAATCTGCTGGAATTTGAGAGGGAAGGGGGACGGCTGCTATGCTCTTTGAAGAACCCTAGTTTTCTCTTTTAAAATAATAAATCTAGAATGAAACTTGTGTGTGTGTGTTTAGGCGTGAGCTAGTGTGTGTAAAAGTGTGTTTGTGTGTGTGTGGCGTGTGTTTTAGATTAATTAGGAGACTAATTGCTTAATTAAAAATACTTATCTACTAATCAAACACTAACTCTCTTATACCTTTTAAATGAAACTCTATAATTAAAAATATAACACTCCATACTAGACTTTGAAAGTTCTAAAATCATAAACTCACAAAAATAATTAATTTTAGGATTCCAAATACTAACATCTCATAAAATACTAAATTTTAAAAGTTTTAAACTCTTAAAATCACTAAATAAATATTTAGGCTCAAAAATGCTAAAACTCACTAAATTATTTAAAATGCCCCCAAACTCAACTTAAAATAAAATACCATCTTTAAAATTGCCAAAAATCGTCACCGGGTCTTTTCCTCAATCTCGCCTCGAATGATCGCCTGAAACATGAAACTCGAAAGACGTTTTAACGTGCATTACAAAAACGTAATTAAATTAAAAATAATGCATTTAAATAATTATGCATGACTAAACTCCTTTTAAAATAAGTTAAATGCTTTAATAATTTAAATAGATGCATGGGTTATACATGTACTGAAATCGGGTTCTACAGTTCCTCCCACACTTATATAAATTTCGTCCTCGAAATTAAGTCTTACCGAACAACTCCGAGTAGCGAAGCCTCATATCTGTCTCTGACTCCCAAGTGGCCTCTTCCACTGATTGGTTTAACCACCGAACTTTGACTAGCTTAGTCACTTTGTTCCGGAGTCTGCGCTCCTGTCTGTCGAGGATTTGAGTCGGTCTCTCCTCATAAAACATATCTGGAGCAAGCTGCAAAGGCTCATAACTCAGAATGTGCGAAGGATTAGCCAAATATTTCCTTAGCATCGAGACGTGGAACACATTGTGTACCCCGGCCAGGTTCGGCGGAAGGGCTACACGATAGGCTAATGTCCCAACTCTGTCAAGAATCTCGAACAGTCCAATAAACCTCGGACTCAACTTGCCTCTTTTCCCAAATCTCATAACACCCTTCATGGGTGCTATCTTGACGAAAACGTGATCCCCAACGGCAAACTCGAGATCTCTTCTTCTCTTATCGGCATAGCTCTTCTGACGGCTTTGGGCGGTCTTCATTCTGTCACGAATCTTGACCACCACTTCTGCAGTCTGCTGAACTATCTCTGGGCCTAGATCTGTTCTCTCACCAACTTCATCCCAATGAACTGGCGATCTGCACTTCCGACCATACAACGCTTCATAGGGAGCCATACCTATGGATGCTTGGAAGCTGTTGTTGTATGTGAACTCCACTAGAGGTAGCTTAGACTCCCAAGTTCCCTGAAAATCAATCATGCAAGCTCTTAGCAAGTCTTCCAAAATCTGAATCACTCGCTCAGACTGGCCATCTGTCTGCGGGTGAAAAGCTGTACTGAACAGTAACTTCGTCCCCATAGCTGCATGCAAGCTCTTCCAGAAGGACGATGTAAACCTCGGATCCCTGTCGGACACAATAGAGACTGGGAAACCATGCAAACGGACTATCTCCCGGATATAAAGCTCCGCATACTGCGTCATGGAGAAAGTCGTCTTCACTGGCAGAAAATGCGCTGACTTAGTGAGTCGATCCACTATAACCCAAATAGAATTAGACCCTTTGACTGACTTAGGTAACCCAACGACGAAATCCATAGTGATGTTCTCCCATTTCCACTCTGGGATAGGGAGCGGCTTAAGCATACCTGCTGGCCTCTGATGCTCTGCCTTCACCTGCTGACAAGTGAGGCACTCAGATACAAATCTGCGGATGTCTCTCTCCATCCCTGGCCACCAATACAAAATCTGCAGGTCTTTGTACATCTTGGTACCTCCTGGGTGAATAGAATACGGAGATGCGTGTGCCTCTGTCAGAATATCCTGTCTGATCGAATCAACACTAGGCACCCACATTCTGTCTCTGTATCTCACGATACCGTCTGACACTGTGTACAACACACTGCCCTTAGCTTCATCCTTCAGTCTCCATTTCTGTAGTTGCTCATCTGAAGACTGTCCTGCTCGAATGCGGTCTAGTAAATCAGATTTGACTGTCAGATTAGATAGTCTAGGAGCTCTGCCCTTACGATAAATCTCTAGACCAAACCTCTGAATCTCAGATTGAAGCGGTCTCTGAACTGACAATTGTGCTATGACTGCCACCTTTCTGCTCAAAGCGTCTGCCACGACGTTAGCTTTTCCCGGGTGGTAGCTAATCTCGCAATCATAGTCCTTCACAAGTTCTAACCACCGTCTCTGTCTCATATTCAGCTCCTTCTGCGTGAAGAAATATTTGAGACTTTTGTGATCGGTGAAAATCTGACACTTTTCGCCGTATAAGTAATGCCTCCAAATCTTCAATGCAAAGACAACGGTGGCTAATTCCAAATCGTGAGTCGGGTAGTTCTTCTCATGCACCTTTAACTGTCTGGAAGCATAAGCTATAACTCGACCCTGTTGCATCAACACTGCTCCTAAACCGAGCTTAGATGCATCGGTGTATAACACATAATCTCCTTGCCCTGATGGCATGGCTAACACCGGTGCGGAAATGAGAGCTTGCTTCAAGGTGTCGAAGCTCTTCTGACATTCATCACTCCACGTAAATTTAGCATTCTTCTTGGTTAGTGAAGTGAGTGGCACTGCTATAGACGAAAACCCCTGAATAAACTTACGGTAGTAGCCTGCTAAGCCCAAAAAGCTGCGGATCTCGGATGCATTCTTTGGCTCTACCCATTCCTTGACAGCTGCCACTTTGGCTGGATCCACTTCAATCCCTCTACTAGACACTATATGCCCCAAAAACGCGACTTTCTGCAACCAAAACTCGCACTTACTGAATTTTGCATACAACTTACGGCTCTGCAAAGTCTGCAAAATTGTCCTCAAGTGCTGGTCGTGCTCCTCATGGCTCTTCGAGTATATGAGAATATCGTCAATGAACACTATGACGAACTGATCGAGGAACGGTTGAAATACTCGGTTCATGAGATCCATGAAAATAGCTGGAGCATTGGTCAATCCAAACGGCATAACTAAGAACTCGTAATGCCCGTATCTGGTCCTGAAAGCTGTCTTATGCACATCTGCATCCTTTACTCTCAGTTGGTGATACCCTGATCGAAGATCGATTTTGGAGAACACGGTGGCTCCCTGCAACTGGTCGAACAAATCTTCGATTCGTGGCAACGGATACTTATTCTTGATCGTTACCTTGTTCAGCTCGCGGTAATCGATGCACAGTCTCATGCTCCCATCTTTCTTTTTCACAAAGAGTACTGGTGCGCCCCATGGTGAGAAACTCGGGCGGATAAACTCCTTGTCTAAGAGCTCCTGAATCTGCTGTTTAAGTTCTAACATCTCTGCTGGAGCTAATCTGTACGGTGCCTTGGAGATCGGCACTGTACCAGGCATGAGATCGATGGCAAACTCCACCTCTCTATCTGGTGGAAGGCCTGTGACGTCGTCTGGGAATTCTCTGGCTACTGGCACTTCTGAAATAGAAGGAGTGGGCACGTCAGGCGCTGCTATAACACTGGCCAAGAAAGCCTGACATCCCTTTGAAATTAATTTCCTCGCCTGCATGCACGAAATCATACGAGGAAAACTCCTCCATCTAGCTGGCTCGAATAAAAACTGCTCCATACCGAGCGGTCTGACCAATACCGACCTCTTCTGAAAATCGATTAGAACTCGGTTCTTAGTCAGCCAGTCCATGCCCAAAATGATATCGAACTCTGGCATCGGCAATACGATCAAATCTGCATACACTAGGTGGCCCTGCAGTTCTAGATCGATATCCCTGATCACACTGGTCTCTAACAACTCTTCCCCTGATGGGACTGTCACTGAGAAGTTCAAGTCTAGGCCGATGGACTTGATGTCCAGGTGATTAGCGAAGGTCTCTGATATAAAGGAGTGAGTGGCTCCTGAATCTATCAGTGCAGTTGTAGCTAATCTCTTTATGAAAATGTTCCCTGAGATGCGTTAGCATAACACAACTTATATCCAAAATACTAACATTAACCTTACGCATAATAAAATTCGATGTCCTATGCCATTCAAAAATAATGCTAACAAGATAGTAACCTAAATATACTCAAACAATACTAGCATCCTAAAAATCCCCAAATAAAATTCACCTGCAAGGCAAGTAATACTGAGCTTAGGTAGGAAAGTTTACCGGTCAGTAAAGTAGTGTCCGGATCCGCTTCCTGAGCGTGCATGGCGAATACCCGGCCTTGAGTTGGCTGCTTCCACTGCGGGCACTCCTTTAGCATGTGGTCGGTAGCATCACACTTAAAGCACTTGCCTGACCCATACAAGCATGGTCCTGGATGCTGGCGGTTACACTTCTGACAAACAGGGAAATTACCGGGCTTCTGTGGCGCCCCCTGCTGTTGGATAGGACCCTTGCCCTTAGGTGGTCCTTGGTATGGTTTCTTTCCAGGCTGCCCCTGGTAGGGCTTCTTAAATGGTGGTCGTTGCTGATACTGCTGGTGTTGCTGCGGTGCCTGAAAGGGCCTCTTGCCCAGTCGATCCTTCTCAATTTCTTTCATGTCCTGCTCTGCCTCCAATGCCCTCGCTACTGCAACCTCATAGGTCATAGGTCCTACCACCTTCACGTCACGGCGCAAGATCGGCCGCATTCCAAGGAGAAAGTGTCTCACCTTGGCCTGAACATCATTGGCGATTAAGGGCATAAATTGGCAACCCTTCTCAAACTTCTGCACATAATCAGATACGCTGCTATCTCCCTGTCGTAGCGTCATGAACTCCCCAATCAGTTTCGTACGCACTTCTTCAGTGAAGTACTTGGAGTAAAACACCTCTTTGAACTCATTCCACGTGAGAGTCTGTAGGTTAACTATCACTGATGCGCTCTCCCACCAAACTCTTGCACTCCCATGAAGTAGGAAGATAGCGCACCTCACTCGATCAGTATCCTGCAACTCCATAAAATCGAAAATTACCTCGATGGATTTAACCCATCCCTCCGCTATTAATGGGTCCGTCGTCCCTGAGAATTTATCTGGGTGCATTCTGCTGAACCTCTCGTAGACAGCCTCAGCTCTGGGTCTCACCCCTGTATCAGCCACTGTTTGGTTACCCATAAACTGGGCAAAGAACTGAGTCATTCCAGCCATCATCTGGGCCTGCATGTCGGGTGGTGGAGGTGGTGGAGGATTGGCCCTCTCCTCGACTCGAGGCTCTCTGTCCTCCTACCTATCTTCCCGATTAATCTCACGTCTAGGAGGCATACTGTTCCAATAATTACCCAACACGTAAACCCAAGATGTATGATCGTGATATACATAACATATGATGCACGTACTGAATTTAAAACATGGGCATGCTGAAATCGTAACTCAATGCATACTACAAAACATAAATCTTGAAACTTTAAAACTTACAGACTTGAGGTGTGACTTCGAGAGCTTCTTGCGACTGGCAGTAGGCGTAACCCTTTACAAGAACACCGCTCTGATACCAACTGTAACGTACCGTACTTTTACTACTTGAAATTTGCGGAAAAATTAAAAATTTTATTAAATAAAAACATCCATACGGTCGTCACCCAACATCCATAAAAATATTTTTAAAATAATCCATCACCAATTAAAAATTTGCTAAAAGAACGCTGTCTCAAAACATCTCACATTCAAATCATTAAATTCAGAGTGTTTTAAACTGTGCTTAAAAACATAAACTTGCGGTCCTCGGGTTTAGCCTGCCGCTCAGCCCAAGCCTGCCCCTTGGTCGCCACCTCCTGTCTCCTGTTCATCGTACTCACCTGCATCGATCAAGTCTAGTGAGTCTAAAGACTCAACACGTATAAACTGGAAATAACGAGTACTACATAATAAAATCGCATGCATCTTTAATATAGGGCATACATAACTTTTATTTTTGAACTTGCATAAACTTCAACTTGAAATAAACTTGAACTTGAACATACATACTACGACGTGCCATGATCATAAACTTTTCTTAAACATGCTATCATACTTCACATACTTGGCTGCATAATTTTACGTAGAGGATGTTTCAAAGCAAGTGACCCTTAACATGATAAACGCCTGATCAGACACACCACAGTACTGGGCTGACAGGGACGTATCCACTGCCGCATACATAAGATCCCTGTTCATAATTTAACAGGCCAGTTGATCCACGTTCATAATTTAACGCTTCACAACCACGATCTAACCCGTTCATAATTTATCGGGCGGATTGGTCCCCGTTCATGATTTAACGCTTTCCAATCCTAACTTTCTTTGGTCACAAGACAATTAGCATACCTCGAAACTTAAAACATTTCCTTTGCACGTCATTCATACTTACTTGGCGTTGAGGGATTCGTTGGACTTCGACTGGGGCCGTTGCTGCAACTTACTAACGTGAATTTCATACTTAACTTGCATTACTTAGACGTAGAAAACTCATGCTTACTCTCAAGCTCAATCATATCTTAGGACCTTCTACAATTTCCCACGACACGCCCTTAATAATCCTTGCACTAACCCATAACATCAAACTTAAAATGAACTTACAAATATTTCCCAAAAACAAGGGTACACGGGCCCCGTGCTTGGGTCCGGGAGAGGGTCCGTGTACTTACTGCCTAGAATGTGTCGGAAAACGGAAGTGGCACGGACCCCGTGCTTGGGTCCGGGTGGGGGTCCGTGTAGGTACTGCATGTCAAGTGTCTCGAAAAGGAAAAGACACGGACCCCGTGTGAGGGTCCGGGTTGAGGTCCGTGTGGCTATTGTCTTGGAACACCAAATGGAAACAAAGGCACGGACCCCGTGCTCGGGTCCGTGTGGGGGTCCGTCTGCACACTGTACGAAGAAACCTGCGAGAAAACTTATGCACATGCCTACACACCCAAATTGACACTTGAACACTATGATTCAACACCTTAAGGACACCATAACATTGCATAAAACTTATATAAACACTTCAAGATACGACGTCCACCATACTACCCAATACAACGCTAATTAGCAATTGACATCAATCGAGTTCCTACGACTTTAAACTAATTCAAACACCTAACGAAGTCCAACAAAACCTTGAAAAATACAACAAACCTCAATACTAACATACTCATACGCAGCGACGATCGCCCGTCGATTTCCAACGAAGCCTGCAACATAAAACTTCAAAAATACAATGATACCAAATTTTTCTTAAAATTTCAGTTTGAGCAGTCACACGAAAAATATCATAACTCTCTCACTTTTCGTCCAAAAATCTTGAATTTTATATCAAATCAAAGGTATCGAAAAATTCTACGTTTTTGCCGTTGAAAGTTTTCCCAAAATATGAACAGAAAAATCGCAGTTTTGACATGAACAGTAAAAACGAGTTTTAGATCTAAAAATTTTCCTTCGAGATTGATCCGATCCATGATCCGCTCAAACTACTATCATCATACATAACTTTTATGCATAAAAACAACGCAATTCGATATATGACTTGATCGACACAGCAAGAACAGAATATACGTGCCTTTTGATGATAACGTTACCGAAAGACGACACCGAAGCGGAGATGGAGAGAGGCTCGATCCGGGACGAACGTGGCACCGTTTCTCTTGAAATAAAATCACGAAATCTGCTGGAATTTGAGAGGGAAGGGGGACGGCTGCTATGCTCTTTGAAGAACCCTAGTTTTCTCTTTTAAAATAATAAATCTAGAATGAAACTTGTGTGTGTGTGTTTAGGCGTGAGCTAGTGTGTGTAAAAGTGTGTTTGTGTGTGTGTGGCGTGTGTTTTAGATTAATTAGGAGACTAATTGCTTAATTAAAAATACTTATCTACTAATCAAACACTAACTCTCCTATACCTTTTAAATGAAACTCTATAATTAAAAATATAACACTCCATACTAGACTTTGAAAGTTCTAAAATCATAAACTCACAAAAATAATTAATTTTAGGATTCCAAATACTAACATCTCATAAAATACTAAATTTTAAAAGTTTTAAACTCTTAAAATCACTAAATAAATATTTAGGCTCAAAAATGCTAAAACTCACTAAATTATTTAAAATGCCCCCAAACTCAACTTAAAATAAAATACCATCTTTAAAATTGCCAAAAATCGTCACCGGGTCTTTTCCTCAATCTCGCCTCGAATGATCGCCTGAAACATGAAACTCGAAAGACGTTTTAACGTGCATTACAAAAACGTAATTAAATTAAAAATAATGCATTTAAATAATTATGCATGACTAAACTCCTTTTAAAATAAGTTAAATGCTTTAATAATTTAAATAGATGCATGGGTTATACGTGTACTGAAATCGGGTTCTACATAGTTGATAAGACTTTGTCAAATTTTCAAAGAATGATCATATTTTACTTGTGTAAATATATGTTGATGATATAATTTTTAGGACAATTAATCCAAATTACGTCAGAAATTTGCCAAGTTAATGCAGGAAAAATTTGAAATGAGTATAATGGGTGAACTGACATTCTTTCTCGGTCTACAAGTGAAGCAACTTGAAAATGGTACTTTAATCAGTCAAACCAAATACACGAAGGAACTGATTAAGGAATTTGTCTTGGAGACATGCTCATCTACAAGTACTCCCATGTGCTCGTCGATTAAAATAGATAAAGATGAAGGGGGGATATCATTTGAGACGACACTCTACAGAGGTTTAATAGCTTATTTGTTATACCTAACTACTAGTCGTGCTGAAATTGTATTTGTTGTTTGCGTGACTGCTAGATTTCAGGAAAATCCTAAGCAATCGCACTTTTCAGCTGCCAAACGCATATTGAAATATCTTAAAGGAGAACAAAATGTGGGCTTATGGTGTGGTAAGGAGTCATCTTTGAATTTAGTTGGATATTCAGATGCAGATTATGCAGGGTGTAAGCTAGATCGTAAAAGCACATGTGGATCATGTCAATTTTTAGGAGACAAACTGATTTAATGGTTCAGCAAGAAGCAAACATCCAAAGTAACTTCCACAAATGAAGCATAATATCTAGCTGTTGCGCTCAACTACTCTGAATTCAGCAACAACTGAAAGACTATGGAGTCATTGCAGAAGAATCACCAATCTTCTGTGATAATACAAGCACAATTGCAATAAAATATAATCCAGTTCTTCACTCCAGGACCAAACACATTGACGTCAGACATCATTTCATCATAGATCATGCTCTAAATAAGTCAATCAGACTGGAGTACGTTTCAACTGAACCGAGAAGTTCAGTTTGATCAGTCATAAATTCTAAGTTTTGTGAAACATCAAAAAGGGGGAAATTGTTGAGATCTTGTTTTCGGAGTTTGACAAATTAAACGTGAAAAAATTGAACAACTGATCGAGAAAACTGAAGGTAACTGAACTGAAAATTAGTAAATTGATAGTTTCCCGAACTGAAGATTAATGCGTATATATTCAAAGGCAACTGAACTCAGCTAAGCTAACTGAACTGTATAGTCAACTGGACAATCAGTTAATCCTGTCGGCTATGTCAAAAGCTTGACACGTCATTAGTTAAGGAACGTAGCTATCAACCGACAACTATACAAGAGCAGACTACAACATGTAGTTGGAACGCCTCATTTCAGAAAAGCTACAGTGTATGATTGACAGAAGAATGTTGGCGTGGCTATACAATGGATATAAAGATTCAAAATTCATTCATTGTTATCATTGGAAGCAAAGCCTATAAATAGCTGAGAAAGATCAGTTGAAGAACAATAATCAAGCTACGCAATTTTTCAAGTTATCAAGCAGAACTCTGTGCTTACTCTTTCAGCTTAAAAAGCTCTCAAAAGCTCACACTTAGTATACATATTCATAGCTTTCAGGCTATACTTCATCTTAAAGCACACTTTCAGGCTATACTTCAGCTTAAAGCACAAAACACTTATTGTTATATTATTCGATCATGTAGAGATCAGTTGTGCTAAAAAATTTTCTTATCACTTAAGAATTGATAAAGATTATTGATACTAAGAGTTTCAGTTTTGGCAGTATTAAGTCTAAACTGATGTGGGTTTTTTACAATTCATTGTATAGATCAAAGTCTTTTAGTGTATATCATATCTTCAAGATAGAAGATGTGATGTAGGAGTATTTGAAACTCCGAACATCCAGAAATCTTATGTTCTTTCCTTCTCGGTTTTATTCCATATATCTTTCAGTTATTTCCGCACTTTTATCAAGTTAGCTGATTGACATTGACAACAAGATTCGCGAATTCAGTTTATCACTGAACTGACTCTTTATTCTGTTGTGTAAATTGTCAATTGTTTATTGGTAGGTCAATCTGAGTTTGAACTACAAATATAGGTTTAAATTATTCCTCATAAATTGCCATTATTTTCTCTTTTTTGATGTTGTAGAAAATTTAGATTCGAGACATAACTTGGCGGACTCAATATAATCCTTGATATGGCTCCTTTAGGACAAGGAGATGGGGGAGGAACTGGAAAGTGTATCACACTCGTTGGATCAGGGACTGTAGTCACTTTGGATTTGACAACCACATGCTTTCAGTAGCCTCCTGATATGTTGCCTTGACAGCATCTGAAACGTCTACTCATTTTAAAAAGTGCGGAAATATTTTTTTTTTTAAAATTTGCATTTTCGAAATAATATTTAAACGTTTCTCATGCACGCGCCGTACAGAAAAATATAACATTTAAAAATGATCTTAAATATTTGACAATAAAAATAGTGCAGTTTAAAATAACCAAACTCATCCCAAAATCATACGTAAACATGAACCAGTCAAAATATTAAAAATCATCAACGTAGGAAAATATTCATCTCCACTCAATCTAATAAATTATAATGCGGAAAATATACGGTCCTCAGGTCGTGTCATACCAGGTCTGCCTACTCAGAGTTCGGCACCTCCAGTCTCCTCATCATTAAGCTCGCCTGCATCACACACGTCTAGTGAGTCTAAAGACTCAACACACCTGCACCGTTAATAGCTAATACATATGCATAGCACACAGCAGTGAAAAATACCATAATCAACATACCTTTCATGAACTTTAAAAACGTAACATAAACGTGTCGTGTAAAATCATGATGTGTCAAGACAGCTCATCATTAATCATCATTTATTGTTTATCATTTATCGTTCATCATTCATCATTTATCATTTATCATTTATCATTCATCATTTATCATTGGTGAATTCAGTTCATTAGAGGTGACTATTCTACATCATCATTTACGATGGATCCATCATACATAGTACCGCGGTACCCGACGGCTGTCGGACATCAGTGACAGGATCACCCATCCACTGTGCCTAGGCCTCATCATCATCATTTACATATACGTATTAAACATTTACATATACTTCGATAGCCACAACTAATTCTCATCATTCAAAACATCATCATTTACATCACTTATAAAAATCATGCATGAATGCCATTTTCTTTAAATTCAAGCAGGAAACGTATATTTTCATAAAATCTTAAAAATCGTGATCATGATGCATAAACATTTAAAATAACATAAATTTGTGCTCAGGGCACTGCTAAGACCAAAATCTAACCCCGGGTGCAAAATGATCATTTTGCCCCTTGGAAACCCAAAAATTATTGTTTCACCCCTGGACCTCTAAAATCGACCCAAAGCTTACCAAACTCCTTAAAATGTCCCAAAACATATTTAAAAGCATTCTTATATGTAAACTCGGTCCCAATTCATAACTTAACCAATTCGTTTTAAAACTTAGACCGGGGTCCCTGTTTTTAACCCAAATCGACTCGAAACTCAACCAAATTTTTCCCAAATTTTTACCATAACTTAAAAACACTATAATGTTCCTGAAACCCAACAATTCCAGCCCCTAAACCCACGGCTGAATTCCAGAAAATTACAAGGCATTTCGGCACTTCCTTATTTGCACTCCATTACCTTCACCTTCCCAAAAACTTACGTCCTAGCCTACCCCGACAGCACCCGCCCTGAACCAGCCTACCTGGGACCTAGACCAGACCCTAAGGCACCCATCAGAACCATGACACCATCCCCATGCACGATCTTAACGGCTAGGATCCGAGAAACAACAAGAAGCTCCCTACCGAGACTACCCTTCCCAACATGGCTCATCGTTTGATCCTTCGACTCCAGCATGGTTCGAGCCATTCCAGACCCCAACTCAGACCCACCAGGGTCTGGTCCAGGGCTGGAAAATGCCCTCGCACAGCTGGTGTAGCAGGAAGAGTGGATCGTACCATCTCACAACTCACACATGATCGGCCCTCGTCCATTCATCAAAAACCCAACCATCTGCGCACACGATCACTTAAATCTTACCAATCACGATCTGAACAGCCCCTTACCATCAATAACCGCAGCCCCTTGCAACAAAAACCAGAAAACGTGAGTGGTGATGGTTGAAAATGCATAAAAAAGAAAAACCGATAATTCCTTGTGTGCAGCTGTTGGATCGAAAGTTTTTACATGATATAACACACATTTAACATACATATAGCGTGAATGATACAAAAAGGAGAATACATGCGTGCCTTGGTGGAAAAATCTTGGACAATTGATCGAGGGACACGGTCGAAGGGATGTGTTCTTTGCTTGAAGGAGAAATGTGGCACCGAAAGCTTAGTTCCAGCAAATCACGAGGAGGTTGCTGATAGGAGGAGGGTGTCGGCTGTGGGAATTGTTTAGGTTTAGGTTAAGATCATAATTAGGCAATATTTAAATAGCTAACAACCAACTAATGGGCCTATTTTTTATAATAAAAGGTATAAAAAGAGTCGTAAGCCCAACAAATTTAAAAGTAGGCTCGTTAAGCTCAAACGCACTCCCTAAAAATATTTCGTGTTGGAAAGTCTTTGAAAATATTAGCCGAACCCTCAAAAAGTCACCCGATTTGATAAAATTTACGTATCATTAAAAATAAAATCATGCGGGTAAAAATACCCAGTAAATCTCATTTCTTTAAAAATACCTTTAAAATATCTTATATTAATTAATAAAAATTAATCGTTTAATAAAAAAAATTCTTGAAAATTCTCCGGTCTTCATTCCTCGTTCAGGCGCGAAATGAAATTTAAATTCTAATGCATGAAACTTTTAAAATATCGTGAAATAAATCACTATCATGCAATAATTATGCATAAAATGCATGAAAACAATTAAACACAAATTAATAAAATAAACATGTATTTTATGCTTTAAAAGAATTTAATAAAATATCAAAAAAAATTTAATAATTTACATGTACGTGGTTTACATGGACTTTCTGACTTTTGGGACGTTATAACATCTGTAACAGTTTGTTTTCCCAGAATTTGTGAGACTGGGATTGCTACAATTGGCTTGGGCATTAACAGACTCAATGTCGGCTAGGTTTTGATAGTACGTGTCTTCTTTGTGAGTGGAGGAGGGCTGACAGTCTCAGAGCCACTGGACTGAAGTACCCATTTCCTTTTGGGCTTAGGGACCTGAGCTTTGCTGCTCTTTGACTTTTTCATGGTCTTCATCTCTTCTACTATCTCTTTCTTATTTTTCAGTAGAGCTGCAGGGGACATATTCAAAGAATGTCCCTTAGGCATCAATGCTGTCACATTCCGAGCCTTCAAAATCTTGAATTTGTGGAGGTTAACTGGTTCACTTAAAGAAATACCAACATTTTCAAATAATCTCCTAAGCGAAATGGCAAATCCATGGGATTTCATCGCTAACTAGATCATCGAAATCTGTATTTAGAATAGAATTGCTGATTAGCTGATCTTCATATCAGAATCTACAGCGACCATACCCAGAAACTTGTCATTTGTAAAGGCATCAGAATAAATTGCCTTAGCCAAAATCGGTTGGCTACCACATCATCCAGGATTTGATACTCAATCTACTATCCTTTTTCATTCCAAACTTTTGATAGGCTCAGTGGTGGCAGGGAATTTGATCTTCATCTCGTCCAAGACAGATTTAGAAATGACGACCCTCAATAGGCAACTTAAATAAAGTAGCAATGAAAGTTTCATCTATAAGCATTTTTTTCTCGCCTAATGGCATAATAATATCTTTCCATCATCAGCAACAAATCATCTAGCATAGAAGTTCTTCAACTCTGGTACATAGATAACCAGAGAAGTTCTCAGAAACACCTTTAGTCTAGATGACTCAATCAACTTGAAAACAGAAACAATAGCTGCATCCTAAAAGAGAGTATATGGGTTCAAAATCTATGATGTAGGGATTCACATTGTAAGAAGGAATTGTCATTTCTGCAAAGAAATCTTGAAAGAAAGTGAGAAAATTTGAATGCAAAGAAAACTTGAAGGATGGGATTCTGAGAATTCAAAAGGTAGGTGATAAAAATAAGAGAGAACAACTGATATTTGTATGTGCAAACTAAGTCAGACGGTCAAGACATGAGTCAAGCTGTCAAGTAAAAACTTTTGAACATTTTTTAAAAAAATTGCGGTATACAAATAATTTGTGATTTAATAGGATCTTTAAACAATTTTGAAAAATTCAAACTTGATAAATAAGAATTAAATTTTTTAAATAGTCAGATTTTCCTTAATTGTTGTTTGAGTAAATAAATGAGTCGTTAAAGCCATTACCACATGATAAGATTGGTTAGACTAGGAGTACTGATAAATTAGTGAGACTCTAAGTCCAACTAACAGTTGTCTTATCATTAAGACTCCTTGTGTCAGTTCTCACGAAACACGTGTATTTCTAAAATAAATCAACAAGGATAAAATATTTCTAAGTAAAAAATCTTATCATTGGTGATTGGTTTCGTGAATATATCAGTTTTCCATTTCTCGGTTGAAACATATTCCAATTTCATGTTAATCTTCAACACTTGATCTCGGATGAAATGATGTCAAATATCAATATTCTTTGTCTGATAGTGCAAAATTAGATTAGATTGTGATTGCACTTATGTTGTCATAAAAGATTAGTGACTCTGTTGATTCAATTTCATAATCTTTTAACTTTTTTGAATCCACGATAGTTAAGCACAACAACTTTCAGCACCTAGTTATTCAGCTTCGGCTGTTCAAGTGACAATTGATGTATGTTTCTTGCTTAACCAAGAAACCAGTCGGTATCCAAGAAACTGACAAGTTCCCCTCGTACTCTTCCTATCAAGTTTGCATCCAGCATAATCTGCATCTGAATATCAAATTATATGAAAGATGAATCCTAATGATACCATAAGCCTCTCTTATGAGTTCCTTTTAAATACTTGAGAATTCTTTTAGCAGCTAGGTAATGAGTACTTTTAGGATCAGATTGAAAATGAGCACATATACATTCTACAAACATAATACCATATCGGTTGGCAGGTAGGTAAATTGAGAAATCTATTAAACCTCAATACATGGTTATCTCGACTGATATTCCCTTTTCGTCTTTATCTAGCTTAACTTATGAACTCATAGGGGTCGCTGCAGCTGAGTATGTCTCCATTCCAATCTCTTCAGCATATCTTTAGTGTATTTGGCTTGATTTATGAAAATCCTTGAGTCTAACTGTTTGTCTTGTAAGCCTAGAAAGAACATCAATTCGCTCATCATACTCATATCGAATTTATCTTGTATCAGCTTTGGCAAAATTCTTGCACAATTTTTTGAGTTATTTGATCCAAAAATAATATCATCAATATAAATCTGGACTAATAAATAATGATTATTCTTGAAAAATATGAATAAAGTTTTATCTACATAATTAATTGTGAAATTTTGATCAACTATGATAAAGTGTCATATCAGACTTGTGGGGCTTGTTTTAATCCATATAAATCTTTATTTAATCTAAACAAATAATCATGTAAGATATGATTGACAAACCTGAAGGTTGTTCCATATAAACTTCTTCTTGAAGTAGACCGCTCAGGAAGGCACTCTTTACATCCTTCTGAAACATTTTGAAATTTTTATAAGCAATATAAGTAAAAAAATTTAATTCTCTCTAGCCTAGCTAGTAAAGGTTTCTTCAAAATCTATGCCTTCTTCTCGTCTAAATCTTAGTGCAACTAATCTTTCTTTTTTCCTAACCACAATTCCATCTTCATTTGGTTTGTTTTTAAACTCATCGAGTTCTTATTAATGATTGATAAGTAAGCCTATGAAATAAGTATCAAACTCTTTTTCTGTCAAATTGATTCAATTTGTCCTGCATAACTTCTACTGCTATCTAAGAGACCTTAGTCTATCTTATTAGGTTCTAATTGCGAAATGAAATAAGCATGCAAGTATTATTTATGAATTTGTTAACTAGTTCTGAGGGGTGTTGAAGGGTTACCGATCACCGGAGATGGTGGATAACTCTTACTCCATTAGAAGAAAGGTCCAACCAGATTGTTGTCAGCAATGTTTTGAGTAGGATCAATTTGGTTCTTCAGTCGGGTTCCCATTATCTTGGATATCATCAGTCTAATTCGTTTCATTTTGGTTCAGACCAGCTTGTTTATCGACAAAATATTCTTGTTCCTCATTAACTTATCTAGATGTCTGATCTGGAATCTCGGGTTCATGTGACTGATGGATCATATTGTTCACATTGATCTCATCCTCACTATCATCTTCCAAATCAATAGCTTTCATCTTATTACTCAGATCTCCAAGATTATTTTGATAATAAATAATTTCGGTTTCATCAAATACAACATGAATTGTGAAACGTCCGCTAATTTAATTTTTTTTAATGACAAAATCATAAACTCAAAAATTACTAAATAAAATAACTTAACATACCCAGAAATCATAATAATGTATCATTTGAATCTCAAGTACATAAAATAAATCTCTAAATCATTAACTAACCAAAAGTCCTACTTTAACCTTTAAAAGATCAACTAACAATAAAATAAAGCTTAAAAATCCTTAATAAAATCATTAACATAAACCTTTTAAATCTTTTATCTAACAAGCTAGTGGGGAAAATAAATGTCCATCGGGAGTGTACTGTCATACTCGATCCACTCAAGCGCAGCGCTCCTCATATAATCAAATCATGCGTCATTCAAACCTAGTGAGTCTAATAACTCAGCACGTTCTAAACATGACTAACAAGTGATACATATACAAGCACATGCAATAAAATCATACTTTTATTTAAAATAAATTTTTGAACGTAAATAAACCATTTAAAATAATTTTCGGCATATATAAATAATATACCGTAAAATCGTAAATCTTTCAATCCTTAATCATGTTGGGTGAAGTTTGATCCTTGAAAGTGACTAGCTTGTATCCTCTGGTCGACTCATCAGTTTTCAGCTCCACATGGCCCATGGGGACAGGCACTAGGCTCCGTCGTGGAATTACAATCTTCGGACTCCCTCTAGGGCCTTTTCCCTCACAACATCCCAACAAAATTGTAAGTTCACCTCTCCTTCTTAAAACGGATCCCCCACAAATTGTAAGTTCACTATTCCTTCTTAAAACGGATCTACCACATATCCTCTTTATCACAGTCAATTTACATCTCTCAAAATATTTTTCATTTTTCTTTTAAAAACATAAAATATCGTATATTTTCCATATTTTAAAAATAGCATTTTTTTTAACAATAAAAATCGTAAAATAACATGACTTTTCAAAAATAGCATTTTACAGTAAAAATTGCACAAATTTACCATAAATCATAAAATCTCATATTTTCATTTTAAACATCATAAAATATCATTTAACATGTGTTATGATCCTTCGGGACGCTGTCAAGCTTTTACGTATTACCCAAGTGTAAAATGACTGTTTTGTCCCTAGACGTAAATTTCTCGATTTTTACTTTCTCTTACTTTTAGTGAAATGGGCTTATCCCAAATAATTATTTAAGCTTACATCTAATTTTTCATAATTTAATTCAGCTTAAATTCGAGGCTTTTCATTAAATTCATATTTAAATATTCGTGAGGCGTTTAATTCCCGCATTAATTCAAAACTTATTATTTTCTTCCCAAACTTTAAATATAGACTTTTAATTACCTAAGTTATCCTTTTGAGCCATGAACCACCCCCGTGGACCCATGGTTCTAATTTTATTCATTAATTTAGCATTTTTTACCCATGATTGAACCCACCGAGCCATCTCCCTATTTTGTCGAGCCACCTCAAGCCAGACCCTAGCCAACCCATCTAGGTACCCTCCTGACTGACCCTGAGCCTTAGAACCAGCCCTAGTTCACGCACAAACCGTGCACAGAAGGTACAAAGCTGTGCATGTACCTCTTCCTCACGCCTAGGACTCCTAGTGACTCTAGGACTCCCCTACTCGAGCCACCACCGATCCCACCTGACCCTCACCGACCCTGGACACTTCAATAGATATATGCCAAAAATTATGGCGAGGTCTTGGGCTGGGTTTAAATTTTTATGGTGCCGCGAGCCACCTGCATAAGGAACAGCAGTTGCGCGCCTCTTGTTGCTCCCTCACGCTGTGGTCGAGCCATCAGTGAACCACCCTGCACTAGCCCTTGACCCGGACCCTGACCATCCTTCCTAGACCCTAATGGACCAACCTTGAACCAGCCAGCCCCAGCTGCGAGCCCCCTTGGCTACTGCCGTCATACCCGAGCTTGGGGGAAGAGTTCCTCTTCACTTGGATTCTTCCCTAGCCTTAGGACTTGAGTCCTAGCCCTGCTATGACTCTTCCCCACCTTTAGTCATGTCCAGCCCAGCCTCTAGCCGAACCGCAGGCCCCCATGCACAAAGCCGAGCCTTGGTTTACCATGTGTAGTTAGAAAAACCCTAGGCTCCTCTCCTTGATTTCCCTTCGATTTCCAGCCCTTTTTTTATCTCTTTTTCGACTCTAATATGTCCCTTAAACACATGTTATTGGCAGCGTGTCCTTTGGATTCATAACTTTTTTCATATAAGCATTAAAATAGTCAAAATTTTGAAAATAATCGTTCCACCGTAAAAATCATCAAACACCTATATTTTTTATGCATAAACAATTAAAGCATGTGTATTATGTTTTGAATGTTGTGTAAAAGGGTTTAAGAAACGTGCATTTGCGTTTAAAACGCTCGAATATTCAATCGTTGGCGAGAGTGTGAAGATGGACGACGGGACGAAGAAGAACCCTAGCTTTTCTCCTTGAAGAATTTTGAAATTTGTGTGTTCTAGTGTGTGTAAAAATTGGCTGGTTATCATGCTTTGAAAGCCTAGGTAACAAATTTATAGATTTTACTTTGTATGATAACGAGCTTTTGTTTTGGGCCTCCAAGTATAGGAGCAATTGGGTCTACTCAATTTGGTTAAATTGGGCTCAATAATTCTTATTTAATTGAAACATAATTTTTTATAAAATTTATTTTTGATCTTTTAAAAACTCTTCGTTTGCTCAAAACCGGCTTCCCAGGAAAAATCGAGCTCGATTCGTAAAATAATTCGAACTCCAACATTTTTAAAAAATTAAATCATTCTTAATCATATTTAGAAACCTTGAAAATATTTAGTGAAAAATATTTATTCTACTCTTGGTCGTCCACAGTCTCCTTTCCCCTGCCTATTATCGAATATCCGGGTAAAATCACTCAATTTCATGAAATCAAGTCATATAATCATGCAATTATACATTTAATCATATAATATGCATCAAGTAGATATTTAAAGTCAATTAAATAAAACAATTAAGCAATTCAAATAATTTGCATGCATATGGTTTACGTAGATTTTTTTTTCGGACGTTACAAATTGTCTCTTCAACATCCAAAGTTTTCTTGTTAAAGAGACAATAAGCCTTACTTACTGCAGAACAACCAAGAAATATTCCTACATCATATTTGGCATCAAAAGCAGACAAATGATTTTATCATTATTCTGAATATAATATTTACATCCAAATATATGAAAATAATAAAGGTTAGACTTACTCATATTTCATATTTCATATGGATTTTTACCAACCTTCTTCTTAATCATCTTCCCATTCTGTGTATAACATGCAATATTGATTTCTTCTAACCAAAATCTTTGAGAAACACCATAATCGCCAAGCATTGTCTGAGTAGCTTCTTTCAAGATTTTGTTTCTTCGTTCAGCGACTCCATTGTGCTGAGGTTTCCTAGCTGTGGAATACTCATGCTGAGTTCCTTGTTCTAATAGATATGCATTCAACGTTTTGTTAGTAAATTCAGTACCATGATCAACATACATGATTCTTAACAAATTTTATACCAGGCAATTCATCAACTAGATTTAACTTAAGAATATTATTAATTGATCTGAAATTAAGAGGATTCGAGCGCTTATGTGATAACAATTGTTTATCATGATTAACTGCTAAAAAATAGGTCGGTGAGGCTACTATTCCAATCAATTTTATATGTATTATCACTTTTTATCCTTTTCAGCAAATTTTGATTATTATAATCCTTAATCAAGTAGTTATTATTAAGAATTCAACTGAATAAACATTGTCACAAAGATGAGTGATACTGATCAATTTATAGCAGAAATTCTCAATAAACAGTGCATCATTAATCACAATATTTTCATGAGTAATCTTACACTTACTCTCGGTCTTACCCTTCGTGTTATCATCGAAAGTGATCTTATATCCTTCACATTTGATCAGATCAGTTAACAGCTAAGCTTGACTAGTTATGTATCTCAAACAACCACTATCCAAGTACCATACTGAATTTTTCAACCTTCTTCCTTCTTTACCTACAAGTACAGATAAGTTTAACTGTAACCCAATACTATTGGATCCAAACAAGATTATCCTTTTGGAACCAACAGTTGGATAACTTTAACTGGTTGAGCAGACTCTTTGTCCTGAAAGGGTTGTACAAAAACATATATATATGATGTTTTGTGTATATTTGAATAGACCAGTTTGTCTTGTAATGAGAACTCTCAGGGCTTAACTATCATGTGCAAAACTCATGATAAGATCAACTGGTACCCAATCGTCTCAACATGCTTACTATTATGGTATCGGTGGGGCTTACTCTTCATAGATTTGTGTCTTGCCGAACTAAATCTAGTACCAAACCAGCTACACTTGGCATGGGAACTCTCGAGTGTATACTCTACACCAAATTTTATGCCCTAGTTCATTGGTTCAACAAGTTTCACAGCATGAAAGGTAGGATTCTGATGTTTATATAACACACTGGACTTATCAAAGTGAATATATTCTCTTGCGCATCTTCAGTTGCGACTGGGTACTTGTTTCAGAAGTTATTTTATTACTACTGAATTTGAGACATGTCCTATCTCCTGATAGCTTATGTAGCTCCTGCATTTTTTCAAGATTGACTAAAGACTCGTTCCAAAGTTTGATCAGCTCAACTAATTTCTTGTTCTCATAAATCAATTCTTGATACTCAAATTTTACTCACTCATTCTCAGTCTCAGCTTTTCAATTTCTTCCTTGAGATTTTTCACTTTGCCAAACTATTAACAATTAGGCTCAACATTTTTTTAGGAAGGCTTTCTCTTGTACTCATTTACATTATCTTGTAGTGTTGTGATAGAATCATCTCGTGTTAAATCAGTTGAACTAAAATACAATACCTCTTTACTGGTGGATTCTAGCTCGACATCTGCCATGAGGCATTGTACATCTTCTTCATCGCTGCTACTGCTGGAATACTCTGACTCAGACGAACCACAGTTATAATTTGCTCACTTTGTTTTACTGCCCTCGGCCACAAGTATTTTCTGATTTCTTTTTGAACAACTTCTTATCATTCTTAGTTTTCTTCTTCTTACCATGAGATTTTTCATCTTTGTCAGTTTGAAATCTCTTATCTTTCTTGGGTTTGGGACAGTCAGCTATGAAGTAACCAAGTGTCCCATAGTTGAAACATGCATTGTCCTCATTAATGCACTCTCTCTTGAGATGGTTCCTTTTACTAGAAACTTGGTCATTTCCTTGGTTCTTCCTCAAAAACTTGTCAAATGTCTTCACTAATAATGACATAGAATCATTTTCCAAACTGATCAAAGCACTGGCTGCTGCATTTATGGAACAATCAATATCGAAAGATAAGTTAGTCGAGAATTTTCCTTGGTTCTTCCTAAAAAACATGTCAAACGTCTTCGCGAATAATGACATAGCATCATTACTCAACTGCTCGACTAACTTATCTTTCGATATTAATTGTTCTATAGATGTAGTAGCCAGTGCCTTGGTCAGTTTGGAAGTGGATTCAACATTTGTTTTTGTTTTGAATTCAAACTCATAAGCTTTAAGATTTGCGAACATATCATGCAGTTCCAGCTTATTCAAGTCCTTAAAATCTTTTATGGTCATAGTCTTAACATCTCATTGTCTCAGGAGTTCCTTTATCACCTTCAAGGTCATCTCTTTGTTGGAATACTCTTTCCTCGAAGCAGTCAGTTTGATTATGATGTTTCTAAATCTCTCATAATAATCTGACATAGACTTACTGGACTTCATTTTGATGTTGTCAAACTTCTGTATTGCAATAGAAATTTGTTTCCCTTGTTAGTTCATTACCTTCATAGAATTGAATCAGATTTTCACAGATATCATTGGTAGTGGAATACATCTTCATCTTGTTGACAGTTTTCTTGTCCAACATCTTGTACAAAATGTTCTTAGCCACATTATTGAGGTTGTCTTTATTCTTATCTTTAGTTGTCCACTCCATTCGTGGTTTCTCGATCTTCTTTTTTGCATCCTCTGTAATGGAAACAACTGTATTTTCTTTCATGATCTTCATTTGTCTGTCTGTATGACGTACCACATATCATTTTCTTTTGAAGCTAAATGAGCATGCATCATTATCTTCCAATCATCAAAATCCTCGTTAGAGAACATTGGGATCATGATGAAGAGGACCATTTTATGTAGTGTCCAGAGACAATAAGTAACCTTCTCTGATGGCACTTGTCAGGATCGGAAAGATTTTTTAAAGGTGGGTAAAAAAAATCTCAACAAATTCATTAATTAATTCGGTTGGGTTATCAATACTGAATTATAATTCCTGTTGTTGGATATCAATGAACCAACAATTAGGTATTGAACGAAGAGAGGCTAGCTGAAATGGTATGAACACAATAAATATCAGAGCTAATGAATAGTTAGGCTATTAAATTTAAGGTAAAAATAAGTAAACGGAATAAAAATGCATAGAAAATTTTTATAGATTCCACTAGAAGAATTTGGTGATTACAAACAATTTGTAACAATCCACTTCAGCAGGGATTATCTCTGGCCTACTAAAACTCTTAGAAATCTCGCAACATAAACAAAATGATAAATAAATCTCTTTATGTCGATTACAAGTATTTCTCTAAGGAATATAATATCACGAATTGATCCTCTACGATCATATAAAAACTCTTTAGTGTGTATTGTATAATACCTTGAACACTTAAGATCTCTGGAACTTGATACTCAGAGTAATGTGTGTAATTCAGAATTATATGAGAGTTTGAAAGTCTATGCAACTGATCTATTGTAGGCTTCGATTCCAACGGTAGTCTTTTCGAATTTGATAGTCGTTTCCAAATAGAAGTTTTTGTGTCATGTCATAATCTTTTCTGACAAATAGTACGATTCGGTAATGTGCATGAACTCTAACATTATAACAGCCTGAAAATGTTGTAATGTAGATTTTTTTCGATTTGTGAGCTGAGCTCTGATCTTCAAATGAATGTTCTGGAAATCTTCAGATGAATGTTCTGGAAATCTTCAGAGAATGTCCGCTAACGTGCCTAACTGATTTAAAAAGATGGATTATCATTGATCATTGAATCAAATATCTTCCATCAGTTGTACTTTGAGATCAATTAGGCCTAGAAGATCAGTTAGCTTGGGAAATCAATACGCATGATTGTTCAATTTCCCTTATGAATTTAGTTTGGATGGCATATATAAATTTCTCTTTAACTCAGTAACCTTATTATTTTACTAAAATTTAATTGATCCAACAATTATTGACAAAGGAATTGTTAATTTGTGATGCCATGAAAAATATTCATGATATTCGTTTACAAGGGTATACTTGGTTTCGCCTTTAGTGTTGCATAAAAATGTGTGAAAATATATTTTTGAGTAGTGAAATTGGATTTCTGAATCAGTAAAGCAACATTTGGAGAAAAAAATGTTTTTTTGCAAATATCATGTTACATTATAATGGGCTAGATTATTTAGGTATTCGATAATATATAGTTATTTTGAAAGTTAAATAGAATACATTATATTCGAATTTTGAACTTGAACTAAATAAACTTATCAAAAATTTACCTTATGTTAAATTCGAAATATATCATTTAATTTAAAATATTTTAATTAACCTTTTACCGAGTAAATTCCTTGACATTATTAAAACATAAATAAAATTAAAAGACAATTTATATTCAATTTACTAATACTATATTATAATAATTATACATTAAGTGTTAGGTCTAGAAATTCAAACGACGTAATCTGACTGCATGCGAATCTAGAGTTTTATTAAAATGATTATATAATGATTTTTAAATGCATGTTTATGACATGAATATGTGTTTTATTTCATGAATTACTATATTGCATTTATTTGAGCTTGTAGCATTATTTCGCGCACAAACGAGGAACGGAGACCGTGGAAGATTAATGAAAAATGTTTTTATTAAATAATTATTTTTAATTATTTATTATATAGTGAATTTATTTGGAATTTTAGAAAATGAGCATTTTTAAGATATTTTTACCCTTTGAACCATACTTTTAAACCGGTAGGCGATTTTTAACAAAATGGAGGATATTTTTAGGGCTCAAGAAATATTTTTGGAAAGCATACTTAAACGAAATATTTTACGCGCATGTTATTGGGCCTAATGGGCCTGATTTATTAGAATTTTGGGCCAAAATGATTGCACTTTAATATTCCAAAACCTAGGCCTACTATTCTTTTTATTCTTCCCTCACTTTCATGCCAACCCTAGCCTTCTCCTCTCCTCCTCTCGGTATCCATCTCACACACATCCATCAGAAGGGTTTTGAGCTTGGTTTTCTCAATAATTTTCATAGGAAAAAGTCTCCCCGTCACTCTGGTTTTCGTCTATCACATCGTTGAGTTGCTTTTCTAGAGTATATACGCAAAGGCACGACCGATTCTCTTATTTTCTCGTCGATCACATCATATTACATGTTTCGAATGTGTTTGCATGATATATTGTGGATGTAGTGTTATGCATCGTTTTACTTGACTTCTACACGAAAATACACATTTTTCTTGTCATGCTTCTCGCGTTTCTTGACTTATATTGAAGGTGCTGCCAAGACTCGAGGTTTAGGAGTGATATGATAGTAGATATGTAGGAGTTTACGTGCTGCTTTTGAGATCGATGCAAGTTTAAAGGGGGAACCGATCAGATCTTCGAGTTTTGGGATATAGGTTGGCTCGATTGGGTGATGCGATGGGTACAGTAGTGCAAGGGTCGTTCCAGACCTTGGATCACACCCTGGTGGATCTAAGACGTGGTCCAGGATGGCTCGAGTATGGCTAATCATGGACTAGGGGCAGATCGGATGAGTTGTGGTTAGACGGGCTCGATTTTGTGGCGTTCGAGTGAAAGCTGCACAATAGCGTGCATGGGGTTAGGGTCCACGGCTAAGTCCCTCCAAGAAGGTCCAAAGGTGGTCTAAGAGAGATTGGTTCGAGTCTGGTCCGGGCTGGTTGGAAGTAATGTAGATTTTCTTCGAAAGTCGATTTTGGGATTTTTGCCCGCAGGGTTGATGCCGCGGCGCTGCCCATGTGGCACTGCAGCACTGGTACATGGAGCCTAGGAGCTTACCTAGCGCCACATCGATACACTACCAGCGCATAGACGCTAGTACTGTACATGTATTTTCAATATTTTTGTGGATATTTCTCGTTTTGGGGTCCCAGTAAGTTATACCTACATGCTTGTGGTTATAAATGGTTTATGTAAAGCCATACGGAGTTTGGTTAGGAGTCGTTGAACTATGGTTAAAATTTTGATCAAGTCTCGGGTTAAACGGGACTCCGGTCTAAACCCTGAATTGAAATATAGAGGTTAATGCAGGGGTTCGGGATACGTTTAAGGAAATGATTAGAAGTATGCTTAAGGAGTTTGATAATTTTGAGCGGGTCGGGTTAGCAGTCCTGGCAACGCCTTGATAACTGAAAATACATGTTTAAAATGTATATGTTAATTATGAATATGATTTTTTTATGAAAATACTGATTAATACGTTGCATGCTTGTTTTTAAGAAAATGTATGTATATCCATGAGTTTTACAAGTGATGAATACGATGACATGTAATTGAAGGAGGTGGGTTGGTTGTGACTAGTACGAACACAAACACGAACATGTAAGTCCAAGGCTCAGTGGATGGGTAAAACTGTCGCTATTGTCCCCGTCGCCTGGTACCGCGGTTATATGTAGATGGATCCATCGACTTAGAGCTAATACAAAAGTAACAACTAATGATCTGAATTCAGTAAGAAAAATGAACACGTATACGATGATACGATGGGACATGATTTAAATATGCTATGTTATGTTTAAATATACGCTTTTGAAGATCGTGAAACTTATTTTAATTATAGTAATTCTCAGTATTGCATGATATGTATATGTACTTCTTAATACGGTTCAGATGTGTTGAGTCTTTAGACTCACTAAGTGTAATTGGTGAAAGTGATCATGCGGATGTGGAGACTGGAAGCGCTGAAGACTGAGTAGGCGGAGCTAAAGGTGAACTTGATAATCTGAGGACCTTGCATTTCTTCCGCATAATATGATTATGAGTCATGGGTCTAAACATTATGTTGAAATGATTTTGTAACTTGTTTTACGTTGTTGAATTGTCCGACTTTTGGCATTACGCTCGAGTTTTCCTTTTAAAACTGAATACTAGGAGATTGATTACGTTTTAAGATTTTGTGTAACTACAATTATTTTTATTCAGTGATTGGATGAATTTTAAAATGTCTGATTAACTTATTTTAATGTGCATGAGTGTGTGTATATTCGGCCATAGCTTTTAAACAAACAATTCAGTGGAATTTTAAGTAGCAGACATTTCAGTTGGTATTAGAGCAAGGGTTCTTGTATAGGGATTGTGTCACCGCCAACTTCAGAAGCTCAATCGTCAAGCCTCGCGTCTGTAAGTTTACATGTTTTAAATGTTTTGGAAGTTTTATGCTCTCACCTTCATGTCTACATGATTTATGTTTTACAGTACATGTTTAGATGTGTATATGTTTTAAGGTTAAATGATTTAAAAGCTAGATTGGATCGTATGTTGGTTACGTTTAGATTTTATAATGTATTCATATAATTATGCCTCCCGGAAGAGCTCCTGATATAGACAGGCTGGATGGAAATCTTGGAGGTGATAGAGCTTTTCCACCACCACCACCAGGAGATCCTGCTACTCTTGTTTTGGAGTGGATTGCATGTTTGATGGAGCAGGCTAAGCAAGCTCCTAGACCGCAGGTAGACATATATGAGCAGTTCATGAGGCTCAACCCCAAGGAATTTAGTGGCACCACCGACCCATTTGTGGTAAAGGGTTGGATACGATCAATGGAGATGCACTTCCAATACTTGGACATGAGGGATGCTGACAGGGTCAGATGTGCCACCTATATGTTGCGGGACGATGCGTCTTTTTGGTGGGAAGGAGCCTCCCACGGGGTTATTCTAGTTATTCTCATGTGGGATCAGTTTAAAGACCTCTTCTACGGTAAGTACTTTCCTGCAGACGTCAGGGAGCGTCTGACCCAAGATTTCATGAGTCTCCGACAGGGGGACTCGTCTGTTTCGGAGTTCATCCAGATGTTTGACAGGGGCTGCCACTTTGTACCCATTATAGCTAGGGGTGTTGTGTAGAAGTTGAGGCACTTCATGGATGGCCTCAGACCGACTGTGGCGCCTGGTTTAGGAATTCATAATTATTCCCTTACTAGGTGCCACATTTACCTTCAATCTTTCTTTATTGAATTTCTAATTTTATTTTTAGCATTATTATTATTAGAAATTTATTGTAGATAAAATTTTAATTACGTTCTACGATTATCTACAAATATTTACGTTCTTATTTCAAATATGTACAATTATTTTACAGCGGAAGTCTAACATTCATATGTACAATTATGTTACAGCGGAAGTTTAACATTCATTTATAAACAGATCATCTCAACTTTCAAATGCTCTTATTTCAGCTTCAGTTATTTTCCTCTTGTTCCAATTCGGGGGTTCCTGTGTATGGAAATTACAATAGACGAAAAGAAACAGAGGGTTAAGTCTTTGAGGACTTAGTGAGTTTAAATCAATATATGGCTTTTAAATAACACTTCATCATAATTATACATGAAATAATAGGAATAAAAATTTAGATATTATGAATGATATGCAATGAAATAATAGATAAATGAAAATTCCATAAAATAACATTGGTGGCTCTAATTGAGCACTTTTTACGAGCCGGGTGAACCATTCTCCGGACCGAAATATTCGTTGCGCGTTGTTCAGATGAACCATATACCCGGGACTTTTGACTCGTTGTTCATTGACTCATTTTTCGGGCCGAAGCCACGTTGTCCAATGGATTTAATTTCCGGACCGAAATCCGTTGTCCATGACTCCATTCATTAATGATATATCAATCCATTCATAAATATGCAAGAAAATATAACATTAAATAAATGCTATTGAAATTTCCAGGCCAAATGCCAAAGGCTTTAATAGAAGAATGAATAGTAATTTCCTCACCTGATAACTTACAATTTAGGCTTGATTAATACTCCGAGTTCTTGGAGCAAGTCCTAAAAATATATTATGAATGATATTTATATGTTAGAGGTTTTTAAGTAACTAGCTGATTATTTCCAGATTATTTTTTGTTCAAAATTTAACCCGGTTGATTTTACTTAAGTTTCAAAAATTCATATTAATTAGAAGGTATATCCAAATATTACGAAAGTTGGCCAAAAAGTCGGAAATATCATCAGAAACGTTCGGCCGCCGGAAAATCGCCGTTCCGGCGGCGCGTGTGGTACACGCGCCGATGGTGCCGGCGCGTGAGTGGCCTTCTGGCGCCCACGCGCGGCCGGTTTTTTTCCAGCATGTGTAACTTTTTATGATCTTGAATTCTCTTATTGAAAGTTTTGTCAAATTCCTAACCGAACGATACCATATTTAAATATCGTCCTATGGTGAACTAGGGTACTCCGGCATTCTGAAAATGTTAGTTCCGGCAATATTTTGGGGTGACGGACGGTATGTACCTCATCTATGCAACAAGAGGTACGACTTTGTTATTCAATCTGACCTCTAATTTGGTGTGTAGCTATAAGAAAAATGAGCGAAAAATACCTAGCTTCAATACGGGATACCATTGCCGATTTGCGGAATATCTTTGTTGGATTTCCTTGTTTTCGGTCGATCCTCTTACGTCACCTCCAGCGCTATGTTGCTTTACGATATGAGGTGAGTAGTTGGTGATTTATTGGAATTTTCGGAAAAGGGTATAGATCTTTCTTCTATTTTTTTCTTCTTCTTTTTCTCCTTTCCTTTCTTCTTCCCTCTTCCTTTCTCTTTCTTCTCTCTCTCCGTTGGTTGATTTACTTTGGTTGAATTGAAGAAAGTGTCCAGTATTTATAGCCGAGAATCCAAAATTAATTTTATTATTTTTTTTAAATTATTTTTATTTATTTATTAAATAGAAAAAATCTCATGTTTATCCAAACTTAATATTATTATATTCGTGTATCTAATTATTGAACATAATTATCTTATATTGAACTTAATAATTATTGTAATTAATTACTTAACATATATGTTGAGTTTATTTATAATATTTTATTATATTTTGGGTATTTGATTTTGGAATGAGAACCTTATAGTGCTTGATGAATTTTTAAGTGTATTGTGATGTATTTTAATGTATTTCTAGATACTTTGGACAAATAAAATTTGTTCCGAAAAATAATGTGATAAAATTTTTAAAAGTGAAAATAATAAAAATTATACTAATAAAAATGCATTTATGCACCTTTGTTTACAGGGTGTCACACCGACCATTCGTCGGGATGTCATGCTAATGAGGCCGGCGAGTTATGAGCTTCTACTGCTTGTGCCTTTCAAGTAGAGCAGGCTTTGAGATATATCAATATAGACATACAGACTAAGAGGCATCAGGCCCAGCAGAGCTCACATCCCAGCAAGAGACAGTTCACATGGCCTCCAAGACATCAGGGGCAGCAGAGGCCCCAGGGACAGTTTAAGAATCCGGGGCAGCAAAGTCCCCCTTAGAATCCAGGTGCCCCGAGACAGGAGGAGAGGCAGCCTTGCCATCAGTGCAACCGTTTCCATTACGGTAAATACATGTGGGGATGTTTAAGTGCTTTATTTGAAATTAGGAGGGCCACAAAGCAGCAAAACGCCCAAGGAACAAGGACCCTAATACTGGCAGAGCCTATGTCATGCATGCCGAGGAGACGGAGGCAGAGCCAGACTCAACACTGATCACTAGTAACATTCTTGTTTAAAAACCTTTATATAGCTTTGATTGCATGGAATGTTAATTCGGTTGATGGAATCACTCTTGGGATTGAAAACTTATAAAATAGGTGGCATGTTCTAATTAGATAAATTTAACAATTTTGAGGGACTAAACTGCAAATAGCCGAACATTTAGGGTCGAAACTGAGATTTTTCGAAAGTTGTAGGGCCTGTTTGATGAGAAAAACGAAATTTTTAGGAACTCAAGTGCTAATTTCGAAATTTTGGTCGAGAAATTCGTGTAAATTCGAGAAATTCTAGAGATTTATTTGGAGAATTTTTGATAATTATGTGTTGTATTGTTAGCATCTCTGGAATTATTATGCTTGATCGGATTTGATGGTATATTTTTGTCGCATGAATGATATTTATTTCAGGTGTAGCCACATATGCACTGCTAGATTCAGGAGCTGCACAATCATTTATATTCAAAACTTTTGTCAAGAGACTAGCAATTGTACCAGAGGCCATGGATTTGGACTTCAAAGTTTCGATTCCTTCCGAAGATCAAATGTTTACTTCGAGGATAGTGAAGAATGTGGAGCTTCGATTACAGAAGAATTCTGTTAAGGTAGATCTGATAGTGCTACCAATGCCTGAATTTGACATCAATCTGGGCATGGACTGGCTTTCGTCGAATGGAGCTTCAATAGATTTCCGGCAGAGGTCAGTTTCTACGCAACCGCCCAGCAGGAAATCTTTTGTTTTCGAGGCGGAAAGGAACAAACAAATGCCTCACATCATTTCTTTTATTTGTGCGAGGAAACTTATGAAGCGAGGTTGTCAAGCATTCCTGGCGAGTGTCGTGTCATGTCTGAGCCAGTCAGTTTGAGACTAGAGGACGTCGAGATCACCAGAGATTTTCCTAGCGTCTTTCCTGAGGATGTTTCTGGCTTTCCACCAGACAGAGAGGTGGACTTTTCTATTGAGCTGATGTTAGGAACAGTGCAGATTTCCAAGGCACCCTATCATTTAGCACCTGCAGAGATGAAAGAGTTGAAGGATCAGATTCAGGATTTGCTGGACGAGGGTTTTATTTTCCCGAGTTTTTCTCCATTGGGGCGCAAGTACTGTTTGTGATGAAGAAATACGACAACATGCGACTCTGCATCGATTACAGAGAACTGAACAGAGTCACAGTCAAGAACAAATATGCTCTGCCCAGGATCGAAGACCTATTTGATCAGCTTCAGGGAGCATCAGTGTTTTCGAAGATAGATCTTCGATCAGGATATCGCCAGCTGAAGGTGAGAGAGTCTGATAGGCACAAGATGGCTTTCAGGACGCGTTATGGGAACTATGAGTTTATGGTGATGTCCTTCGGACTGACTAATGCGCCAGCGATCTTCATGGATCTAATGAGTCGCGTATTTCATCTATATTTGGATCAGTTTGCTATAGTCTTCATAGATGACATTCTTATCTATTCGAAGAGCAGAGAGGATCACAATCAACACTTGAGGACCGCGCTACAGACTTTAAAGGAAAGATAATTGTATGTCAAGTTCAGCAAGTGTGAGTTTTGGATGGACATAGTGGCATTCTTAGGCAACATTATTTCCATAGATGGGGTCGAGGTGGAACCCAGCAAGGTTGAGGGAGTCAGAGATTGGCCGGTGCCTAAGAGTGTGACTGAGATCCGCAGTTTCTTGGAATTAGCTGGGTAGTACAGGAAGTTTATTCAACTCTTTTCTTCTATTGCGGTACCCATGACCGCCTTGACGAAGTAGGATTCCAAATTCATTTGGAGATCAGAGTACAAGGAAAGTTTTGAAAAGCTGAAGCAAACATTGACTTCAGCGCCAGTTCTAGCTATGCCATCAGGACAAAGGGACTATGTACTATATACAGATGATTCGAAATAGGGTTGGGAGTAGTTCTGATGCAGCATGATAGAGTGATATGCTACCAAACAGTTGAAGGTTCATGAGAAGAATTCGCCGAGTCATAACTTCGAGCTAGCAGCAGTAGTATTCGCCCTGAAGATTTGGATACACTATCTGTATGGGAAGAAGTGCAAGATTCTCATAGATCACAAGAGTTTGAAGTAATTCTTCACACAGAAAGATCTGAATATGAGATAGAGGAGATGGTTAGAGCGGGTGAATGACTACGACTGCGACATTAGCTACCATTCGGGTAAGGCTAATGTAGTAGCCGACGCACTGAGTAGGAAGACTGTATGGATTGCTCAATTTTCAGCTCAGAGACCCTTGCAGGCAGAGATTCAGATATTTGAGTTGATGTTTATGCTAGGGGAGATGCTCCTAATCTTTCTACCCTGACTGTGCAGTCGACGCTGAGAGATGGGATTCGAGCAGGGCAGTAATCTGATGAGCAGTTACAGAAGTGGAGACAGAGGGATGATTCCAAGGTCTGAGATTGTATACTGTTGAGGAAGGCATAGTCCGATATCGTGACAGACTGTGGGTTCCTAGTGATGATTCACTGAGAGAAGACATTATGAAGGAAGCCCCTAGCACCCCTTATTCTATTCACCCGGGGAGTACGAAAATGTACAAGGATCTGCAAACCTTGTATTGGTGGTCGGGCATGAATCAAGATATTTTGCGCTTTGTGTCTGAGTGCTTGACATGTCAGCAGGATAAGACAGAGCATCAGAGACCTGCAGGAAAGCTGAGACCGCTCCCTATTTCCGAGTGGAAATGGGGAACATCACTATGGATTTTGTGACATGGCTACCGAGGATAGTTGGAGGATATAATTTCATTTGGGTGATAGTCGATCGGCTCATTAAATCAACACATTTTCTTCCGATCAAGAAGACTTTCACCATGACTCAGTACGCAAAGCTGTAAATCAGGGAGATAGTCAGATTGCATGGGATTCTAGTGTCCATTGTGTCAGATAGGGACCCAAGATTTACATCTGGGGTACCAAGTTGTTATTCAGTAAACTCAGACCGAAGGTCAGTCTGAGAGAGTGATTCAAATCTTGAAGGATCTACTCAGGGCTTGCATGATCGACTTCCAGGGCAGCTGGGAGCCGAAGTTACCTCTCATGGAGTTCTCATACAACAATAGTTATCAAGCATCTATCGGTATGGCTCCATACGAGGCGCTTTATGGGAGAAAGTGTAGGTCACCGATCTATTGGGATGAAGTAGGGGAAAGAGCAGAGTTGGGCCCTTATATCATCAGCCAGACTACAGAGCTAGTAGTCAAGATCCGGGATAGAATGAAGAGTGCTCAGAGCCGACATTCGAGATCCTCGAGAAGGTTGGGACACTAGCATACAGAGTTGCGTTGTCGCCGAATCTGTCGGGAGTTCATAATGTGTTCCACGTCTCGATGCTGTGAAAAGACATGTCGAATCCTTCGCATGTGCTAAACTATGAGCCTCTGCAGCTGACGCCGAACCTATCTTTCAAGGAAAGACCTAACCAAATTTTGGACAGACAGCAGAGGAGACTCCGGAACAAAGTGACTCAGATGGTCAAAGTTTAGTATCTAAATCATTCCGAGGAGCAGTCTACTTAGGAGACCGAGTCGGAGTTGAGGAGTCGCTACCCAGATCTTTTGGGTAAGTTTTAAATTTCGAAGAAGAAATTCAATTTAAGGGGGGAGGAATTATGAGATCTAGAAATTCAAACGACGTAACCTGACTACATGCGAATCTATGGTTTTATTAAAATGTTATTTAATAATTTTTAAATGCATGTTTATGACATGAATTTGTGTTTTATTTCATGAATTACTAGATTGAATTTGTTTGGGCTTCTAGCAGTATTTTGTGCTCGATTGAAGAATAGAGATCAGGGACGGTTAATGAAAAATGTTTTTATTAAATATTTATTTTTAATTATTTAATATATAGTGAATTTATTTGGAATTTCGAAAGTGAGCATTTTTAAGATATTTTTACCCGTTGAACCATACTATTAAATCAGTAGGCGATTTTTAACAAATAGAGACTTTTTGAGGGCTCGAGTAATATTTTTTGAAAGCATAATTATACGAAATATTTTACCTGCATGTTATTAGGCCTAATGAGCCTACTTTAGTAGAATTTTGGGCCAAAATGATTTCACTTTAATATTCCAAAACCTAGGCCCACTCTTCTTTTTATTATTCCATCACTTTCACGCCAACCCTAGCCTTCTCCTCTCCTCCTCTCGGCAGCCATCTCACACACATCCATCAGCAGGGTTTGAGCTCGATTTTCTCAAGAATTTTCATAGTAAAAGTCGCGCCATCCCTCCAGTGCCCATTTCTCACGTCGTTGAGTTGCTTTTCAAGCATATATATGCAAAGGAATGCACGATTTTCTTATTTTCGCATCGATCACATCATATTACATGTTTCGAAGTGTGCTTGCATTATATATTGGGGATATAGTGTTATGCATCGGTTTTACTTGAATTCCACATGAAAATACACATTTTTCTTGTCATACTTCTCACGTTTCTTGACTAATATTGAAGGGGCTTCCAGACTCGAGATTTAGGAGTGATCTGATAGTAGATATGTAAGAGCGTATGTGCTGCTCTTGAGATCGATGCAAGTTTAAAGGGAAAATTGATCGAATCTTCGAGTTTTGGGATATAGGTTGGTTCGATTGGGTGATGCGATGGGTACAACAGTGCAAGGGTAGTTCCAGACCTTGGATCAGACTCTGTGGATCTGAGACGTGTTCCAGGATGGCTCGCATATGGCTAATCATGGGCTAGGGGAAGATCGGATGAGTTGTGGTTAGACGGGCTCGATTTTGTGGCGTTCAGGTGAAAGTTTCTCAATAACATGCATGGGGCCAGGGTCCACGGCTAAGTCCGTCCAGGAGGGTCCAAAGATGGTCTAGGAGAGGTTGGTTCGGGTCTGGTCCAGGCTGGTTGGGAGTGGGGTAGATTTTAGTTTCGAAAGTCGATTTGGGATTTTTGTCCGCAGGGTTGGCGCCACGGTGCTGTCGCTTCGACGCTTGTGGCACCGCGACGCTGGTACTTGGCGCCTAGGCGCTTACCCAACGCAGCAGCGCGACGCTGCCAGCGTGTAGGCGCTAGTACGGTACTTGTATTTTTGAGAATTTTGTGGTTATTGCTCGTTTTGGGGATCCCAGTAAGTTATACATACATGTTTGTGGTTATAATTGTTTAACTTGAGTGATACGGAGTTTGGTTAGGAGTTATTGAACTATGATTAAAAATTTGATCAAGTCTCGGGTTAAACAGGACTCCGATCTAAACCTTGAAACGAAAGATAGAGGTTAATGCAGGGGTTCAAGATATGTTTAAAGAAATGATTAGAAGTATGTTTAGGCTGCGTTTGGTTGGCCGAATTAAGTAGGATAGATTATTTTATCACTCTTTATCATGTGTTTGGTATGATTTTTATTTAACCAGCTCAATCCTTCTTATAAATAATTAGGTTGTGTTACGTGTGATTAAATAATAACTCCTTCCGTAGGATTATTAATCCCTCCTCTATCCCTACTCTCTTTCCAATTTTACCCTTCTTCTTTCGCCGCTACTGAACCACCTCGGCTGTCGGACCGCCGCCGCCGCCCTCGTCGGACCGCCGCCGGACCACCGCCACCCTTGTCGGACCGTCGCCGGACCGCCACCGCACAGACTTCGCCTGACCTTCGTCGGACCGCCATCGCCGCCGCTGGACCGCCGACTCACCGCCGTCACCGGACCACCGCTGGACTGCCAGACCGCCGCCGCAGGAGTGGAAGAACAAAAAAAAGAGGAAGGACGATTTTGTCATTTCATCAAAAATTTCAAAATTATCCTACACTTGAAAATCTTATCAAACATACTACCATATATTACATTTCTACGACAATCATTTTCTTTATCATTTACATACTAATCATTAGTTTATTTTATCCTGCAACCAAACGCAGCCTTAAAGAGTTTGATAAGTTTGAGCGGGTTAGATTTGCAGTCCTGGCAGTACCCTGATAACTGAAAATGCTTGTTTAAAATATAAATGTTAATTATGTATATGAAATTTTTATGAAAGTGTTGATAATAAATTGCATGCTTGCTTTTAAGAAAATATATATATATTCATGAGTTTCACAAGTGATGAATACGATGAAATGTTTTTTAAGGAGGTGAGTTGGTTGTGACTAATACGAACACAAACACGAACATGTAAGGTCAAGGCTCAGTGGATGGATAAAACTGTCGCTGATATCCCCGCCGTCTGGTTATGGATTGGTGTTGTATTTGCTTTTGAAGATTTTGTAGTCTTTATTTCATGTGGTGGATTGTGGATCGCTCATCCACTGGCTTTGTAAACTGAATTATTATTAGTATAATAAAATGATAGTTTCCGATCAAAAAAAAAAAAGAATTTATGCTTTTGAAGATCATGAAACTTTTTTTAATTACAGTACTTCTCACTGTTGCATGATATGTATATGTACTTGTTATTACGGTTCAGATGTTTGAGTCTTTATACTTACTATGTGTGATTGATGCAGGTGACCATGAGGATGTGGAGACTGGAGGCGCTGAAAACTGAGTAGGCGGAGCTGGAGGTGTACTTGATAACCCGAGGACCTCGCATTTATTCCGCATAATACGATTATGAGTCATGGGTCTAAACATTATGTTGAAATGATTTTGAAACTTGTTTTATGTCGTTGAATTGTCCGATTTTTGGCATTACGCTCGAGTTTCCCTTTTAAAACTGAAGACTAGGAGATTGATTGTGTTTTAAAATTTTGTGTAACTGCAGTTATTTTTAGTCAGTGATTGGACGAATTTTAGAATGCCTGATTAACTTATTTAAATATTTATGAGTATGTATTTTTTGTCCTAGCTTTTAAATATATATATATATATATATATATATATATATATATATATATATATATATATATTAACAAAATTTTAAGTAGTAAATGTTTCATTAAGTCATACTGAAAATTAATAATTTTATTAAAGTATATTAATAAAAATAGTAAAGTAACTTCTTCTTTTTTCTGTGTATTTTTATCTTTTCGATTTTGGTCATCTATATTGTCAAATTTAAGTTTTAGTCTTTTACATATTTCTTTTCAATTTTAGTCATTTTTTCGACGTGACAATAATTTAACACCAATTTAACGCTGACGCAGCGATTACATATCTAATATCACATCAGCACTTCCCATGAAAAATGACTAAAGTTGACACAAATCATAAGATAAAAAATTAAAACCGCAATTTGATAACATAAAAGAATCAAAATCACAAAGAAACCAACACCAAAAAACAGTTTTTCCCTCAAAATTATAATTATATCTCCAATTTTTTCCCTCAAAATTATAATTATATCTCAATTTCTTTTAGTCCTTATACATCACGGAAATGAGTATGTTTCGGGCTTGAAAATTGAATCACAATAAAGCCAGCCAGCTCATGGCAAGTACATGGCAAGTAAAAGAACTCTTGTTTGCATCAATGGAACCACACGCCGAGAAAGGGCAGATGTCCAATTGCTCATATGTGCTGAAATTTCAAAAGTTACAATACACAAGAGCAAGTGAGCAACCAAAAGTTGAGTTTTTGTGAATCAAAACCACTCCTGATAACACTTAACAGATACACACGTGGAGGATTCGCGTGCTTTGAACTATACAACTAAAACACGATAACAATTGACTGAATTGAGTGATAAGCCAGGAGACTCAAAAAGACAAACTTACAAGTATTCGAAAACTCAGTCATTTACTATAAAATCAGAACTGCGATTTCAAATCCTTTTATATGGTAAGACGAGCAAGGAATCCAACAACAATGTTTAGGCCATATCAGTTACTAGTAGTTAGCCTCCTTGCAGATCAAGATTCAAGAATACAAAACTTCATATATGCATGCAAATCAAAAGCAAGATTAATCGCAACTCTTAGCCACCAATATCCCCACCCCCAACCAACAACGTTCCACACCTGGAAAAAACCCATATGATAAATCTAAAGATAATGTCAGGCCATAAGACCAAGATAAGGACCTAAATCCAAAAGGTTAAGACTTACAGATGGAAAAGTCACTCAAATTTATTTTTTATGACGGAGATTGAAATGACATAACAAATAAGCTTCTTGTCAATGGTAGGAAATGATAAAATGATCATTGCATCATCACTGGAAAAAGGCAGTAGATAAATGACACTGTATCACAAGTCATGAATTTGAAGCAAAAAGGGGAATCTAACACAAAAACAGTAGACACGGACGCTACAAATAAAAGCATCTTTGAAATGACATAATCGTCAAATGTCATATTCTTACATGTCTTCAGGTCTTAAGAATGCTAAGCTGACTCGACAAACAGTAGAGCTACGAAAGAAAAACAAACAAGAAAACCTTACTATTCATGTTTACTAGCCTCAGTGCCTTCTGCCATGCCTCCCACTCCTGCTCTTTCTCCGTCTGGTCTTCTCCTCAGAATCAGAGTCTGAATCTGAGTACGACTCAGAGGACTCAGACGAGGAGCTACGCTCTCTGTGCCTTCTCTTCCTCTGCTTCTTCTTTTTGCTCTTGCGCTTATTCCTCCTCTCCTCCTCAGAATCAGTAGATGAACTATAACTTGATTCACTCACTCCAGCAGAATCATCTGATGCAGTAACTGAGGATGTCTCACTATCAGATTCAAACACCGAAGCTTCACTATCATTATCAGACTCGGTTTTGGACTTATGCTTCCTCTTACACTTCTTTTCCTGTTTCTCGTTCTTCTCCACCTTTGGGATATCAGGGTTATCCAAATCATAAGAAATTGAAACCTTCATTCTAAGTTTTGGGTTCTTCAGTTGCTGTGTCCGAGAAGGCCTTGATATATAAACTCTCTCATTCTTGCATTCATACGTCCAGTGTCCCGATTGGAAGCATTTCTGGCACTGTGAAGCTGCCCCAATTGTGGATGTTGAGCTCTTGAAATCCTTCCTTTCACCCAGTCTCACTTGTTTCTCAGTACTCATCAAATACATTTGCCTCTTAGCTTCTTTCCTCTCCTGCCATCTGCTAGGTCCTTCTTCCTTCTGCCCATATGCATTCACATTCCGTACAGCTGCTGCAGCTGCACGCTCAGCCTGAGCTCGGCTGAGACCCTTAGCCGCGGACAAAGCTGCCACCTTGATTCTTTCTGCTGCATCCTGACCACCACCTTCGTCTTTGTTCTTTGACATGCCGAACTATCAAAATAGATTGAACTACAGAAATTAAGATTGCAAATATAATACAACACGACATTAGATTGCCTCGTTCAACCCTAAAACCACAATAATTTCACAAGGAACACAATTGGTAATAGTTATCCCTGAAAAATTAAGAAACAGCAAATTTAAACTAGTAAAAAACTACTTTTTCTTCTATACAGAGGCACCACAAGGAGTGAAGATGTTATCTTCCAGAAGATAGATCACAGGGAAAAGCAAATCGGATCAAAACCCGCCCCCAAAACGTACTCGAATCTCAATTTCTCAGTTCCAAACCTAATTATCTAGCATTAGCAGAAGAATTCAAATCCCCTAATAGAGGCTCAAAAGAAATAACGTAACGTCATAAAACGAGCACCTTTCCTCGAAAATGCGATCAGACAAAAGAAATTGAAGAGAAAACAAGAAGAAAAATTCTACAAAACCGTAAAAACAATCAGAAACTAACATATCTTAACAGGAAAACATATCATGAGTGAAGAAATCGAGTGTTCTAGGCCAATACCTTGCACCTTCTTCTTCTTAGTTTCTACTACTCCGCCTTTGAGTTTGGCCAAAATAATAATAATAACCAATATAAATAAGTGGCCACTCCTAGCGAGTAAAGAATCGGTTAGATAATGCGGGTCGGGTCGGGTCGGTTCTATTTTATTAAAGTTTACGAGACCGTTTGGTATAAGAAGCTACAATTAAAAAAGTGCTTTTTAAATTTTTAATTTGTTTGGGTGGGCTTCTAGTGCTTAAAAAAGCACTTATTTAAGTTGAAAATAGAGCTTTTTTTAAAAGCCCTATTTTAGAGCTTTTTTCACTAGCTTTTTTAATAACCTTAAAAAAACACTTTAATGATATGTATCCAAACACATTTATTAATTTAAAAAGTGCTTTTGATCTATTCATCCAAACACAATATTAACACAACTTTTACTTAAAAAATCACTTTTAAAAGCCAACTTAAAAAAGTACTTTTTTAATCAAAAAACTTTTGATACCAAACGGGCTCTACGACATGACAATAATCATCTAAAAAAAAGCATTAATTTTTTCTTTCAACTTTACCCTTATATATACTAATATTATACTTTTGTTTTTAATTTTTATTTTTTACATTTCAACACACGTTTTTATTTTTATTTTTTTTTATTTCAACAATTCAAATATTAATTTAGTCCCTCAATAATTTATCAAATTTCACTTTAGTTCATCGATAATGATAAAAAAGACTATATACACACGCATCGTATGTACAAAATAAATAAGACCATTAAAAATTTTTCAACATGTACTCCAACTAACCCGAAACTCAGAACTCAAACTTTACTAACCCAACTAAATCTGATTTTTATTTTTTGTTTTTTTGAAAAAATTAAATAAAATTCAAAAAAATAAATAATATTTTAATTCAAACATATAATAACAAAATACCTTTTATATATGATTTAAATTATAAAATCTAATAGTAAAAAATTAAATTATATATACTAAATCAAATAAATAATTGTTAAAAAAATAAATATATACAAAATAAATATTAAATTATGGAAATTTTTAATTTAAATATACAATAATTGTTTTTGTTCAAAATATAATATATAAAATTATAGGAAATATTTATTAGTTATATAATCTTAAAAAAGTTAAAATTTTCAAGTCAACCCACTCTCATCAGATTATTTTCTCGGGTCAAATATTAGGTCCAACCCGACCTGACCCGAGCTCGAAAAATCCAAACCCAAACATGATTTTTTTTTCGGGTCGAACCGTATCAAGTTGGTAAATTGTGTCGATTTTAACACCCTAGTAATGATTTTAAATAATAAATTTTATATCAAATATTATTATATTCGTGTATATTGTTTTGTTAGGATAGGGAAAGAATTTAGGGGGTGAATAAACTCTTTAAAAATATTTGCTTTTAAAATTTGTTTTCAATCATCTTTAGGTGTTTGAAATTTTTTCTCGAATGGTTAAAATTGTAAACCATTTGAAAAGTATAGAAAATGGTTCAAAATTTCTAATAGTAGCGTCAACTGATTGGCTAGCTTGTTAACAAGAAACGGTTTGAAATGTAAGTGCTCGCGGAAAGTGAAGACACAGAATTTTTATGGATGTTCAGAGATAAAACTTATATGTCACCCCTTCTTCCTCTTTAGGAATGATTTCATTAAAAAAGCTTTGGCTTTACAAACTTATTGCAACAACACACTCCAATTAGGACTTATCACACTGCATATTTTAGATCTCTTAGTGATCACTTTACACTTATGAATTTTAATAATCCTCGATTCACCAGACAACACAATCAATCAAATAACCAAAGGTTACTGATAAAAGAAAACTATATGTTTTGAGTAGCAAGAAGTTGATCCCGGAATGATCAGATATTTTTCTGCTGAGTACGTGCTTGATGAGCGATGAAGTATATGAACTTTAAGTGCGCTCAAATCTTTGAGTATGCAAGCTTTAGTAGTAAAACAATCGCGTAGTTGAAAAGCTTAATTGATCGAACTCCCATATGCATTCTTCAATTCCTCTTTTATAAGTTGTCATCCCAACGATCGGAAAAAATGTATAATGTAAACCTATAGCATTGAAATAATGTGTCACTATCAGCTGTAACTTCATTAAATGTTCTTCAGCAAGTATTTAATGTTCTCTTTTCTTGTGCAACTTTAAATCTCATACATTTGAAGAGTTGATGTTGAGAATCATTTTGTATTAATTGTTAGCTCCATCAAAGCTTGTAGGATGTTTAACCAATCTTTCTATTCTGGGATAGTGATATAAATGCATATTTTTATCGAGACTGGTGCAAGATATGGTTGATTTGTAGCGTTGAAAAAACATTGAATGTCCAGAGCCGGTCAGAGAATGTATTTCATTAAGTGAACAATGAATGATTCTTTAATGAAGCGGTTTGAAGATTTTGAACAGCCGGTTAAAAATTTTATAATAGTTGAAACTTCTTCAAGCTATAGTGTAACGCCCCAGATTCGACGATTGTTCTCACTGTATCAAGACGGGTCTTTCCAGCGTGCTTATGCCCTCACTCACACGCACCTTGGAAAACTTTCCAGGAGGTCACCCATCCCAAAATTGCCCCAAGTCAAGCACGCTTAACTTTAGCGTTCTTATGTAATGAGCTACCGAAAAGAAGATGCACCTTCGTGATATGAGTAGTACCAATCAAATTTTTTAATTCATCTTCAACTGTACATTCCATTACATTGAACAGTCTTGGAATCCCTCTCCTTCTGGTGTAAGAATGGTTCATTCATGTTCTCACTACCTAGAAGCCTGCCAGGAGCCGCTCATTGTCCGTGCCACCTCATGGCACCTGCGATCACCCCCCGTCCTCTTCGGCCCCGGGCCTCATATGCCCACTAGCTTCCGCTTTGTTTGTCCCCGAACCACACCGTACTCGGAGAGGTCGGCCCTGATACCACTTGTAACGCCCCACATTCAACGATTGTCCTCACTGCATCAAGACGGGTCTTTCCAGCGTGCTTATGTCCTCACTCACACGAACCCTGGGAAACTTCCCAGGAGGTCACCCATCCCAAAATTGCATCAAGTCAAGCACGCTTAACTTTAGAGTTCTTATGTGATGAGCTACCGAAAAAAAGACGCACCTTCGTGATATGAGTAGTACCAATCAAATCTTTTAAGCCCTCTTCAACTGTACAGTCCATTACATTGAACAGTTTCGGAATCTCTCTCCTTCCAGTGTAAGAACGGTCCATTCATGTTCCCTCCACCTAGAAGCCTGCCATGAGCCGCTCATTGTCTGTGCCACCTCATGGCACAGGCGATCACCCCCCGCCCTCTTCGGCCCCGGGCCTCACATATAGGCAATTGAGCTCCAAGCAGTTTTGAAGTGTTCCTGATATATAAAATAAATTACGGCTGTTTTTGAAGGATCGTGTGTTGTGGGCACCTTTGTGATGCTTCAAACACAATATTATCCAATGAGCTGCAATAGCTCGTGTTCTAAAAATGTTAACACTGATGAATTAAATCGAGTTTGGTTACAAACCAAGCGGAAAACACTCGAAGTAATCCTTCATTAAGAAACACTGATATATTTGAAAGCCTTTTAACTTATGTACACTGAGTAACTAAAAAGCAGATGATCAGTTTAGTTATGGTAATAACTGAACTGATAACACCTCGAACTGATCAAATCAGTTTGGAAAACAATAGTTAAAAAGTTAATACACAAGATATATTTATAGATGTTCGGATACTTCAACTGCTCCTACGCCACCCCTTCTACCACCTCGGGTAGGATCCACTAGATTGATCCCTAACTGATTCACCTAACTGGTCATCTGAACTGATCTCTAGTTGGGCTGGTGAAATCAGTTGACTCGTCAGTTGAATTGATTTCACTCTTTCATTTGAACTGGTCAGCTAGGTTCTTCCTCAGTTGAGCACGTCATCAACTGGCCAGAATTTTGAAGATCTTCTGCTGAACTACCTATCTGGACAATTAGTTGAACTGTTCTATGATACATCAGTTGGACTGATTCAATTTGGGCAATCAGTTGGTACTTTCCGTTGGCGTTCTTGAAAGCTTCAGTTTGGCTCGTTTAACTGTTCAATTCGAAGTCTGATCAGTTCCAGCTTCCTGCACACTTAGGTAAATCATTAGAAACAAAATAACAAGTTTTGTTAATAATCAAAATCAAGATTGTTAAACATGAAATGTTCCAATAGTTTTCCTGAAACAGTTAGATGCTGCTTTGATTTTGTCAATCACAAAACTTTAGGATAATAATAATTTCTTAACAACTTCTCTCTTTTTGGTGATGACAAAACCCAGCTACAGAAATATACAACAATTTACAAAATACTTAAGAAAGCTTGATAAAATAAAATTTGTATTTTATTGAGTGAATGAAAACTACAAACTCCAGACAATAAAAACAGTTAAACAGAAATAGATACAATACATTAAACTTTCTTCTATTCTTTAAGTTGTTTTTGCATCAAGGCTTCATCTGCTTTGGCTCTGCAACTCTTTTCCTAACCGCTTCTTCTGCTTTCTTAAGTTTCTTTTGCCTCTCTCTTTCCCCCTTTTTACATCATCATGCATAAGGAATTGCATGATTTCAGTAAGTTACGCTCCTTGGGCCTCCATGCACTGATCAACATGTGTTTTAAGTCTAGTTATTTGGCCCGAAAGCTCAGTGCACAAATTGAGATGCGAGAAATATGCCTTTCTTGTCGGAAGGTAATTCTTGTATTCACGACAAGAAATTCCTTGGAGATGTCAGATTTCATGGATTGAAAGGCTTCCTTGAGATCAAATTGCTTCCGGTTGAGGGCAAAAATTGATTGATCCATAGTCTTCATACGGTCCAAAATCTCCTTCTGCCTGTCTTCTTCCACAAATTATTCTTCTTCGGGTTCAAATAGATTGGATGAAGAGAGTATTCTAGCTTTGAAGGAGGCCAGTTGAGAAGAGGACGCTTTTTCGGTTGACTTGGAAGGATGAGGTTCATCGATTTCAGAAGCCAAAACATCAACTGTGGTTTCAAATGCTACAGACGAAACAGGGATTTCTTCGCTAGGGAATTCTTGTGCTACCAGACCGGTTGATGGAGCCTCAGAAACAAAAGAGACTAGAGTCGGAGAAGCAACAGTTACATTGTCATCCTTGGGTTCAGCAGGTGAAGATACTAACGGTTCTGGGAGAATGCCTTGAGCAGTATCAATAACAGATTCAGACTTTGAAGGAGAAGAGATCTCCATTGAGTTGTGCCCTGATCAAAGTCAGAAATATATTGCACAGTTTTTTCGGCAGAGATAAGATGAACTTCTGAATGACTGATATGCGCCAAGAGAGGAGGCACAACTGTTTCAAACTCTTGAACAAATGTATCTTCCTCGTGGATCTCTTGAGGAGTTGTCGAGGAACCCGGTTCATCTTGTTGACAAATTGCCTCAGTGATGAGAACATCCTTTGTCATAATGATCTTGGCGGTTGGAAGAAAGGATGTCACATCACTTGTCATAGCATTTTAAATCGGTTTCTTAGAATCAAGCGAAGCGGTAACATATGAAGATGGTGGTACCTGAGTGATAGATAAGTATTTGATGTTCTCAGAATTCAGCACTTCATCAAGGTTCAGGTCTGAGTCAAACTTACCCTTTTCTCCAACCGCATGCAATTGAAGTTCTTGTCGCTTAAGAGCGACAACCATTGAGAGTGAGCGAACGTCCAACTCAAGTTGAGAAATGACAGATGAAACGTACACTAATTTTTTTTTTCTTTTTTTTATAATCATAAACTCAAATCACTTAACATTTTCATAAATCATAATAATTTAACATTTGAAATCTCAAGTGTGTAAAAATCTCTAAATCATCAACTAACCAAAATTCCTACATCGACCTTTAGGAAAATCAATTAACAATAAAATAAAGTATAAAAATCCCTAATAAAATCATTAACAATAATCATTTAAATCTTTTATCTGATAAACTAGTGCGAAAAATAAATGTCCCTCGAGAGTGTACTGCTACACTCGATCCACTCAAGCATAAGCGCTTTCTCATATCACAAAATCCTGCAACATTCAAACATAGTGAGTCTAATGACTCAGTACGTTCTAAACATGAATAACAAGTAATACATATATATAGACTCATGCATTAAAATCGTACTTTTATTTAAAATAATTTTTGAACATAAATAAATCATTTAAAATAATTTTCAATATAAATGAATCATATAACATAAAATCGTAAAGCTTTAAATCATTTATCATTTTGGGTGAATATTGATCCTTGAAAGTGACTATGTAGAGGCCCGTATTTCGTACTCGTATTTTTGCGGAATTATAAAAAAATTTCTAAATAAATGATCACCTTGCCTCATTTATAAAATAAACATGTAAATAATTTTAACTTTAAAATAACAGCGGAAGCAAATATTGTTTTCAACCAACAATTTAAAAATAATCCAACGTAAACATCAACTTAAAAATAATCCAACGTATTAAAACTGAGTTTGAATAATAAAAGGTGCATAAATTAAATCATGATGTCCTCGGGTTTACTACTGCTGTCCCAAGATCGCTCACTAGTCCCCGCCCGCGGTCTCGACTTCGTCCATACCTACAACAATCAAGTCTAGTGAGTCTAAAGACTCAACATGCATATATCGTGAATAACAAGTAAATATATCATAACATCGCATGCAACATAAAAATAAAGTATCGTAAAGCGCATGATGAAAATCGTATCATGAATAATTATATCTACGTGCATATCTGAAAATCATACGTAAAAGTTTTGCTCAATAGAGTTCTGTCATAACATATCAAAATTTTCTGGTAGAGATAATGTTTCTAAGCAAGTGGCCCATAACATAGCGTAAGCGCTTGATCAGACTAAACCACATTATACTGGGCGGTAGAGATCAATCACAGCCCTTGGACTGGATGTCCGTATCTATACATAATCATAAACCGGTCGTAAGTCACCGGGCGGAGAGGTCCTCGGTTGTTCTTACCGATTTCCAAACCCATAAGCATAAGGTGGCCACAAGACATATCGCATATATCTCAAAAATAAATATTTTATATTTTTATGTACGTAATATAATTATAACCTTATTTTTACCGAATGAGTTGGATCGTTCCCATGCTTGCTGCGACTTACTACTAATATGTGACACATGAAATGAATCTTAACTTGACAAAATCTTAACAATAGAACCAAAAACGAGACGATTCAGACCAACAACTTGATTTTTAACCATGGCTTCGTACCAACCCGAACCAACATTAAACCGACGTTTAACCATGATTAAAAATACCCCAAACATACTGAAAAATATGCATAATAACTGTAAAACACGAAAATAGGTGAAAGGAATCCAAAAACATAAAACACTCTTTCGAGAGTCATTTTGGGCATCTTTCGCCGTAAATTCTTTTACGACCTCTAAACTCGACCAAATCACAAACGGCCAAAAACATTACCTTCCTAACTCATTAAGGTACTGTCCAGTCCAAGGCCATGGGCTAAAAGCCAACTAAGAACTCAAACCACCACAAAAACCGCAACCTAAAGTTGCTGTCAAAAAACAGAATTTCAGCAGCGGCTGTGGTGTGTACATGAGGTATATATCTGAAACAAATGGACATTTGCTTGAACCACCACTCAGAGACCCTTACCAACATCCTAAGGCATGACTTGGACCATGGCTAAGGGCTAAAAGCCAACCACAAACCAAGCCACCACCGAAGACAAATCACAGCCCAACCCTAGAGCACCACTTACTGTGTGATGGTTTGTATTGAAATATTTTACTATCTTGTCTCGTTCCAAGGGCCATTTAATCAACCATGGCTCGATCTAGACATGAAGGAGTGTTGTATGAACCATGGCTATGGGCTAGGAGCCAATCATAATCCACTCAACACACCAAGACCAAACCACATTCACACAGAAACTGAAAAGGGAAAAACCGAGTGACTCTTGCATTGTTGATGTAAAATTCTGATGGATTCATGAACCAAGCTTGTAAATACCGATTTGGTCACACCCTATACATGTTAAGGGAGGGTTCTAACCATGACTACAGTCCCTAGGACAGCCAAGGTTCGAACACTCCACTTAAACAACTCAATGGCAGAAATCGTGTCTCATTCTGCACTTAAGAAGAACTTGTTGTCATTTCTTCGTGTGTGCGTGTATGAACTTGAACCATCGAACCAAAAACAACCTAACACATTCTAATTTATGCCTAGAAGCAGCCTTGGAAGCCTGGAACCAAGCAACCACCTGTAAACCACAAGCAACATCTCAAACGAAACATAAGTCAATGGAGATAACCTGTGCAGAATTTTTTCAAAATTGTTGCTGTCAAATTTCGTTTTGCCTCATGAATCTTGATCATATAATGTTTTAAAATATCTATAGGACTTGATTGAAGAGAAAAGAAACAATATATACATGCCTGGAATTTGTTTTGAAGAAAACAAATCAAAACGACAATACGACGTGACGGAACGGAGTTGGTTTCTTTCTTACTCGTTTCAACTGTTGTTCTCGATTTTTAGCTGTTGTTCTCTTCTGATAATTTCGAGCATATTGGTGTAGGAAATGTAAGGGATAAAGGTGAAGGATATAGGAGGTGTTAAGGGGTCATAATATGCATTTAGTTAGGAGTTACAAGTCAAGAAGTGGAATGGATTTTTGAATTGTTTCTTCACCTTGCTGTAGCTGCTATCATTCTTTTATTCCAGGTGCTAACTCACGAATCTAAGATGCTATTTTCTGATATTTTTCAAGGGTGAGAGTGTGGGTTTGCTTGACAATAAAGGTGAGTGTTTAAGGTCCAATAACATACATTAAAATGGGAGTTACAAGTGTAGGAATTGCATGGTTTTTGAATTGCTTCTTTCTCTCCTTGCTAGATGATTCTTTTCTCATTTTCCTTGCATGATCTCGTTTATTTGCTAGACTAATAGGTTGAGGAAAATTATGTGAATTATGGTATTTAAATTTACTACCACTTAGTGTATTAAAATGATTAAAGAAATGAATACATCATGAGGTCTCATTATAGGTGCTTTGAAAGGAAAAGTTACTACACCTTTGAAACGGGTTGACCGAAAGTTACTACTCATTTGTATGGTAAATTATTATTCAAACCTTGCATTTTAAATTCTTAAGGTTTAATATCCTCATTATATATTTTTAATGAATGACAAATTAATTTAGAATAGAACATTGCATGGTAAGCTTAACTTAAAATTTAAGTATTTAAATATTAGGTTTAATTTCTTGAATATATTATACTTAGATTAATTTATCCCCACTTGTTTACATATTTAAATTAAGTTTTAATTAAATATTGAATCTAAAAGAATTTATTTACCAACTTAGCTCTAATTAATTAAATAAATTCTAAAACATTTTATTTCTTTAAATTAAATTATTCCTTGCCTTAAATTAAATTTAGGAATATTTTCTTATTATTAATCTTATCTCAAATCTCCAAACTCCGGTACGACCTCGCGTATTTATCCTAAAAAGATAAAACTAAACATCTACTTTTAAAATAATTAAAACACTTCATATATATGTAAAATATTCAATTTTAATTTAAATAATATAAATTATGCATGGCTTATACGTAATCTGATTTCCGGGTTCTACAACTCTCCCCCCCTTAAAAGAAATTTTGTCCCCGAAATTAAATCTTACCGAATAACTCGGGATATCGACTCTTCATCTCTGGCTCAGATTCCCATGTAGCTTCCCCCTCCGAATGATTGAGCCACTTGACTTTCACTAGCTTGACCATTTTGTTCCGAAGCTTTTTCTCCTGTCTGTCTAAAATTTGCACTGGTCTTTCCTCATAAGAAAAGTTCGGAGTGAGCTGCAACGGCTCAAAGTTTAGGACATGCGATGGATTCGCCATATACTTCCTCAACATGGAGACGTGAAACACGTTGTGTACTCCGGGCAGATTCAACGGAAGAGCAACACGATAAGCTAATGTCCCAATTCTGTCGAGGATCTCAAATGGTCCAATGAATCTCGGACTAAGCTTTCCTTTCTTTCCGAACCGCATGACACCTTTCATCGGTGCAATCTTCACGAAAACATGGTCACCAACAGCAAACTCCAGATCTCTCCTCCTCTGATCCGCATAACTCTTCTGTCTACTCTGAGCGGTCCTCATCCTGCCATGGATCTTGACTACTACATCAGCAGCCTGCTGCACAATCTCCGGACTCAACTCTGATCTCTCCCCTACTTCATCCCAATGAATAGGAGATCTACACTTGCGACCGTACAGTGCTTTATACGGAGCCATACATATAGACAACTGAAAACTGTTTTTATAGGTAAACTCCACCAACGGTAGCTTTGATTCCCAACTCCCGGAGAAATCAAGAACACATGCACGAAGAAGATCCTCCAAAATCTGGATAACTCTCTCGGACTGACCATCTGTCTGTGGGTGAAAAGCTGTGCTAAACAACAACTTCGTACCCATAGCTAATGTAGACTCTTCCAAAATGAGGAAGTGAATCTAGGATCTCGGTCAGATACTATAGAAACGGGAATGCCATGAAGTCTAACGATATCCCGGATATATAACTCTGCATACTGGATCATGGAGAAAGTCGTCTTAATAGGCAAGAAATGAGCTGACTTCGTAAGACGATCAACAATCACCCATATAGCATTCGATCTTCTGACTGACTTCGGCAGACCGACAACGAAGTCCATGGTGACATTCTCCCACTTCCACTCGGGAATAGAAAGAGGCTTGAGCATACCTGCTGGTCTCTGATGTTCCGCTTTCACTAGCTGACACGTCAGATGATAGGACTCGTTTTTACGTGTTTTTAGTGTTGGTTTTGAGTCGCATTCATGCATCATATTTGTTTGTTTTAGTTTAATTTAGCATTTTTCTAGCATTATTTAGCATATGACTGATCTCGTGTAGTTGGTGGTTATTTTGTAGGAATTGAACCAAAAAGTGGGAGAATATGTGCCAAAACATCGAGAAGGACTCGCTAGGGCGGTCACAATTGACCGCCCCAGCGAGCATGTTGGTCTAGCCGAGGAGTTGTTGCGAAAGAGTCTCGCTAGGGCGGTCAAAAGTGACCGCCCCAGCGAACCCAGGGACATGGCCGAGGAATTTTCTGCGAGAACCTCTCGCTAGGGCGGACACTTTTGACCGCCCTAGCGAGGCACGAGATTTGAAAAGATTTGTTTCAATTTTTATGGACTCTATCCTACACAATAGACCTAATACACGAGAGGGGCGCCGTTTTGGAGGGGGATATCATTATTTTCATCATTTTTTCTTGGAGAAAAGGCTAGGAGCAAAGGAGATTCGAAGACCTCGAGATTTCCACGCGTCGTGGCCGTCATCCGTCGTCATCTTTAGTATTTTCATTATTCATTTTTTAATTCTTAGATTGTTGTTAGTTTTTATTATGAATTTTAGTAGCTAAACTCTAGATTTGTTGGGATTTGAGGGGATCCTACCCCGTACTCGTTGTTTAACATTATTTCTCGACGTTTTTACTAGTGATTTGTTTATTCTATTGTTCTTTCTTATTTAAATCGAAGCTTAGCTAACTTCCTTTGATTATTTCATGTTGTTAATGATTTCGATAGAATAATTAACAATACGATCAAATAGTATAAACCACGGATTTACAATTTTAGTAGATATACGGAATTGGGTACGTGTCGATAGTGATAGTTCACCCAGATGAAAGCTAGTGGATTCCATAGAATGTAATGCAATCTTGAACTGTTAAATACTTGAGGACACTTGAGTACTGCATGTTTATGATTAATATTAATATAGCTCGACAGAGTATATTAATTAGTATAGGGAATTCCGTCGAATGCACGAGTAAAAGTCGAGTGCAATTATTTAAACACGAGTGGTAGGTGAACTGATAATTTCCCAACAAATTCATTTCTCCTTTGATTTGATCCAAATTAATCATTGCGTTCTTGAACACATTTCCTTTGCATTTTAATTATTTTACTTGTTTATTCTACATTAGTTCAATCATCAACTCATTCTATCGTTGCTAAAGAACTTTACTTGAAAATAAAAATATTGTAACGCAGTCCTTGTGGATCGATACTCGTATTCACTTACGTTTATTATAACTTGACTATCGTGCACTTGCGATATTTAAATCGAGCTTTCAATTATAAAATAAATTTTGGGAATATTCACTGTGCAAGTTTTGCTCGATCATCAGACACTCGGATACAAATCGTCTAATATCCCTCTTCATCCCTGGCTACCAATATAATAACTGCAGGTCTTGTACATCTTCGTACTCCCAGGATGAATAGAGTACGACATAAAATATCATTTCATTTCCACCTTTGTAAAATAACATTTTTCATAGTAAAGAAAATCGTAAAATATCATGACATTTCAAAAATAGAATTTTACATTAAAAATTACACAGTTTTACCATAAATCGTAAAATATCATATTTTCATAAAAATCATCATAAAATATCATTTATCATGCGATGTGATCCTTCGGGACGCTGCCAAGAATTTTCGTACTACCCAGGTGTAAAATGACCGTTTTGCCCCTAGACGTAATATTCTCGATTGTGACTTTTTCTTCTTTAATTAATAATTCGTGAGGCGTTTAGTTCCCGAATAAATTCAAACTTTCATATTTTCTTCCAAAACTTTAAACATAGCCTTTGTTTTACCTAAACAACCCTTGTGAGCCATGAACCACCCCCGTGGACCCATGGTTCGAATTTTCTTATTAATTTTTGCAATATTGACCCTTAATTGAACACACCGAGCCATCCCCTAATTTTGTTGAGCCGCAGTCAAGCCACCTCAAACCAGACCCTAGCCAACCCACCTAGGTACCCTACTGGCCAACATTGACCCATAGAACAGACCCTAGCTCACGTACGAGCCCTGCACCTAATTTCCCAACAAATTCATTTCTCCTTTGATTTGATCCAAATTAATCATTGCGTTCTTGAACACATTTCCTTTGCATTTTAATTATTTTACTTGTTTATTCTACATTAGTTCAATCATCAACTCATTCTATCGTTGCTAAAGAACTTTACTTGAAAATAAAAAATATTGTAACGCAGTCCTTGTGGATCGATACTCGTATTCACTTACGTTTATTATAACTTGACTATCGTGCACTTGCGATATTTAAATCGAGCTTTCAATTATAAAATAAATTTTGGGACTATTCACTGTGCAAGTTTTGCTCGATCAAGTTTTTGGCGCCGTTGCCGGGGACTGTTGATTCATAATTTTTTATTTTTCATTTAAATTCTTTAGTATTATTTATTTTATTGTTATTTGATACTCTCATTGAGTTGCAAATTTTTCTTGCGGTGCATGCGAAGATCACTTGAGTTTAAGCTTGAGCCTTTTGACCCCGAAATTGAACGCACAGCTAGACTTCGACTACAGCAGAAAAGAGCAATGGAAAGAATGGAAGGCAATCAACAAAGAGAGGAGCAAAGGCGTATACCGATGTTGGATTATGCACAGCCGTCTCTTGATGGAGCACGTCCAAGCATCGTTAGACCAGTCATCCGAGTCAATCATTTTGAGATTAAGCCAGCTATCATTCAGATGATTCAGAACACTGTCCAATTTGGGGGAAGTGCACTTGACGATCCTAATTCTCATATAGCTGACTTTCTTGAAATTTGTGATACTTTTAAGTTTAATGGCGTGTCTGATGATGCTGTTCGTTTGCGTTTATTTCCATTTTCACTGAGAGATAAAGCTAAGTCGTGGTTAAACTGTTTGCCTGTAGGGTCTATCACTACATGGGAGGATATGGCAAAGACATTCCTGATCAAGTACTTTCCTCCGTCGAAGACTATGAAGCTTAGAGCCGACATTACTACTTTTGCTCAATATGAGAACGAGTCACTTTACGAGGCGTGGGAGCGCTACAAGGACTTGTTGAGGAGATGTCCACACCATGAGCTGCCGCTTGGGTTAGTTGTTCAAACTTTTTACTACGGTCTGATTACTCCTAACCGTACCATGATAGATGCTGCTGCATGTGGTAATTTACTGAGAAAAACGGCTGAGGAAGGATATGAGTTATTGGAGGAAATGGCTGCTAGTAGCTATCATCCTCAGTCTGATAGGCAGAGACGAGGTGCTGGAGTTAATCAAGTTAATGATCTGGCGGCGGTTTCAGCACAGTTAGAGGCGTTGAATAAAAAGATTGATGGGATGAGCATGAGTGGGTCGGCTATGCGTCTGCAAGAAATTTTCTGTGATAAGTGTGGGGGTGAGCATGATGTGCAGGATTGCCAAGATGGCAATCCATTCTATGTGCCTGAGGGAGCACCGGTAAAACAAGTGGGATTCCAGAACCGTCCTAGAAATTATCCTTACTCGAACACATATAATCCGGGATGGAGGAATCACCCAAACTTTTCATGGGGAGGTCAAAACAACCAAAATCGCCAACAAAGAGGTCCACCATATGGGATGCACCAAGGATTCAAGCCAGAACCGCCTCGGGAGGAGAAGTCTAATTTAGAGCAAATGATGACTAAATTTATTTCTGCAACAAAGACGAGATTTCAGAATCAAGATGCATCCATAAGGGGGTTAGAGAATCAAATTGGACAATTGGCTAAGTTGATTGCTAATAGGGAGCAAGGAGCTTTGCCAAGCAACACGGAAACTAACCCAAGAGAACATGTGAAGGCTGTGGAATTGCGTAGTGGAAAAGCACTCGAGTCTAATGAGGAAAAGACCAAGCACGGTGAGGATGAGGTGGAAACTCGAGGAGGTAAGTCTTCTAACTCTACATCTACACCTATTGCACAAAATAAAATTGTTATCCCTCCACCTTTTCCTGCAGCAATGAAGAAAGCTAAATTAGATGCACAATTTGGTAAATTTCTTGAGATATTTAAAAAATTGCATATCAATATTCCTTTTGCTGATGCCTTGATGCAAATGCCGAGTTATGCTAAATTTCTAAAAGACATCTTAGCTAATAAGAGAAAGTTGGAGGATCCCATGACGGTAAAATTGACTGAGAATTGCTCTGCATTGGTACAAAACCAGATCCCACCAAAGCTAAAGGATCCAGGGAGTTTTTCTATCCCTTGCATGATTGGTGATGTGGTCTTTTCTAAAGCTTTATGTGATCTTGGTGCGAGCATTAATCTTATACCTTTATCTGTATTCAAGAAACTTGGATTGGGCGAGCCTAAACCCACACAGATGTCCTTGCAACTAGCTGACGGATCTGTCAAACATCCACGAGGAGTCAAAGAAGATGTGTTGGTGAAAGTGGGAAAGTTTACATTTCCTACAGATTTTGTGGTGCTTGACATGGAAGAGGATAGGGAGATGCCTTTGATTTTAGGGAGACCATTCCTTGCAACTGGCAAGGCCGTGATTGAAGTGCAAGAAGGGAAGTTGAGATTGAGAGTGGGAAAGGAATAAATCACTTTTAATGTTTTTAACGCTCTTAAGCATCCACTGCACACTAATGATTGTTTTATAGTTGATTCATCGGATTCACTTGTGTGTCAATTTGTGCAGGATGCTATAAAGGATTCATTGGAAGTCACCCTCACCACTGAAGTGAAGGATGAACCTGATGAAGAAATATCCGAGAGAGGAGCATACTTTAATGTCAACCACCCATGGACGAAGCCAGTGAGAATGAAATTGGATGAATTGGGAGCTCGAAGAGACCTGACCCCTCGGAAGTGAAGCGTTAAGGAACCGCCGACATGTGCTATACGAGATGGGAAAAAGGAGCCGTTCATAGTCCACGCTCAAAGATTGAAGCACTATATCGGTGGCACAATTGAGCCACAAATTGGGGTCACTCGGCTCCATGACAGTCATTGAGGACATGGGTGAAAAGTCGAGCTCTAGACTGTAAATTGAGAACTACTTCTACTCCCTATGTTAAGTTTATCTTTTTCCTTTATTCCTTAATCGCATCATTTGCATTTAGGTAGTTGCATGGCATGGCATTCATTGTTTTTATTTTTTTATTTATTTCTTTTTTTCGAGAGTGTCTCGCTAGGGCGGTCAAAACCGACCGCCCCAGCGAGCCCTCGTCTTTTTTCAAAAACATAGCCACCGAAAACGCCTCGCTAGGGCGGTCACTTTTGACCGCCCCAGCGAGCGAATTTTTTTTAAATTGGTTTTACTGGCGAGAACCACTCCCTAGGGCGGACACTTTTGACCGCCCCAGCGAGCCCTCATATTTTTCAAATAGTCTGTCACCGAAAACCTCTCGCTAGGGCGGACACTTTTGACCGCCCTAGCGAGTCGCGAAGATATAAAAACCTTTCCCCTTCTCCTTTCTTCCCCACTTCGAACCCTACCCCTTTCCTCTCAAATAATCGACGCCCCCTCCATGTTTTGTGCTTAATCCTTCTTCTTTGTTGATTTTTCAGGGCAAAGACTCCATCTTGGTCCATACTTTCCACAAGGAAGCACTTAGATTACAAGATTTTCTGCTCTGGTCATCTTCCACAAATTCCGGCGAGCTTCTCCGGCGACCTTCAACAACAATTTTCCGGCGGTTGGATATTTTGTGCACTCCACTCCCCACATGGCACCCAAAAGATCTAAGGTAACTCGTGGTGCCTCTAGTTCTCGGTCTACTCCGTCTATGTTTGTGAATGATAATGCTAGGGAGAGATATGAAAATTCTAGACTACATAGGAAACCAATCCCTGAGCGAGGATTTAGCCCGTGTATTATCGGTCAATTTGCGGAGTTCCTAGTAGCAGGAAGAGGGTGGACTGCCTTTGTGGCACAACCGAACGCAGCAGTGGTTCCGGTTGTGCGTGAATTCTATGCCAACGCTCCGGAGGGGAATGAGCATAAGGCATTTGTGAAGGGACATCTAGTCCCGTATGATTCCCATTCGATCAATGACATGTTGGGTTTACAGTCGGTTGATGATTTGGCGTTTCAGGCGTGGGTGCTTAACCCGGATTATGATTTGATTATTCGCACACTCTGTTATCCGGGCACCACTTGGAAACAACCGGGGACGTATACGGTTTTTCTTGAAATTTTTTTGAAAGTGGACGCGGCATTGTGGTATGCGTTTTTATCTAAGAGATTGATGCCGGTCGGTCATACGAGTGATGTGCAGCGAGAGCGGGCGGTTGTTCTGTATGCCATATATACTGGGATGGTGATTGATGTGGGCAGGCTCATCTTTGGACAGCTCAACATGTGTATAAACAGCAGCAATTTGGCGTTTTACTTTCCGACAAAAGTGACTGAGCTATGTGCCCGAGCGGGGGTGATATTTGCCGATGATGATGAGTGGCTACCGCCGATGAGAGCCATTGATGAGGCTCTTTATCGATCCAAGAGGGAGAAAAGACAGGCTGAGCTGCCCGAGGAGGTATTTTTCGATTATGGGAGAGCAGCTCAACCACCTCCGGCCTTAGGACATGCACCACCACCTCCGCAGCCACGCCGCCGTGCCATGCGAGATCGCATCAACGACTTGGGCGCTTGGGCCACTTATCAGACTGAGTATCAGGCCGTTAATCAAGCTCATATTCAGAACATCGAGTACTTGGTGCAGGGGATCTCCACTCATTTGGGCATCGACACGTCCGGACGGCCACCTGCACCCGCATACCCGCCACCCTTCCAGTTTCAGTACCATTATCCTATACCCCCAGCAGCTGACGAGGGAGTTGCACCGCCTGAGCATGACGAGGAGGATGATTTCTGACCAGGGGAGTTTACTGTTTCCGCTTTCTTTTTATTTATTCTGTCATTGCATTTGCATTCATGAGTTTTTTTGGTTTTTAGTGTTTGTTTCGTTTTGTGCACTGAGGGCATTGCACAACTCTAGTATGAGGGGGGGTAGATTGTTTTGGTTGTTTAGTTAGTTGGCTTAGTTTCGTTGCATTTCTTTTGTTTGGTGTCGTTTATGGTGAGAAAACATAGTTTATGAGCCAATGATGATTTGAATTGATAGTTTACAAAAGTATTGATTGGGTCACTTCGTGAACGGTACTCTTGATTGTTAAAGCATGAATTTTGGTACAAAATTTGAACTTTTTGAGCACACATGTGTGGGGACTAGAATTTTGTAGGAATAATGGTGAAATTTGAAAGTTTTGTGTGGTCAACTTGAAAGGCACCAGTTATGAGTTGATTTAGCATGTAAACCCGTGAAAATAAGTCGCTAATTGGGACCTTGAATGAGAAAATTTAATTTGCCTTGAACTTTACATTTACCTCCTTTCCAATGCACTGAATTAAAATGTCATACTCCTAACCAGCTGTAATCCAAAGTATTATATTCTTAGCCTAGGGAGTACATGTGTGAAAATTGTGCATTTAAAAAAAAAAAAGAGAAAAAGAGAAGAAAGAAGGAGATGTAAGGTGAGGGGGAGCCGAAATAAAAGGAATGAAATTCTATTCCTAGGCTAAAAGTTGGAGATGTAAGGAGACGAGGAAAGTCAGACGAAAAGTCTTGACGATTGCACAATGAAAATGATCGGTGTACTCCCAACTTTTAGCCACTTGAGCTAATTTTCCTTCTTTTCGACACCCTTATCTGCACTTAGAAGTTGAATAAAGTTAAATTTATGGCTAGTGATAAATGAACACGGGGATGCATGCTAGTGAGACTGGTATTGAAGTGTTAATTTAGTGACTCGCATGATTTGATAATTGATCCATTTGAAGTACGAATGACTAGACCCATCATGACACACACACACGTTCAAATTAGTGTCGAGATTTATGTGTAGATGAGAATGAGTATTCGGTTGCGATTTGACTTGATTGGTAGTGGGAAAGTAAACTGAGGCATGAACATAAACGGTGTTAACTCACCATTGACATTTACTCGTGTTAGTTATTTCTTTTTTGAGTAATTTTGTGGTTGTTGAGTTTGTTTAGTATCTCGTGCTTTAACCTATTTTACTCGAGGGCGAGCAAAAGGTTAGTATGAGGGGGTTGATAGGACTCGGTTTTACGTGTTTTTAGTGTTGGTTTTGAGTCGCATTCATGCATCATATTTGTTTGTTTTAGTTTAATTTAGCATTTTTCTAGCATTATTTAGCATATGACTGATCTCGTGTAGTTGGTGGTTATTTTGTAGGAATTGAACCAAAAAGTGGGAGAATATGTGCCAAAACATCGAGAAGGACTCGCTAGGGCGGTCACAATTGACCGCCCCAGCGAGCATGTTGGTCTAGCCGAGGAGTTGTTGCGAAAGAGTCTCGCTAGGGCGGTCAAAAGTGACCGCCCCAGCGAACCCAGGGACATGGCCGAGGAATTTTCTGCGAGAACCTCTCGCTAGGGCGGACACTTTTGACCGCCCTAGCGAGGCACGAGATTTGAAAAGATTTGTTTCACTTTTTATGGACTCTATCCTACACAATAGACCTAATACACGAGAGGGGCGCCGTTTTGGAGGGGGATATCATTATTTTCATCATTTTTTCTTGGAGAAAAGGCTAGGAGCAAAGGAGATTCGAAGACCTCGAGATTTCCACGCGTCGTGGCCGTCATCCGTCGTCATCTTTAGTATTTTCATTATTCAGTTTTTAATTCTTAGATTGTTGTTGGTTTTTATTATGAATTTTAGTAGCTAAACTCTAGATTTGTTGGGATTTGAGGGGATCCTACCCCGTACTCGTTGTTTAACATTATTTCTCGACGTTTTTACTAGTGATTTGTTTATTCTATTGTTCTTTCTTATTTAAATCGAAGCTTAGCTAACTTCCTTTGATTATTTCATGTTGTTAATGATTTCGATAGAATAATTAACAATACGATCAAATAGTATAAACCACGGATTTACAATTTTAGTAGATATACGGAATTGGGTACGTGTCGATAGTGATAGTTCACCCGGATGAAAGCTAGTGGATTCCATAGAATGTAATGCAATCTTGAACTGTTAAATACTTGAGGACACTTGAGTACTGCATGTTTATGATTAATATTAATATAGCTCGACAGAGTATATTAATTAGTATAGGGAATTCCGTCGAATGCACGAGTAAAAGTCGAGTGCAATTATTTAAACACGAGTGGTAAGTGAACTGATAATTTCCCAACAAATTCATTTCTCCTTTGATTTGATCCAAATTAATCATTGCATTCTTGAACACATTTCCTTTGCATTTTAATTATTTTACTTGTTTATTCTACATTAGTTCAATCATCAACTCATTCTATCGTTGCTAAAGAACTTTACTTGAAAATAAAAATATTGTAACGCAGTCCTTGTGGATCGATACTCGTATTCACTTACGTTTATTATAACTTGACTATCGTGCACTTGCGATATTTAAATCGAGCTTTCAATTATAAAATAAATTTTGGGACTATTCACTGTGCAAGTTTTGCTCGATCATCAGACACTCGGATACAAATCGTCTAATATCCCTCTTCATCCCTGGCTACCAATATAATAACTGCAGGTCTTGTACATCTTCGTACTCCCAGGATGAATAGAGTACGACATAAAATATCATTTCATTTCCACCTTTGTAAAATAACATTTTTCATAGTAAAGAAAATCGTAAAATATCATGACATTTCAAAAATAGAATTTTACATTAAAAATTACACAGTTTTACCATAAATCGTAAAATATCATATTTTCATAAAAATCATCATAAAATATCATTTATCATGCGATGTGATCCTTCGGGACGCTGCCAAGAATTTTCGTACTACCCAGGTGTAAAATGACCGTTTTGCCCCTAGACGTAATATTCTCGATTGTGACTTTTTCTTCTTTAATTAATAATTCGTGAGGCGTTTAGTTCCCGAATAAATTCAAACTTTCATATTTTCTTCCAAAACTTTAAACATAGCCTTTGTTTTACCTAAACAACCCTTGTGAGCCATGAACCACCCCCGTGGACCCATGGTTCGAATTTTCTTATTAATTTTTGCAATATTGACCCTTAATTGAACACACCGAGCCATCCCCTAATTTTGTTGAGCCGCAGTCAAGCCACCTCAAACCAGACCCTAGCCAACCCACCTAGGTACCCTACTGGCCAACATTGACCCATAGAACAGACCCTAGCTCACGTACGAGCCCTGCACCGAAGATACAAAGCTGCGCGTGTGAGGCTTCGCATGCGAAGGACTCCTAGTCAACCTATGACTCTTCTACTCGAGCCACCACTGAGCTCACCTGACCCTCACCGACCATGGACCATGCTCAGAATCAACCGAACCCAGCCCAGGCCCTTGAACCACGCACAAAGACGTTGTAAGCTTGTTGTACACAACAACTCGCGCACAAGAAGCTACCTCACGTTGCGGTCAAGCCAACAGCGAACCAACCTGCACCAACCCATGTCCCAACCCCTGACCATCCTCCCTAGACTATATTGGACCAACCCTAGGCCGCCCATCCATAGCCACGAGCCCCCTTGGCCCCTGCTACCCTTGCGCGCCTTGGAAGAGTCCTAAAATCAGCGGACTCTTCCCTTGCACGCTGCTCCTCGAGTCCTAGCCATGCTAGGACTCTTCCTAGCCTTGCCCACGTCCATCACAGGTCCCAACCCGAGCCCTAGCCTAGCCATGAGCCACCATGCACAACGCCGAGCTAATTGAATCATGTGAACCATTCCAAACCCTAGGATTCTTCTAGCAACTCACGTAGCCATCTTTCTTATTGTCCAGCTCTCGTTTATTCACTTTTACAACTCTTTTCCATTCCTTGAACACATATGATTGGCAATGTGTCTGTTGGATTCATAACGTTTTTCATATAAGCGTAAAAATATTCAAACTTTGAAAATAATCGTTCTATCGTAAAAATAATCAAACACCTATAATTTTCGTGTATAAACAATTAAAATATGCATATTATGATTTGAATGATGCATCAAAAGGGTTTAGAAAATGTGCCTTTGCTTTTTTAATACTCGAATACATGATCGTCGGCGAGGAAGGCCGAACGGACGACGAAGACTCCTAGCTTTTCTTCCCTCTTATTTTTCGAAAATATTATAGTGAATTGTGTGTGATTTTCTGTTCCAATATGGTGCTTGGGAAGCCTAGGTATCTTATTTATAGATTTAATTTTTGCATGATAATGGACTTTGGTTTTGAGCCTCTAAATATAGGAGCAATTGAGCCTAATCAATTTAGTTAAATTGGGCCCAATAACTCTTATTTAATAAAAATATAAAATTTTATCAAATTTACTTTTCAAAAATAATATTTTTGATCTTTTAAAAATTCTTCGTTTGCCCAAAACTAGGTTCTCGGGTAAAATCGAGTTCGACTCGTGAAATAATTCTAACTCTACTATTTTTAGAAATATTATATTATATTAATCATATTAGGAAGCCTTGAAAATATTTAATGAAAAATAAATATTCTTGTCTTGGTCGTCCCCGGTCTCCTTTCCACATCCTATTATCGAATATTCAGGTAAATCCTTCAATTTAATGAAATATTGTCATATAATCATTTAATCATGCAATCATACCTTTAATCATTTAATAAATATCATGCAAACATTTTAAATCAATTTAATAAAACAATTCAAATAATTCTCATGCATGTGGTTTACGTAAGTTTGGTTTTTCGGACGTTACATCAGATGAGTCATCTTTATATTTGAGGATGAATTATCAATAAACTCCAACAACACAGTTGTATTTGTGTTCGGTTTTTGTAAGACCAAAAAAAATTTGCAGTCCATGATTTAAAAAAAAATTATGACCTCCCTCATCCCCCAATTGTTCTCTGATGAATTTTGATACAAAACATTGATATATGGTACTAATATATGATATTCGAGTACAGAATATTTCAGATCTGACACTAATATATGATTTATGAGTACTAGATCATGTATAAAAAGTATTTGTATTAATGATATGTCTTTTCTCGTATAAAAATCGACACAAACATTATGATATGAATCTGATCGGGCATGACGTATGTTGGAACATTTCATGTTCGCAATCTTAATTTTGATGTGAACAAAACTTGTTTGTTTGTTTTTAATAATCTACCTTAGTGCGCAGATAACTGGAACTGAAATAATCAATTACGAGCCAAAACTGAATCTGTCAAAGATGCTAACTGAAAGCATCAACTGATCAACCAAACTAGACCAGTTCAACTGATGTGTCGTAAATGAGTTCAACTGATTGTTCAGTTGATAGGTGGTTCAGCAGGAGAACCTCAGAAGCTCGGCCAGCTGAAGGAGTGTTCAACTGATGAAGAGCCCAACTGAAGATCAGCTCAACTAAACAAGAGTGAAATCAGTTTAACTTACGAGTCAACTGATTTCACCAACTGAATAGAAGACCAGTTCAACTGATCAGTTCAGAACATCAGTTGGGAGAAATCAGTTGCAGATCAAGACAAGCTTACTTATTGGAATCCAGATGTGCGCAAAGGTACAAAAGCTATTGTCCAGTCAAAGGACAATAATAGACGTTGCATCAGAGCTTAAAGACAAAAATGTTCCAGAAAGACTGTCGGGGAGTACAACGCAGATCTCAAGGAACAAATTTAAATGCAGCGAATATAATTATTGAGTCTCACTGTACGATCAGTCTTCCCACTTATAAATAGAGGACCAGTGAATACTCAAACAACAAGAGCATAACACAGATACAAGAGGGCATGCTCAAAGTTACATAAGCTTAAGAAAGAAGCAAGAAGCTCAGTTGTGAGGGAACACTTCATCATGTTATCAGCTTAGTTTAGAAGCATTTTTTCCTCAGTGTGTGAGAACAATTTCGGGTAGTTTTCAGATATTAGTTCTCACACACACACACCACCACTCAAATACAGACTTACACAAAGACAATAGACTTGTGTATGTATTCTTTCTCACATAGACGTTAAAGAAGTGTTGACTGGAAGGTGTTGCCTTCAGTCTAGTCTAGGAGTTCAGTTAGGCAGTGGGTAAGTCCTAAGCTGGGTGGGTTTATACAAGTATTTGTATCGATCAAAGTCTTCTAGTGAAACCTACCCGAGGTGGTAGAAGGGGTGATGTAGGAGCAGTTGAAGTCTTCGAACATCCATAAACATATCTCGTGTTCTTAACTGTTTAGCTATTGTTTTCAAACTCATTTAACTAGTTAGAGTATCCATCGGTTCAGTTTTCATCATAACTGAACTGATTAATGTAAAAACTAATCTAGTCTTCTTGTTATTCAACTACACAAGATATACAAATATATCAGTGTTTCTTAACAAAAGTTTATTTCGAGTGTTTTCCGATTGGTCTATACCAAACTCGATCTAATTCATTGGTGTATACATTCTTAGAACACAAGCTATTGTAGCTCTTGGAGAATATTTTGTTTGAAGCACCTCAAGGTACTCTGCAAACGATCCTTAAACGTGCTATATCTTGAGAGGAGATACAAACAGGTGTGTCAAGCTTGATGATGATTAAAGATGAAGAATCAAGCGTATTTGAATACTTGAATGAGTTCAATGAATCCTTCCGTGAAAAAACATCGATCAACAAAGCATTTGAATGCGAAATGACCCGAAAAGACAGCCAGACATGCCCCAGCTCACAGAACAATGCGCCCTAGCAAGGCATAATACCGGCCCCAACGCGCCCTTCTGCGAGACCCTTGCGCCCCAGTGACCATAATTCCCCGCCTCACCGCACTGCAGTGCATATTTGAAGATGGAAACCCTAGATTAAAAAATTTAGTGTATTTTTATATAAACAAAAGTTTAAAGTTTTAGAAACAAAATGACTGAAGATTGAATATATTTCTTTGAGTTTTCTCTCAAGATTTTCAGAACTTTGCTTGTATAACTAGAAATCAAACTTATCAAAGATTTAATCTTTGTGGAATTTTTCGATTGTTCTTCACTCGAATTGTCAAAGACCAATTCTTTGAAGGTTCGTTTGAGATCAGTTTTTTATCTTCGTGAATATTTGTTGCCAAGTTTTTCGTATCTTAAAGGATAATATTGCAAATAATTACTTGATTCAAAAAGATCGGGACAACCCCACGTTCTTTATTTCATTGAATAGAGGGCGTGACTCCATTTGCGATCGTGTTTGATTTTTGTACTAGATGAATCCCATCACATTGAAAAATGTTACTACTAGGTAAATTTTTTTTTACTATTTGAGATTATATTCAAATAAGGATAATAGTCACGCGGTCAAATTGAATTATTATTATTATTATTATTATTACGAAATAAAACTGATTCTGTCAACAAAATAAACACCGATTTCCAGATTATTCAAGTCCTTAAAATCTCTCATGGCCATATTCTTAACTTCTCAATCTCTCAGGAGTTCCCTTGCACCTTCAAGTCCATCTCTCGGTTGCCATACTCTTTCTCCAAATCAGTTAGTTTGATATTATGTTGCTAAATCTCTCATCAAAGTCTGACCTAGACTCACTGCCCTTCACTTTGATGTTGTCAAACCTTTATATTGTAATAAAATTCGTTTTCCTTTTTTGTCCATTGCTTTCACATAATTGAATTAGTTTTTCTCAGATATCTTTTACAGTGGAACACATCTTGATCTTGTTGATAGTTTTCTTATCCAGCGTCTTGTACAAAATGTCTTTAACCACATTATTCAGATTGTCTTTATTCTTGTCTTCACTTGTCCACTCCATTCGTGGTTTCTCGATCTTCTATGGTACATCCTCTGTAATGGCAACACAACTGTATTTGCTTTCATGATCTGCATTTGTGCGTTTGTAATGACGTACCACATATCATTCTCTTTTGCAGCTAAATGAGCATGAATCATTATCTTCCAATCATCAAAATCCTCATTAGAGAACATTGATATCATACTGAAGGAGACCACTTTATGTATAGTGTCTAGAGAAAATAATTAACCTTCTCTGATACAACTTGTCAGGATCAGAAATATTTTTTTGGAGGGGTTACAATAAACAATCTCAACAAATTCATTAATTGATTCGATTGGGTTAGCAACACTGAATTATAATTCTTGCCGATGGATATCAATTAGCTAACAGTTAGATATTGCACAAAGAGAGGCTCGCTGAAATGGTTTGAACACAATAAATAATAGAGCTAATGAACAGTTAGACTATCAAATTTAAGGTAAAAGTAAGTAACTAAAATAAAAATAAAAAAAAAGTCAGAAAATTTTTATGAATGTTCGGAAACTGTAATAACTCTTATTTTATCCCTTCTTCAACTCATGAAGAATTCCACTAGAAGAAATTGTTGATTACGAACAATTTGTAACAAGCCACTTCAGGATAGATTATCTTTGGCCTACTGAAACTGTTAGAAATCTCGCAACGTAAACAAAATGACCAGTAAGAATCGACAAATTGATCCTCAATTATCACATAAAAAGTCTTAATTATGTGTTGTATAATACCTTGACCAATTAGGCTCTCAAAAATTTGATACCCCGAGTAGTGTGTAATTCAAAATTGTAGGAGAGTTTGAAAGTTCATACAACTGATTTATTTATAAGCTCCGATTCCAATTGTCATCTTTTTGAATTTGATTGTCGTTCCAAATAGAAGTTTTTGTGTCATTTCATCGTCTTTTCTGACAAATAGTACGATTCGGTAGTGTGCATGGATTCTAAATTTTAATAGACTGAAAAAGTTACAATGAAGATTTTTTCCGATATGTGAGCTGAGCTTTGATTTTCAGAGGAATGTTGTGGAAATCTTCATATTTGAAAAGGGTCTGTACTAACCAGTTATTGAGTTGCGATCCGCTTCTTCCGTGAATTCCTCGTCTAGTTATAATCCAGAAACGATTCTTATATATAATTCACAGTTCGATAACGTGCCTGAATGATTTAATAAGATGGATTTATCGGTGATCCTTGAATCACTTATCTTTCATTAATTGCGCTTTGAGATCAATTAGGCCTAGAAGATCAGTTATGCTCAAGAAATCAATACGCATGAATGTTCAATTTCTCTTATAAATTTAGTTTGGATGAGCTTTATAAATTTCTCTTTAACTTAAGGGTCTTATTATTTTACCAAAATTTAATTGATCCAACAATTATTGACAAAAAATTGTTAATTTGTGATGTCATGAAAAAGATTCGTTTACAAGGGTATATTTGGTTTTGCATTTAGTGTTACATAAAAATGTGTGCGAATATATTTTTGAATAGTGAAATTGGGATTATGAAGCAGTAAAGCAACATTTTAAAAAAAAAAATTATGCAAATATCATGTTATATTAGAATGAGCTAGATTATTTAGGAATTTCCATAATATATAGTTATTTTAAAAGTCGAAATAGAATACATTATATTCGAATTTTGAACTTAAACTAAATTAACTTATCAGAAATTAACCTTAATGTTAAATTCAAAAGATATCATGTAATTCCAAATATTTTAATTAACATCACATGGAGGATTCGCGTGCTTTGAACTATACAACTAAAACACGATAACAGGTGACTGAAATGAGTGATAAGCCAGGGGACTCAAAAAGACAAACTTAAAGCAGTCGAAAACTGCAATTTCATATCCTTTTACATGGTAAGACGAGTAAAGAATCCAACAACGATATTTAGGCCATATCAGTTATTAGTAGTTAGCCTCCTAGAAGATCAAGATTCAAGAATACATAACTCCATAGATGCTAGCAAATCAAAAGCAAGACTAATCGCAAATCTTAGTCGCCAATACCATCCAACCAACAACGTTCCACACCGGCAAAAAAACCCAAGATGATAACTCTAAGATAATGCAAGGCCGTAAGACCAAGAGAAGGACCTAAATCCAAAAGGCAAAACTTACGGCAGCAGATAAATTACACTGTATCACAAGTCATGAATTTGAAGCAACAAGGGGAATCTAACACAAACAGTAGACACGGACGTTACAAATAAAAGCATCTTTGTCATGACATAATCATCAAAGGCGATATTCTTACATGTCTTCAGGTCTTAAGAATGCTAAGCTGACTCGACAAACAGTAGAGCTACGAAAGAAAAACAAACAAGAAAACCTTATTATTCATGTTTACTAGCCTCAGTGCCTTCTGCGATGCCTCCCACTCCTGCTCTTTCTCCGACTGGTCTTCTCTTCAGAATCAGAGTCTGAATCTGAGTACGACTCAGAGGACTCAGACGAGGAGCTATGCTCTCTGTGCCTTCTCTTCCTCTGCTTCTTCTTTTTGCTCTTGCGCTTCTTCCTCCTCTCCTCCTCAGAATCAGTAGATGAACTATAACTTGATTCACTCGCAACAGCAGAATCATCTGATGCAGTAACTGAGGATGTCTCACTATCAGATTCAAACACTGAAGCTTCACTATCATTATCAGATTCAGTTTTGGACTTATGCTTCCTCTTACACTTCTTTTCCTGTTTCTCATTCTTCTCGACCTTTGGGATATCAGGGTTATCCAAATCATAAGAAATTGAAACCTTCATTTTAAGTTTTGGGTTCTTCAGTTGCTGTGTTCGAGAAGGCCTTGATATATAAACTCTCTCATTCTTGCATTCATACGTCCAGTGTCCCGATTGGAAGCATTTCTGGCACTGTGAAGCTGCCCCAATTGTGGAAGTTGAGCTCTTGAAATCCTTCCTTTCACCCAGTCTCACTTGTTTCTCAGTACTCATCAAATACATTTGCCTCTTAGCTTCTTTCCTTTCCTGCCATCTGCTAGGTCCTTCTTCCTTCTGCCCATATGCATTCACATTCCGTACAGCTGCTGCAGCTGCACGCTCAGCTTGAGCTCGGCTGAGACCCTTAGTTGCGGACAAAGCTGCCGCCTTGATTCTTTCTGCTGCATCCTGACCACCACCTTCGTCTTTGTTCTTTGACATGCCGAACTATCAAAATAGATTGAACTACAGAAATTTCAGATTGCAAAGATAATACAAAACGACATTAGATTTCCTCGTTCAACCCTAAAACCACAATAATTTCACAAGGAACACAATTATGTATAGTTATCACAGAAAAATCAAGAAACAGCAAATTTAAACTAGTAAAAAACTATATTTTCTTGTATACAGAGGCACCACAAGGAGTGAAGATGTTATCTTCCAGAAGATAGATCACAGGGAAAAGCAACTCGGATCAAAACCCGCCCCCAAAACGTACTCAAATCTCAATTTCTCAGTTCCAAACCTAATTATCTAGCGTTAGCACAGGAATTAAAATCCCCTAATAGAGGCTCAAAAGAAAGAACGTAACGTCATAAAACGAGTACCTTTCCTCGACAATGCGATCAGACAAAAGCAATTGAAGGGAAAACAAGAAGAAAAATTCGACAAAACCGTAAAAAGAATCAGAAATTAACATATCTTAACAGGAAAACACATAATGCGTGATACCTTGCACCTTTTTCTTCGTACTTTCTATTTCTCTAACTTTGAGGGTTTGGCCAAAATAACAATAATAATAGCCAATATAAATAAGTGGCCCACTCCTAGAGCGTAAAGAATCGGGTAGATCAAGTGGGTCGGGTCTTGTCTCGTCCCTTCTACTTATAATATTATTTCAAATTATACAACTCGAACCGAACCCGAAACTCACAACCCAAACTCGATTAATCCAACTAAATCCAATTTTATTTTTTAATTTTTTTAAATTTATTTTATTTTTTAATTTTTTTAAAAATTTAAAAAAATTCAAAAAAATAAATAATATTTTAATTTAAATATGTAATAACAAAATCTCTTATATATGTAATTTAAATAAAAAAATTAATCGTAAAATATTAAATGCTATTTATTAATCAAATAAACAATTATTTTAAAAACAAAATATACAAAATAAATATTAAATAATGAAATTTTTTAATATAAATATAAAATAAATATTCGACACCCCCTAGTAATGATTTCATATAATAAATTTTATATAAAATATAATTATAATAGTCTATACTTTTTCTTTTTTTTTTGCGTTTTTATTTAAGGATAAATTATCAAAAAATTCCAACTCATAGTTGTATTTGCATTTAGTTTTTGTAAGACCAATTTTTTTTTTTTTTTGCAGAATGCAGGCCATGATTCAAAAAAAAAAAAAATTATATCCTCATTGACCCTGCCCCCAATTGTTTTATTGGATGAAATTTTGTACAAAACATTGAAAATCTGGTATTATTATATGATATTTGATTACAAAATATTTTAGATTTGACACTAAGATATTATTTATGAGTATTAGATCAAGTATTTGTATTAATGACATGTCTTTTCTTATTTAAAAATCTACACAAATATTGAAAATATGGTACTATTATATAATTTGATATTATGTTCAAATCAAATAAAGATAAAAGTCCCACAGTCAAATTGAATTATTTATTATTGCATTCGATATTTATATATATATATATATATATATATATATATATATATATATATATATATATAATTATAACCGGTGTTTTCCTTCATTTGATTATCTCTTGTGGTCATCAAATATTGATTCAATGAACTGATACAAAAAAATAAAGCAAAAATTTGTGTGAGACGGTCTCACAGGTCGTATTTTGTGAGACGGATCTTTATTTGGATAATCCATGAAAAAGTATTACTTTTTATGCTAAGAGTATTACTTTTTATTGTGAATATGGGTAGGGTTGACCCGTCTCACAAATTGTGATCCGTGAGACGGTCTCACATAAGACCTACTCAAAAAATAATAGAAAAGATATTAAAAATCAATTTTTATTTGTCTATCAAAATTTAAATAATAAATAAATTTATTTCAAAAATAAAAGAAAATCAATTATTAGATGAAATTTTTTTAAAATTTTTTATTGCTTTTAACATTTTAAAATTTATTTATACTAAATTCTAATTAAATACTAATAATATTGATGTATGACAATCAATATACCAACTTCACTAAATAATTGAAAAGTGTAATATTATATAAAAATTGTTATAGTTTCTTTAATATTTTAAAGAGTATAAAGAACTAAATATTTAAAAGTAAAAGAAAACACAAAATGTAATCGAAATGAAATAATGTGATTAGTGCAAACATTAAGGAATACACTTCATGTTTATTTCTTTACTCTAAAATGTCTAATATATTCTCAATTTTTTTTTTAATATTGATTGACATAAACATACAATGTTTTGTATACATTTTTCTTTTGTTAAATATATGAAAATATTAAAATTAATTTACAAAAACTTTTATGAGACCGTTTAATGAGTCAATTTATGAGACAAATTTTCTACCATACTTGACTCATGAAAAAGTATTGTTTTACGCACAAATTATTATTTTTATTCAATATACGAATCAAGTCGACTTATCTCATGAATATAGATTCGTGAGATAGTTTAATAAGAGACTTACTCAAACTAATTTAGATAATTTTTTTACATGGAATAATTTTTCATAAATATGTTAACAAACAGTTTAAATAGACTATTGATTTCTTTTATTTTTAAAGTACGTAACACATTATTATTTTATAATAATTTTTGTTAGTATTGTTTTCAAAAATATATTATACCGAATTTTAAGATGGTTTTTTTCTTTACAAATAATTATTTTAATTTTAAATTATAATATTTATTTAATTTAATGAACTATAAAAAATTGTGAATAATTATATAGTTCATAATTATTGTGTCTGTCATTTTAGATTTAACTGTCTCAAATAAATTTGTCTTTAGTGAAATAAATATTTGAACTGTTATATTTTAATGTAATTTATTACTTTAATTACATATATAAATATATAATTTTTTTTGTTTAATGAGGTTTTCAAAACCAATACATTCAAATAAATATATAAGAAAAAAATGAGGAATATTCTTATTTTTAAAAAATAAATTAATTAATGATATTGGAAATTGAAACATTATTAAATATAGCACTGTCGGAACATTTATGTTTTGGTGTTAACAAATAATTTAAGGCAAATCTTATATATGTAAACTGAACTAGACTAAAATTTGAGTTATCCGAACCGAACAGAACTAACTAATCTCCACAAACTAAATTAATTTACCTTAATTGGACTAGTCAAGCAAAATTGACTCAGCCCTAAACTGAATTACATCATAGCACCTTTTATCAAGTTCAATTTAAGAGATTATCATTTATTCGTAAAGACGTTAGTTTACATCATGTGACTAAACTGATTATCGGATAAGTTATTCCATACTTTGCTAAAACCATACTTATTTTGTACAGATGTCTGAGATTGATGACGTGAATAAAAGACAAGCCAACAGACACTTTTATTTGGAACATATATTTTTTTGAAACTCGAGACCATTGGATTCATAATTTATTAATAAAGAATGAGTTTAGTTCAGTAAAGGTCTACGATCTTCAATATATTCAAGATTTCAAGTATTTGAGCTAAACTTAGTCAGTCGAGCACACTTTACAAAGAATTATTCATGATCATTAAGATCCATTAAGTGCTAGGAGAATTCATTGTATTCGAGAACAGTTTGTATACTATTTTTCATTCAGTTGAGTAGATCAAGAATTTCAGTTTTGTAGTGTCAAGTCCAAATTGGACATGGCTTTTACAAACTTCTTGTAAAGATCAAAGCTTTCTAGTGTGAGTTTTCCCAAAAGAAAAAAGAGGACGTCGAAGATTGGGGTCTACGAACATCCAAAAATAAACTTGCGTACATTTTACTATTCAGTTTACATATCCAAGCAGACTAACTTTTTCTAGGCGGTCGGCCACCACCTAGTGCCTAGGAGACCGCATAGGCCAATTTTTATAACGGTGAGATGCATACACAACACACACCTTGTATGTGTTGCTAATGTCTCTATTTGGGAGGCAAACGAACTAAACCGAGTCAAACAACATGATGATCAATCTCATCTTGTTTAATTATATAGGTCCGAGCTCGATTCGAGATTTTATCATGAAATTCGATCTCAAATCATTTTAAATGACTAAATTTACAATTAGCTCAAGTTCAATTTGTTAATAACTCGTTTATCATGTTTAATAAACTTGACTCGAGCTCGTTAAACATACAATAGAGCTCGAGTTCAATCTTGATTCAGGTTCGTTAAAAGGTACAATCGAGCTCAAACATACAATAACATGTATTTCTTCAAACAAATGTCAAAATAAGACAGAAAAATATAAATCAATTCATAAATAACCAAAACGACAAAACTAATAGCTAACAAAACATAAACGAATCATATAAACGAATATGTTTGCGAATATTAAACGATCCAAGCTCGAGCTCGCGAGCCACATAAACGAGCCGAGTTCGAGAGCTCGTAAACAGGATAGAGTCTATAAATGAGCATGCTCACAAGCTTATAAGTTGAATATCCTTAAACTCGATCTCGAGTCAATAGAATTGTCAAGCTGGAGTTCGTCGAGCCAAACTCGAGCTCGGTTGGTTTGATTTGTTCACAAGAATTTCGATTCATTTGACTTTGCATAATTCCATCAATTCGATAATCAAATTAATCTACATATATAATATAAAAATATATAAAATGAAAACCAAATACATATTTTAGCCCGATATGTATTGATATGTGACATTTTTAGTGACTCATGTTATTTGAATAAAAAATAGTCCTGTAACTATGTTTATTTAAAATAAATTTTAGTTATTCTTATTAAAATTATGTAACTAAATGATTAATATTATATTTTAAATTTATAGTTGTGTTGTTAAACATGTGCATATCTCAAATTATTTTTTTAAACCACAATTATAAAAATTTAAAAATAATGTTGATAATTTAATTACATGATTTTAAGTTGATAGAATAAAATTGATCAAAACATAATTACATGATTATTATTTTAAAAAATTATATAAAACTAAAAATATAAAACACCAATAAAAATACATAATTAAAATTGACGGACTAAATTAAAAACCCAATTTATATATATATATATAACTGGACGTTTAAAATTTACGAGAAAAGGGTAAATTTTACGAGAAAAGGGTAAAAAGGGTAAATTTTACGAGAAAAGGGTAAATTTACGAGAAAAGAGTAAAAAGGGTAAAATTTACGAGAAAAGGGTAAATAATCGGGTAAATTTCCGTGACTCCCTGTTTTAATTTGTTAATAGAGGCTAGAGCCCATGACCCAGCACAACACAACAGCATAAGTGCCGCCTTGCGCCGCTACCACCACCACTACTCCCGCCGCCGCCTCTCCGCCAGACCTCCCTGTATGCACAAAACTGGTGAAGCAAAGACACGGAGATACACACAAGTTATTAGGGCCACCTTTCATTTTATCATTCGTTTGTTTTTCCTAATATTCAGCTTTCAGTAAAGGCACAATGGTTTCTTCCCACATCAGAGACATATTAACTGCCTTCAGTCCAACTCTAGACTTGTTTGCGTTAAGTCTTGGTGATGGTAGAATCAAGGTACGGCCTTTCTACCTTTGGATCCTATTGAATTTTAAAAAGGGGGAAATAAATAGCCAGAAAATTGTTCTAGTTTATGTTTAGCTTTGTTAATCTCAAGAATTTACTTCTACCATATGAGTTATATACACTTAGCTTTGGCTCGGTTTTGAATGCATCTTATACGAATCTGTCGTTTTTCTACTGAAATTTTATGGGCTCATGTTTGCCAGTGTGAAGTATGTATTAGAGCAGTGTTTTGTTTTATGTTGTCGATTCTAATGTCAATGAGCTTATATGCTGTGATTTATGATACGGTATCGAACTTTATTTGATTTTAATAGAAATGTTGTTTATTCTTGCACGCGTGAGACGGAGTGACGGGAAACTGAGAGAGTTTAAGAATGAATTCTTGAGATGGTTTCTTGTCTAGGGAATGAGTTTTAATTCTCCCTGAAAGATTTATTTATTGTGTTTCATGTGGGGATTTGTCAGATATGGGACACAGGAAAGGGTCAGGTGCAGACTGAATTTACAGATATTGCTTCGGCCGAATCTACTGGTATATTTGGAAAAGATGAACGAGGGCACCTTTCAATGGATTATACATGTATGAAGTGGTTGTCTTTGGACAGAAAGGTTTGAGTTTTCAAGACAGCTGAAATTTTACACTCTTATTGTTGTTTTTAATGTTTGTCAGTTTTCGAGTGTCCCAATATACCCTTTGTATCTAATGTATTTAGAAAAAAAGGAAGCTTGGAAGTTCTTTATTGGTCTTAGGAACTGGCAGTGGCGATGTACTGGCATTGGACGTGTCTGCTGGTCAGGTGAAGTGGAGAATTAACAATTGTCATCCCGGGTAAGTTTTTTTTTTTTGTGAAATAGTTGTAGAAGTTGCAGCTGCAATTATCTTTGTTTAGATTTATTCTGAATGTTTCCATGGACTAACAAAATGATGCAGTTAAACACCTAGTTTTATGGTCCGCTATGAATCTACTTGAGGAGAAGTGGATTTTTAAATAATTGATCTGTTAGTAGCTCGGCAATAAGACATTTCATTCTAAAATTTTGTTTAGAATCTTCTGGAAAGTGTGAAATCATGGCTGATAGGGAAACAAAGCTCGTACTTATGTTACTCAATTGCATTTTACAGATATGAATAACAGAAGCCAGAAGATCAGTCTAACCATTTTCTTTTGTTTTTATATGTGACAAGTGCAGGGGCGTTAATGACATCTCCTTTCCTGCTAATGCTTCAAGCATTTACACTGCTGGGGTGGATGGAATGGTTTGTGAAATAACCTCAATGTCAGGAGATTTGTTACGAAAGTTTAGTGCTATGTCAAGATCAATATCTTCTCTATCTGTTTCCCAAGGTACACTTTTACATTCCATGTTGCAGCTGGAGGACAGGCTCCTTTTCCTTTTGCAGTTACGTCATTATAATCACAATTCTGGTAGAACTTGATGATATGACTGCCAAGTAGTGAAAAGGACGTAGATGGATAATTTGGTATGGGCTGTTGATATAGAACACTATATCGATAATAAATATCTTCTTGAGGTTATAGGAGAAGTATAGGCTCTGGTTATACCAACTAGAGTTCCACTGTGTTGTTTTGATGTTCTGCATGTGCATTTGATAGGCTATATAGCTATCTACATGAATCATTGACAAGTTTGCCACATCTATGAGCCTGCAAATCTTGTTTTATCTTTTCTGATAGTCTTTCAATGTTGTTATTTGAGAACTTATAGTTGAAAACTCTTTCTGCTTACTTCGGGTCTTGGGTTGGCTACATATCAGATGGGAAAAGGGTAGCGACTGCTGCAGGTCAATTGAAGATTTTCAATAGTTCAGATCGCAAAAAACTTCAAAAGTTTTCTGGTCATCCGGTGAGATTCTAACTCCTTTCATGGCTACATTTAATTTGTGAATTTTACTATTGGTACATGTTGGCACGATTCATGGATTATTTGTATTTTTGAATAGGGGCAAGTGAGATGTTTGATTTTCTCAGAGGATGGTAGATATGTGCTTTCCTCTGCTATGGGCGAACGATATGTTGCAATTTGGAGAATTGATGGTAGTAAAGAAAAATCAGCCTACTTGTTTCTTGCTATGGACCATCCCGCAGTTTTCCTGGATTGCAGGTGCTTCAATAGTGGAGAAGAAGATGATACAGTCCTCTCTGTTCTGGCTATAACAGAAATGGGTATATGCTATTTTTGGCACGCAAATACCATGGATGAATTACGCAATTCCAAACCCACCAAAATTGGCATAGCTTGTGACGAGGGACAGAAACACAAGGGGGCAGTTACTTCTGTTTTTGCTGCGAAACTACAAGCCATTTCCAGGCCTGCATGTGGTCATGTGTTTCTTGCATATGGTTTACTAATTAAACCATCATTCAACAAAGTTGTGGTGCATTCAGGGACTGACATAAATTTGAATATTTCACACGATGGGATCCTTCTTCCCATCAATCAATCTCAGAAACCAAAGAAAGCATCAGACATGCACCATCGAGGCGAGTTAATCTTCTCCTAATATTAATTTTTTTTGGTTTGAAATATTTTATTTCTCTGAACTGAAAACAGAAATTGTTTTGTCTGTGTATCTTTACCCTTTAGTTTTCTCACCCAACTACCTGGTTCACCCCGGTCTTGCCCATGCTATATTTTTTCTCGGACAGTTGCTGTTTGCCTATTTGACTAGAACATGGCATAGTGCTCTATGTATATTCTGATGTGTTTCTCCAAATTAAAACTTCTGCAAGACTATGCCACCTTGAATTCAGTTCAATGCTGAGCATGAATGACATGGAACTTTTGACAAGTGCTTATTCACTTAGTGATAAACTTGATACTGTATTGAAAGTTCATATTGCTATCAGAATTATTTTAATCTTAACAAATTTTTATGATGTATGACAGTTACTGCTCTGGATCGATCAAATGCTGAGGGCGCTTTATGTCCTGTGCCTAAGGTATTTGATTTGATTGGTAGCAAATTTGGAGCTAATCCCATGGAACAAAAAGGTATGCTTAAAAGTTAATAACCGACCTTCTCTTGAACTCACAATCATTCTGGTTTTCACGGGAAGGATTTTAATTTTTGCCAGTTGCTTTTATATTTCTTCAAGTCAGGCAAATGTATCTTCAATGACTTCATGGTGGTATTTGTCATTTAGTTGCTTTGGTTCCCTTGATGAAAAATATTTTCCAAATTTTAAACGCATCGTAATGGAAAGTGATATCTTTTCTGCAATACAATACCTATCAACTGTTTATTTATCAGCAGTGTGTGACAATGTGACGGTCTCCAGTCTTCTTGTGATACCCTTAAACCTCCTTGAAAAAATTATTCATTGTGTTTGTGGCATATGTAGCGAATGCATGAATGGTGGCCAGACATCTCAAGTCATTGGGTATCAAAACTGTTGCCATCCCATTTTGGATTTATAGAATGTTTTTTACTGACTTATAAGATTTCGAGACTCTTCATCTAAAAGGCTAGTATCTTAGTGGGTGCTCCACTTGGGCTAATGAACCTAACAACCTCATTCCCTTCATATCAATTTTCTATCATTTTTTTTTGTTGAACATGCATAAAACAAACTACAACAAGGCTTTTTATTCTTCTAGTTATTTGCCACTAGCACAGTAGTTTCTATAGTAAATGAAATCTATCTCTATAATGTCTTGAAATATGATAACTTGATTGTCTAGCGATTCTCAGTGTAAGGACCCTAAACCCTTGAAATATGATAACTTGATTGCCTAGCTATTCTCAGTGTAAGGAATAAGGATCTTATCCCTGAAGATGAAGAACTAATAAATGGTGCTCATTGTTGGTAACATATTTAAGATGACTGGATCATTAATTCATTATTAAGTGTTTTTCATTTGCAGATAAAGATTTCGACTCGGTGTCCATTTGTATGGAAGACCAGCTGAGAACTTTGGGAATACTTGGCAACAGCGATGGTTCACTTAGCTCAATATTGAATTCCAAAATGTTGAAGGCCATTGATCTTGATTCTAACACACCGTATAAGAAGGTTCGCCTTCTTGATATAATTATGGTGTTGTTTCTATACCCGTATTGCTATGTCAAAAACAATTGTTTTACAAACTATACAGGTGAAGGCGACTACCTTGTCAATGGAACCGAATGATGCAATCATCCTTTTAAAGGGCTTGATAGATCTTTGGCAGTCAAGGTATGCTCTAAAGCATTTTTTAGCAACTTGTTTTGACTACCAGAGAGGCCGAGACAACCTCTTTCCGCAGGAAGATTTCAAAATTTTGAAGATACGATATAAATTGTGTTCCTGATAATCATCTATGTTTCAACATTTTCCACTGCTCGTGATTTTCATGGTTAGCTCATACTCTTGCCATGTTTCTTTTGTCAGACATAAGAGCGGGACTCATGTTCTTCCATGGATACGTTGTATATTAGTATATCATGGAGATTTTGTTAAATCTCAGGAACCAAAACTTCTTGATGCCTTGAACAAGGTAAAATGTGGCGAATTTTAGCTTCATTTATCTTTTGCATGTAGTGCTTTAGATTTCTCTCACTCTATTTTGTGGGCAACAAGCATAAATGTTGGCGGCCTTCATTTTTTCCCGTTGTAATGTGAACTGTTAGATTGCGTATGGAACTATGGATAGAAGTATTGACGCTTAAAATGACCATGATCTGGAAGAATTTGAAATCTGTTGTATTGATGAAACCAAAGTCTTAAATGTCGAGTGAAGGGTTTGAATTTCATCAAATTTGTAGATAGCCAACAAATATAATAAATTTAAATCATTGATTTGAAAACTTTCCATCTGAATGCACTCTTTGGCAGCGGTTTGGTGGTATAGAATTTGGAATGAGTGGATTTTAAAATCTACACCTCAACTGTGTGGTATATGTGAGCTCAAAAATTTTAGTTGTGTATTTAAAATTAAAATTTTAGTTGTGTACTTAAAATTCCCCTCTTTAGTTTCAACATAGTTTTGTATAGGTTTGATTACATATACCTTCCCATATATTTATAGTAATACCTTTCTTGAGGTTTGTACCAATCTTATATTTACACCCATTATTTTTACAATTTATATTTACTTTCCTCAAGGTATTTCTCCGTCTTACAATTGTTCCCTTGAAAATGAGGGTATGATTACAGGTAGATAAAACTTTAGAGGAGGTGAGTGTAATTTTTAAATTTAGTGGGTGTAAACGTAAGATTAATACACCAGGAGAGGTATATGTAACTTTCAAAGTAAGTTGATTTTTTTTGTAATTATTATAAATTTCAGAGAAGGTATATGTAATTAACCCTTTCTGTATGTATTTTGACATTTGAAACTAACTCTAACCACAATCTTTTCAAATCAATAGATTTTTTGTAATCTTTGTACAAATTGAAATACATGTCACAACCTGAGTCAGACTCACACATTTCACAATGAACTCCTATAACAACTATTTTGTATTCGTCTTCACTTTACATAAATGGTTAACTAAGTTGTTTATAGAAAGTCGATTTCAACCACTTATAAATCTTTTTAACTTTAATTTTCAACTTGTGTGGGAGTTAGGACTAGGGTATCACAATCATTCTTACTTCAGAATTTCAACCACTTATAAATCTTTTTAACTTTAATTTTCAACCTGTGTGGGAGTTAGGACTAGGGTATCACAATCATTCTTACTTCAGAACGTGACGTTTTCGGTACGGGGAATCTAGAGGTGACTTCTCTAGGTTCAAAAAGTCACTCTTATGGATATAGCACTTTGTCCTGCATGTTCAAGATGTAGCTTCCATACACGTAACATTTATATATTCTAGTGTTCCCACTAGTGACCATCTCTGATACCCATTTTGTCACGCTCGGGCTTAGACCTGTGTAAGCGCGACCATATAATGAGCTTCCATAGCTACTAGTCAAGTTGCTATAAGAGTTCATTACCACCAGTTATAAACCATTTTAAACTTTTATTTTTAATCAATGTGGGTCGAAGACATCGTGATTCTCCATTTACACACAACTTTATAATGCTCAATTTTCACAACCTTAGTTTTTTGTTTTTACTTTATATCGGACCACGAGTATCTCTATAATTTAAGAAAGTCATGGTGTTATTTTACTCTCGTGTGCATGATGAAGCATTATAATGAACCTGATCAACCTTGTCGTGCTTTAGTTAGTTATTTCCTCACAATAAAAACATTTTTTTTTAATCCGTGGACATTAAGTGTCAGCTATTTTTTTTTGTCACCATTAATATAAACATTGATGGAATAATCTCATAGCGTCTATACCTGGAGGTTGCAACTACTTGACAATTTCTGGTAAAAAAAGGATTGTCTTTGACACATTTTGTGTTCACTAATTGTAATAGCATTACTCAATATAGGTTTTTTTTGCCTGTTTCCCTTAACTTTTGGTGATTACCTGCTAGTATATGATGCATATTGTTCTTTGTTTACCCTTTGCTTCTTATTCAGCTCACCAGATCTAAAGGGGCCTTCATGAATGGGTTATTTCAGTTATCTGGTCGGCTGCAGCTTGTGTCTGCTCAGGTTAATTTCTTTACGGTGTCTCAGATTCAAGTAAATCACTGATTTGTTTTTGTAAAACTTTATGCTAATAGTTTTGCGTCGACAACAGATTGACAAGGCTACAAGTTACAAAAATCTTGTAATACAACACAATGAAAAAGATGGCGGAAGTGAAGATGAGAGTATTGATGAAGTGCTTTACGATGTAGATGAAGATTCTCATACGAGCAGTGAAAATGATGAGTAGGCATGTCTCCTAACAAGAAGCAAGAATTTTTGGCTTTTTTTGTACGTGTCCTTTCCTTTGCCCATAAAGCAGTTCTGTTACTCTACATTTCTTGAATGCCTTACATATATATACAAGTGAAGAATCTCTTATTTACTTATTATGCATAACCATTGTGCTTGTTGGCACAAGTCTTTCTTAAGATGCGAGATCCATGCTAGCTTTCATATCGTAATCATGCGAGTCATCTTTTGTTTGTATTTCCAAATTGTCTGTTTATCAACTATGAATTTAATGAGCTCTTGTGGTCCTTGTGTTTGGTATCTGGTGTTATTATTTTCGAAATGGACTTTCGAATTTTGCCTTAATTGGTGGTATTTGCTTCAAATTGGATGCACAAATAGAAACAAGATATAAGATTCTAGCTTGCAGATCCGATTCTTGGAGTTCGAAAATCTCATTCAAGAATTATATTTGGTCCTAAATTCCTCGTCCCTCAGCAATACTTGCTTCTTATTTTTTCTGGGACATCGTTTTTTGTTTCAACTTTGATAATCCTGAATGTCACGTGCCGTTTGGTTTGGTTTGGTTTGGTTTGGGATAAAACCAAATTTGGTGGTTTTACAAAACTTTAAACTGAACATAAACGAAAAATCATCTGAGATTTTTATATCTAGAAGAAAATCATACTAAATTAGGAAAATTATATATTTTTATATTAGTAAAATCGGTTTCGTTCAGTTTTTCTTTATTTAAACTCGAATCGGATCAATTTTTTCGATTTGATTGATTTATAAATTGATTCAAAAAGGAGTCTGTCGGCAATGCGTAGAGCTGGGATATGCCTAATCGGGTTAGTAGGTTGAGTTACGTACATAGATTTTGTTTAATACTCAGAAATGATGAGTATTGTGTCAATCAGGAATCCAAAATGTGGCAAGGGTTAGGTTGCAATTTTAAAATTATACGGGTTATTTTGTAATATTTCTGGAGATGGAGGGTTTTTGGGAATTTTTAGCAAATTAATTTGATAGGAAACATGTGAAATGAAGTCATTAATAACTAGAGAATACCCAGGTTTATTTTTACAGTTAAATCAGAATAAATATAACATTTAAATCTCCAAATTTATTTGAATTGTTTGGATAAAATTAAGATTAGGTCTCTTTTTGTGTGATGGTCTCACGAATCTTTATTTGTGAGACGGGTCAACTGTATCGATATTCACATTAAAAATTAATACTCTTAGCATAAAAAGTAATACTTTTTCATGGATGACCTAAATAAGATATTCGACCTACGAAATTGATCCGTGAAACCGTCTCACAATAGTTTTTATGTAAAATTAATTTAGATAAATTTCAAATTCGTTCAGTATCAACTTTAAATATTGTTATTAGTAACAGTGGGTTTCCTTCGAAATCCACAAATCAAATTCATGTACCTAAATTAATTTCATTCAAATTAAAATTTTAAATTTTTTTTAATTCTAAAAAATGTGGTCATTATAAATTCATAATTCAAAATTTCTTCCCTCAAATTCAAATCATAAGAAAATCTTTCACTTTATAATCATTTTTCATGGTTACAAAATCAGAGAGCTTGTGGATACAACCACAACTTTATTCACAAATTTCATTATTTCACACAAAAATTTTCAAATCACACTATAAAATCAATCTCTATAAAATTTAAAAACCAAGAATATATATATATATATATATATATATATATATATATATATATATATATATATATATATATATATATGTATTGTATGTAATAAAAACAATAGAAACTAAGCAAAAGCATGAGGATTCTGAAGAAGGTAGGCTTCAATAACTTTGTATATGCCCTTTGCACTCTCCTTGCCGGCTCGAATATCCTCCTCCTTAATTTCATGTCCTTCAACAGCATAGTATTCACTGGTCATCTTGCAGATGCATCCGCCATCGTCGGATGACTCGAACTTGATGTCATACGCTATGCGTTCGAGCTTGTCCCCGAGCATGTCGCCCTCGATCATACTATATTTGCAGGTGAGTTTTTCTTTATCTAGCTCATTTATTCGATGCTTCACATACTTAAAATGACTAGCTGTTTATGTAAAAGAGAAAAATTTAATTTAACATATATAAATATAATAAACGTGCACTTGTTTTGACTCATTTGAAATCAAGATTTCATATATATCTTAGTTGTGTCGTTGAGATATTTAGCTTGATAAATGAATTTCAATCGATTCAAATCATATAAATTTGAAGTACCCTATTATTATTAGGCAAAAACTTGTGTGGGACGACTCACTGGTCGTATTTTGTGAGACAGATATCTTATTTGGGTTATCCATGAAAAATTATTACTTTTTATGTTAAGAGTATTACTTTTTATTGTGAATATCAGTAGGGTTGACCCGTAGATAAAGATCCGTGAGACCGTCTCACAAGAGACCTACTCTTATTATTATTGCGATTATTTAAAAAATAATAATGAAATTGAGGGATAGGTGAAACCGATTGTAACATAATTAAAACACATCCAAAACTAATGTAGATGAATCTAAGATTCATATATTTTTTCTGATCAAATCTTTCAATCCAACACAAACTAATTAAATTTTTCGAGAAATTATGATAATCGAATAAATACTTACATTCGGTAAAATTAACTTGCTCGATGCTTCCGGCTCCGCCATCTCCTTGTAATGTTTCAACACTTTTGATGGATTGTGGCAAGAGTTTGGGCAATAGGGTGTTAGAATTTAGAATTAAAGCATTAAAGAGACGTCCCGAGGCTATGGGGCTAGCAAATTCTTGATTTATTTCGGTAACACCCATGTTTAAGTATTTTAAAATCAAATTCTAGATGATTTATGCCTAGCAAAATGAATTTTAACAAACCTGGATAAAAATATATATAAAGTGGAGATGGGTTTGTGCCTATTTCCAAGAAATTGTGTATGGTGATCGCTGCCTAATTTTTATTTTTATTTTTTCAAGTGGAGATATTGTAGGATGATTTTCTTTGATGAACATGAGACTTTTCGAACAAAATTTGGGTGGGCGGCCTTTGTGTTGTGACATTCAAATGGAGACATGGTGAAACAATTCTTGTGGACATTTCTTTACCAAAAGTATTGTCTTTTTTATTAATCAGTTAATTATTAGTCAACAAATGAAGGCACGAAAGTTCCACATTTCGACAATAAAGTTTCCACTAATAGAAAAGATTAAAGAAGTATCTACTAAGAAAAAAAAGTATTATTGGATGGAAATATTTCTTAGTCCATCTCCAACCGGCATTTCTATTTTGTCTGCATTATATAAAACTCTCATTTTCAACTCATCTATTTCGAACATACTTGTGAGACGAATGATGTATGATATAGAAATAATAAATCAATATATATGGATAACATAATGATTTATAACTAATTTTTTGTAAAACTTGAGTCAAACGTTGAATTAAACAAAAATATGTAATCAACTAATGATTCATCATTTGCACTAATCGGTGCCTTAGGTTGTGCTGGGATTAATTAAATTGATTTTCAGGGAAGGGTTTGAGGATGAATTTTCAAATAACATCTATTATTTGGTAAATTTGAAATTCACCACAATCACATAGAAGTTGCTTAACTTGATATATAATTGATTCAAAATTCACTTGAATTTTGTTCATTTAAGCAAGTAAAACAATTTGAAATTATACATATTCATTAATCTAAATACAACATTAGATACTGGAATAAATAATCTTCTCTACTACTTTAATTTACCATATGTGTTTTATTACATTAAATTTCTATTTACAAGTTTGTTAATATTGTACATATTAAATTTACATCCGCCTAAATATATAAATAATTGGATTCATTCATTTATTTAGTTAAATTTATTTCATTAAATTTACTTAATATTATAAAATATTATAATAAATAAATACCACATAAAAATTATAAATTTAAATTCAACTTCATATTAAAATTTAATTATTTGAATTAAAACAAACCCCGTAAATGCTTAATCAGTTCATATACTAGCGCAATATAAGTCTCTAAATTAAGTAAAATAATTATTTAAATATTTAGAAAAATTAAATTATTTAACATAATTTTAAAAATATATATATATAAGAAAAAAATATGGACCATTCTAGAAAGAGGAAATTAATGACTCTGTATACTAAGCTAAACATGCATCTAATGTGAAATTAATTTAAAATTCAATATTTTAATTATTTTATCGAATCAAAATTCTCCACCTAAATCAAATCCATTTACGACATTATACAAACTTTGATTTTGTGTGAAATGGGATGACCCGCAGGAAATTAAAAAAGGCAATCTTTTTATTCATTCATTTATTTAAATCAATATTGTACAATGTCACATAATCCATTCCACGTTTTATTTATTACACCAGAATTACAATTCACTCTTTCATCAAACAAATAATATTTTGTTTTCTTCCCTCTAATTAAAACAGAACAGAAGAGAGAAAAATAATGACAAATCTACAAACATATTGACAACAAAAACACAGAAATCAACCTCTTTGACAAGAGAAGGAAACAATTAGCATAATCGTCGGGGGCGGTCTCAAGATTTTAGAATAAGGTTTGCCGTTCGCTCCTATTGCATCCACCCCGAGGTCGAAGGCAATTTAGTAAGCATGAGGGTGCGAATGGAGTTGAGCCTCAACAGCTTTGAATATGGCCTTTGCTTTCTCTTTACCTCCCTTGATCTTCTCTTCCATGGGCGTCGTGTTTAATATGGTTATGCCTTGTATGATGAAGAAAATCTATAAACCACATAATCCATCGTACTAAATCATTAAGAAAATGACTGAAAAATTTAAGCGAAATCTTACTTGAAATCATAATTATGAATTTTTTAGAACGACATTGATCTTCCAGATCTACGCACTCTTTTCTTTGAGAGAATCATTTAGTTTTCTCTTCTGAATTATATTCTTAATGGGAGAGAGAATAGTGAATGTGATGCCGTGCGATCTCGGGACCCTGACTCATAAATAGATAATATCTATCATTATCTTGTGATATTTCAAAGTATAAAAATTACACTTTTGTAACCCGTAACATTAGTTGATCACTTTGTTTTGGGCTTAACTTAACCGAAACTTTATAATACATAATTATTCACATATAAGATCATATAAATAAAATTGATCCAACAATCTCCCACTTGGGCTATATATATAACCTTATAATTATGTTTGTGAAAATATCCTTATGAGATCAAAATTTTTGTCATTCAGAAATGTACTTATAACCAATTCAGTCCATCAATCATATTAACATAAGATCAAAACAGTCTTCGCTACACTCAATGTAACTAGGAGTCATCAATGGTCATGATACCAACACAACTGAATGACATGAACTATGAGCTGGATGTGTAGCATGGAAATTTCATGCACTGTGATAATAACATTCCTATTTTTAACTGGTCCTACTTAGACTTTATTGAGATCAAACTTTAAACTATAATCAAAGTGTGATTTAACTTAAAATTTATTTCTGTAAAAAAATAAATTTATATAATTATAACTGAAAATGTCTACAACTAAAAAGTATTTAAAATAACAAACTCACTAAAACTGATTTTCCTCAATTGACGTAACACCTATACAAGCAGTGTGCTCATAAAACTGTTTGGGTGACAATCCTTTAGTAAGTGGATCCGTTTGGTGGGTTCGATTCCCGCTATCCGCCCAAGATAAAGTGTGAATATGCTTTATTTAATATGCACTTAAAGGGTTGGGTATAGTCGGTTGTGATAGTGTAGTTAGTCTACCCCCCTTCCCTTCCGTACCATCCCCCAAAAAGGGGGGGTGTTGATAATTGCTCAATAAAAAACTTTCAACTCTGAATTCTTTACTTAAGTACCAAGAACTTCATGTCAATTGATAAATGCAAGTTTTGCACTTAAATTACCCAAATAAGTGGCATGAAAGTGTGGGAATATCGAGCGGATTTACATGTTTTGACAGTTGTTTATGTCTTTCCAGAAATCAAGCATGAGCGCTTAACTTGTGACCAACAAGGAATAAATTAAATTTTGAAATGGAAGAATGAAGAGAACAAAAAAGCAGAAGAATCGTGAGCAAAAAAGAAATGAACAGTAGCACGTGCGTGGAAAACCGCTTCCCAGCGCGTCTGCATATTGACTAGAAGCTCGCGCGCGGCTGCGCAGGATACATGAGAGGCGTGATAGGCACAAATCCGATGGGATTTTCTTGGGCTTTTACAACCATTCAGACACTTATAATAATTTAAACCCTAGACACAAGGGAGAGCCGCAGTCACACACAAAAATCTAGAGAACAAGAAAGAGAGTGAGAACGAAGAACAAAGATGAAGATGACATCTATCGGAGACGGAGTGGTAACTTTGATTCGATTCTTCTTCCCTTTTTTTACTTAGTTTATTAATCTAGAGGATGACGCAGCTTGGTCAGATATTTATTTATGAATTGGTGATTTATATATACGTATTATTTTTTTGTTTATTTATATCTTATTTATTTGAATTACTTGGTCAATAATTGGATTGTCATATTTATTGGAGATCTCTCACTCGGGGGAAGAGAATTTTAAATAGGAGTGTAGGAAAATATATCGTTAGTAGTTATAGAGTTCGAAAGGCCTATTAATCAAATGAATCAATTAAAAGAAATATTGTGTTATTGAAATTATTTATTATTGGATTTTTAATAGGGATATTAAAATCGATTTTTTAGATAAATGATTCATACGCACCACTTGAGAAAGGGAGTAAGAATAGTTGATAGTTCTTGGGTAGTAAACTGGTTTAAATTATAAATATAGATGTCAATGATAATTTTAATTGAAACGACCTCGATTTTTTTTTAAAAAATCATAAACTCAAAAATACTAATTAAAATAACTTAACATTTTCATAAATCATAATAATTTAACATTTATTAAACCTCAAGTGTATCAAAATATCCCTATATCATCGATTAAGCAAAAATCATACGCCTACCTTTAAAAAGATCAACTAACATAAAATTAAAGCATAAAAATATCTCTAATAAAATCATTAACATAAATCTTATATCTAACAATCTAGTGCGGAAACATAAAGATCCCTTGAGAGTGTACAGCTGCACTCGATCCACTCAATCGTCAGCGCTTCTCATAAAATCATCAAATCCTGCATCAAACAAACCTAGTGAGTCTAATGACTCAACACATTCTAAACATGAGTAGTAAATAATACATATATAATCACATGCATTTAAAAATCATACTTTTATTTAAAATAGTTTTGAAGAATAATAAACCATTTAAAATCATTGACGCATAAATAAATTGTTGAAAAGATTTTAAGCATAAATCACATATCATAAATCATTTTAATCATAAAGCTTTCAATCATTTATCATTTTGGGTGAAGTTCGATCCTTGAAAGTGGCTAGTATTTATCCTTTGGTCGACTGATCAGTCTTCAGCTCCACATGGTCCATGGGGGTGGGCACTAGGCTCCGCCGTGGAAATACGATCTTCAGGGCTCCCTCGAGGCCCTTCTCCCATAGATGTGGCTCCCTCTAGGGCCTTCTCCAGAAAATAGATTCTCTCTGAGGTCTTTTCCCTCACGACATTCCCACAAAATCATATATCATTTGTCACAGTCAATTCACATCGCTCAAAATATTTTTCATGCATAAAATATCATAGAAAAATTCAAGCAACGTAATCTAACTGAATGCAAATCTAGGGTATTATTAAAAATGCTTAATTAAATATTTTAAATGCATTTAATGCATGATTATGACATGATTTTATTATTATATGGCATTGTTTATTAAAATGGCTTAATATAGGGTATTTAGCAGTGTTCAATACTCGAATGAGGAAAGGAGACGGGGGACAGTTTAAGGAAATTTTTTTCTTAAATACTTGTTTAAGTTATTTAATATATGATGTATTTATTATGAATTTTTGAAAATGAGTATTTTTGGATATTTTTACACGTCGAGTCATATTTTAAAACGATAGTCGATTTTCAGCAAATTAGATGACTTTTGAGGGTTTAGGTGTTTTAAAACGTATAAAAAAAATATTGTTACTGGACCTGATGGGCCTGTTTTAGTAGAAGTTTTGAGCCTAGGTCACTAATCCCTCATATATATCAAAATCTGGCCCAACTCTTTTAATGTTTCTCTTTCATTCTACACGCCCCAACCCAAGCACAACTCCTCCCACACGGCAACAAGCAGCACGAGTGTCCCACAGCCACTCTTTGATCGTTTTCTCTAGGATTTTCATAGGAAATGTTGTCCCGTCCCTCCGATGTCCGTCTCTCGCATTGATGGATCGGTTCGGGAACCTGCGAGGGTGCTTCAAACACAATATTTTCAATGAGCTGCAATAGTTCGTGTTCTAAGAATGTAAATACCGATGAATTAGATCGATTTTGGTTACAAACCAAGCAGAAAATACTCGAAATAATCATTCGTTAAGAAAATTGATTAGTTAAAGCTTTTAATATTGTGTAACTAATTAACTAAAGATGAGGGGATCAGTTCTCGCATATATCATTTCAGTTATGGTGAGAACGAAACTGATAACAGCTCGAACTGATCAAGTCAGTTTAAAGCTAGGGGTTAACAGTTACAATACACAAGATATGTTTATGGATGTTCGGAAACTTTAACTGCTCATAGGTCACCCCTTCTACCACTTCGGGTAGGATTCACTAGAAGACTTTGATTCATACAACACTTTGTACAAACTCACCCAACTTAGGACTTACCTACTGCCTAACTGAACTCCTAGTCTAGACTGAAGGCATTACCTTCCAACCAACACTTGTTTAATTTCTGTGTGTCAAAGACTACATACAAATGTTTTACGTCTTTGTGCAAGACGTAATTTGAGTGGTGGTGTGTGTGTGTGTGTTTGAGAACTGATCTCTGAAAGCAACCCAAAAGGTGTTCTCACATATTGATGGAAATAAGCTTCTACACTAAGCTGATATAACTTTGAAGTGTTCTCTCGATTGGGCTGATTGCTTCTTTGTAAGCTGATATGAAATAAGCGTGCCCTTTCTTTTCTCTCTTGTTTTTCACCTTTCATTCATATTTTTGTTGATGGTATTGGTTTATATTTATAGAAGTAATGCGACCGTACATCAAGACTCATCACATGTGATCGTTGCAGCTTGAATACAATCCTTGAAATCTGTGTCTCAACTTTTCTAACAGTCATTTTGGAACATTTTGTCTTTAAACTTTGCTGCAACATCCATTATTGTACTATTGATAGTATAGATGCTTTTGTACATTTGTGCATAGCTGGATCACTAATTGGTTCTAACTGATGGTCTGAACTGGTCTTGAACTGGTGAGGTGAAATCAATTGGCTCGTCAGCTGAATTGATTTCACTGATTCAGTTGAACTAGTCAGTTGGGCTCTTCATCAGTTGAACACTTCATCAGCTGGCCGGGCTTCTGATGGTCTTCTGCTGAATCTCCCATCAACTAGACAAAATCAGTTGAACTGCTCTTGATACTTCAGTTGTACTTGTTTAGTTCGATCAATCAGTTGGAACTTTCAGTTTTCTTCTCGATATCTTCAGTTTTGGTTTGATAACTGATCAGTTCGAGTCCTGATCAGTTTCAGTTTCTGCGCACTTAGGTACAATTATTAGAAACACATTAACAAGTTTTGTTATCATTAAAATCAAGATTCCGAGTATGAATTGTTCCAACACGCATCATTTACTTTGTTCTTCGAGCTTTTAATCGCAAAGGCACACCCGAAACCTTAATTATCTCGTCTTTCACACCATAAAACTTGTTTTCGTTTGATTATGCATGATAGATGTCATATCTAATGTTTTATTTAAGTGTTGTTCGGAAATGCATGAGGAAATTCGATCTTTTGACATATGATTCATGCTTTTATCATGGTTCGAAGGGGGCTGCTAGGTTTGAGGTATGAGGCATGATCCACAGTAGGTGTATATGTATTTTAAGTGTTGATATCAGATCTTGAACATGCGATTTAGGGGATCCGAGTGAATTCTTCCTGACTTGGTTGTTGGAGGTGTTATGGCACGTATGGCTTGTGAGATGGAGGGGCTGTGCATGCGGCTTACGGGCAGTGACCAGAGGGTTTGGGAGACTCACTTCATGGTCCTAGATGGGTTAGATCACGCATGGTATGGTGCAAGGTCATGACCGATTGGGTTCCTTGTTCGAATGAGGTTAGAGCCGCGACACTGCTCTTTCAGTGCTGCAGCGCTTAGAGTGCCGCAGCACTGGTGCATAGCACCTAGGCTCTTACCAAGTGCCGTAGCGCTATACAGCCAGCGCCTAGCACTAGTCCAGTACATGTGATTTAACGATTTTAGTGGGCATGACTCATTTTGGGTGTTCCAGCAGGTTATGTCGATGTGTATGAGGTTATAGATAGTTTAAATGGGTCATACGGGGTTTGCTTAGGAATATTTGAACTATGTTTAAAGTTTTTTAAGTTTCGGGTTAATTCGGATTAAAACCGGGACTCCGGTCCAAGTTTCAAAACGAATTATATAATTTAATACATGAGCTCGAGTTTACGTCTGAGTAATGATGATAAGTATGTTTCTAGGCATTTTAAATAGTTCGGATGGATTCGGTTCGAAATTTTAAGGCCCAGGAGTAAAATGATCAAATTAGGGTTTCAGGTGCAAAACGATCATTTTGCGCTCTAGTCGAGTTAGCAGTCCTGGCAGTACCCTAACAATTAAAAATGAACGTGTAAAATGTTTATTTCCTTGGAATATTGAATTTTTATGAAAACACAGATAATATATTGCATGCTTGGTTTCAAGAAAATATGCATGAAATGTTATTAAGTGATGAATATGACATGATTGATGGATGTGACTTGGTTGTGACTAATACGAATACGAATACGAACACGAAACATGTAAGGCCAATGCTCAGTTGATGGGTGAGAGTATCGCTGATGTCCTCGCGGCCTGGTACTATGTTTATACGTAAATGGATCCATCGAACAACAGCTGATATGAATGTCACAACTAATGATCTGAATTCAATAAAGGAAAAAAAAACGAATATTCTTATGATAGCATGATTTGAATATGTTTATGTTATGGTTATGTATATGGAAATGCTTTAGAATTATCATGAAAGTTATTTTAATTGTAGTAATTTTCACTGTTGCTTGATATGGTTATGTACTTTGCTATAATAGTTTAGGTGTGTTGATCATTTAGACTTATTAGGTGTGATTGATGCATGTGAAAAGTTTGTTGATGAGGAGACCCGTGGTGTTGATGACTGAGTGGAATGGGTTGGTGTCGCATTGGAAGCCCGAGGACCTTTCGTTTCTTCTGCATTTTATGATTTTTCCAGGGATATGGTTAAACAATATTTCAAAACGATTATGATTTTTATATTTTGAGGTTTGGCAGGTTTTTAGTATTATGTGGTTGTTTTACTTTAAACCGTAAACGTTTCCGTTGGTCATACCTTTTTTATTTTTAAACCGCAGTTATATTATTCAGTATTTGGGTCGTTTGATAAAAGAAGTGGGATGAATTTTTGTATATGTATGTATAATTCGGCCAAGGCCTATACTTTTTTTTTTAAAAAAATTCAGTAGTATTTTAAGCAGTAGATGTTTCAAGTTTAATAATCAATTCAAAATATTATTCGTTAAAGAATAGACAACTGACAATAATATTCATGTAATATAGTCTCGGTATAACGATATCCATATTTTTATACATTATAGCATAATTTGTATCATGCACTTACGATCATTTTGAGTTTGAACTTTTCAATAACTTTTCTTGGAGATTCATAGTGCAAGAAAAGCTCGATCAACCTTCAATGGAGTCGATAAACGGATTAAATTAAAGTGCATGTTAGTACGTAGAGCCTCTACATTTTTCCCAGTCAAATGACTAATGATGTACTACCATAACTACATACTATTCCAGTTGATAAATGATAACCACTTAGACAGTCTGAAGGAGAGTTTTTCAATAAATTGTCAAATTATCACTCATCTATATGTATGAACATCTCCTTGACCTTACCAATGAAACATTGTGTTTGCATCACAGATGTTAGTCTCAATCTCAAACGACCTTTATCCTTATTTTAGGTGGCTGATTCTACTAGAATTTTTTTAAAAATATATGGCACGCTTCCTAATGAGTTTCATGGTTTTACGTTGAGAGGCATACTTCATGGTATCTGTTATATATTCAATGACTTTATCTATGCAGCTTGCATTAGTATACAGATAAAGTAAATGTCATAATTAGATAAAATTGTAAAATATTATTAAAATAAAGATGTTTTTACATTATAGTCAATAAAGTCAAAAACACAAGTTAGCTAGTTGGCACGTGCTCTAACACAAATCCGATAGTAGATCATGAAATTATTTGTAATCTTGTGTAACCACGTTTCTGGTGTGTTTTTGGTTATTATTATTCCGATTATCTATCTTACATGATTTAGAAAAATAAATTTTAAATGATATATAATAATGGACTACAATGAATTCTTATATTATCTTGAGTAAATCATTTTCGTAAAATAAATACGATTACGGAATAATTGCTACGATAGCTCATTACGGAGTCAAACTTGCACAACACAGATATTCCAAGACACCTTGAAGATGACATTGAGAGGAAGTTAGGCAGACATTCAATAATTCACCAAAAAGCAGCATATGATAGCCACGTATCATTTCACACCTTAGCAATTTACACAAATATCACTTCGGCAATTTTTTCTTTCATCAATTTTAATAATTATTTGATAAATAAACTTTGGAAAAAAATAGCGTAAAAACACAAAACGCGTATAGTAACAAGCTAGTTTCAATAAGATATCTCGTTTTGCATGCATAAATTCAAGAGTGGTGGTAATAATTAATCTATTTAAAATAATGAATTATCATTCATTGGACAAGTTGCCCGTGGATGTTTATTTCATTTACGTATTTGTTTTTATTAAGTTGAACATGCACTAATTTATTCAAATAACCAAACTGAATTTATATTCAAAATCGAAATTTTTCACGTACAATATGGCATATCTAGGATAAAAACTAAAGTGGGTAAAAATTTAAATAATATTTTTATGTTGGCCAAAATATATTAATATATATGTTCTTTTTCTAATTATTTTATTGCACAATAGAAGAAACGTACATATTTTATGTAATATAAGTGCATGCTGTAATTTGAAATCCAAATCGGGAATATTTTTTAAAAAATTATATGTTTCCACCTAAATAAACTAAATCAATCTCTATAAATAAGAATTTAAATTATGTCAAATGGGATATAAAAACGCCAAGGAATTTAAAAGATCGGTCAAATAAAAAATTGTGCAAATCATGACATCATCCAATATTCAACGTATTATTATTATTACACAAGAAATACAACCACTTATTACAACATAATCGCACATACAACTTTTAAATTTATTCCCTCTCATGCGAACAAAAACTAAAAATAAAACTCATGACAAATCCACAAACATATTGCACACCGAAACACACACATGTTAACCTCTTTCACAACAGATCGAAACAAGGGTTGCACTCAGGAATTTAGAATACGGTTCGTCTGCGTCGGCCTCGACGACGAAGGCGATTTAATAAGCATCAGGGTGTGCATGGAGGTGAGCTTCAACAGCCTTGAATAAGGCCTTCGCTTTCTCTTTTCCTTCCTTGATCTTCTCTTCGGTGATGCCGTGGGCATCGTGTTTGGTATGGTAATGGCTTACAGTCTTGAAGACAGAGCCGCCATCAGCGGAGGCTTCGATCTTGATAACGTAGGAAATGGATTCAAGATCTTCGCCTAAAACGTCACCTTCAATGATTGAGTACTTGTACACATGATTTGCCTCGTCGATTTCATCGACCCTGTGTTTCGCGCTCTTGTATTGGCTACCTGCGTTATTATACATATTTCATAAATTTTTTGTTGCAAAAAACACGACGACAATCGCGCTAATCTTTCGATACCTTCGCCAAAAGTGATCAATTTGATGCTTCCAACGCCGCCGTCTCCTTCAATAATTTTGATGCTTTTGAATGCCTCAGGCAAGACCTTGGGGATGAGGTGGTCTCCATCGAGGATGAAGGCCTTGAACAACTTGGCCGGTGGGATGGAACAGATAACTTCATGCTCGTAAGTGATCAAACCCATTATGAAATACAAAAATGGACTAAACGAAGAAGACTCGAGTTGTATATTTATTACTAGTGAAAGAAGTAATGTTTTGAGTGCATAAGAAATGAGGAAAAATGGACTATTTATAGAGGGAAAAAGAAGCTTACAAATAAAAAACTATAGGAATATTATTATTATTATTATACATTAGACTCCTACTATTCACATATTAGTCTTTGTAATCATTTTCAGACAATAATCTTGCAATTTGTCTTATCAAATTGCGTACGAAAATTGAATGGCTGAGTTAATTTGACAAAATATGCATGCGCTGAAAATTTTGCGTGAAAATGGATATGCTTTTCCGTTACTTGACAATATAACTTTTTGGAGGAACCTTTGTTGAAACTTCGGCGTTAGAAGCCGATACAACACCAACCCACTGTTTTTTTTTAAAACAAGACCCTTGGTTTTTAAATCAATGTTGGGTTTAGGGTAATTTTGTTCCGATTAATAATTATTACTGCTAGGAAAACTACCAGAACATGACGTTCGGGACGATATATGTTTAAAATATTTTAGTTACATCGTTACCATACTACAAGGTCACGTTTTTTATACTGATTTATAAATTTTGATAAAATAAAAAATGTTAGTTCTTAAAATGTATATCAGACTCAAGGTCACGTTTTTTATACTATAATTATATTAATCAAAATAAATTTTGAATTCAACATCTATTAAGCAGGGAGGAGGATTATTATTTAAGATTGGCCAGCAATGGCCCTCCAATTTTTAATAATAATAATAATAATAATAACAACAACAACAACAACAACAATTATTATTATTATTATTATTATTATTATTATTATTATTATAACGTCTACTCGTTTTTAGAAGTGCAAAAATATTTTTTTTTAAAAGCTCGCAATAAAAATATCGCAGTTTAAAATAACCAATATCAAACGTAAACGTAAACGTGTAAAAATCGAAATAGCATCAACGTATAAAAACTGTGTAACCCCTCTCAACACATAAATCAGTATGCGGAAAAATAATGGTCCTCGGGTCATGTCACCGCACCAGAGCTGCCTACTCAGAGTCCAGCACCTCCAGTCTCCTCGACATCGAACTCACCTGCATCACACATGCCTAATGAGTATAGAGACTCAACACGCCTGTACCAGGAATAACGAGTACATATACAGGCACACAGCAGTGAAAAATATCACACTCAATATAATTTTCATGAACTTAAAAATATGAACATAAACGTGTCGTGTAAAATCATAACGTGTCAAATCATGTCATCTGATCATGTCATCATAAACGTATACATTTTATTTTAATTCAATTCAGTTCATTAGTTGTGACTTTCGTATCAGTTCTATTGTATCATCTCTATCGATGGAACCATCTACGTATAGCCACAGTACCGGGCGGTGGGGGACGTCAGCAACAACACTATCCGTCCACTGAGCCTGGGCCTCAGCTTATCATATCTTATGTCATCGTATATATATACATCGTCAGTCACAACCAAATCCCATCCTTCAAAAATAAAATTTTATTCACCACTTAATAAAACATGCATATACGTAACATTTTCCTTAAAACCAAGCATGCAACGATTTTATCATAATTGCGTTAAAAATCAAAAGCATGATTCATAAACATTTAAAATATTATAAATTTGTACTCAGGACGCTGCCAGGACCAAAATCTCACCCCGGGTGCAAAATAATCATTTTGCCCCCGGAAACCCAAAAATTATCATTTTACCCCTGAACCTATAAAATTGACCCGAAGCTTACCAAACTCCTTAAAATGTCGCAAAACATTTTTAAAAGCATTCCTAGACGTAAAATCGAGCCAAATTCAGAACTTTGTCGATTCATTTTAAAACTTGGACCGGGGTTCCGGTTTTAACCCGAATCGACTTGAAACTTAACCAAATTTTCCCCAACTTCTTACCACACCTTATAAAAACTTAAATGGCTCTAAAAATCTCGAAACCCAACTCCTAAACCCTTCGGTCACCCCTTGAAAGTTGCTGGAAAATTCCAAAAACCTCCTCTCAAACTCCATGCGTGCCCCTTTCCGTTATTTTCTTCCCTCACACAAAACCAAATGGACCAGTGGTGGCTCGACCTTCCCTAGACCCCCCAAGGACTCCTCTGAACCCAAGAACTCACGGCTGCTCACACATGCAAGCCACAACCCCATGCTCCCAGCATCGCTTCAACGTCAAGACTAACAGCATGCAGCCACTCTAGGCTATGACTCGGACCCATCAGGGTTTAGTTCACACCATGGAACAGCCCTTCACGCCACCGGTTTCAGCCCAAACTCCAGATCTGCTCAATCGTGACAAAACTTCCACCACACCGATCGCCTCTCTCGCTATCTCAACTAAACCATGTTGGGACATCGTATTCTCGCACTCAAGACGCAGCGGAAGTTTAAAAATTTTGCTTGGGCTTCCCGTGTTTAAAAACATCTATAGGGTGTTTAGAATTATACCTTTGCGTTCTTAACGCTGGAGTCCAAACTATTCCGATGTTTAGGCGGATATAGCCCTTCTTGTAAATCCCTACGAACTGCTCTTCTCCTTTGATCGCATGTTTCAAATGTTGAAGGCACTTTCGAGTAAGTAGAATTAACATACCTTAATCCTTTTCAACCCAATTTTTTAGAATGATTGGTATTTGGTGCTAATCCATTGTTGCTGTAGGTATTTAGCACCTGAATTTCTAATGCATGGAATAGTAGATGAAAAAACTGATGTATTCGCCTTCGGGGTTCTGCTGTTTAGTTTTTTTTCCTGGAGAGAGGGCGAAAATGACTGAAAAGGCTACTCTTACGATGACTCATCGAATTTCCTAGCCTGGGGCTGGGTTTAGAAACCAAGTTCAGACTGATGGTTTGATAATCTTTCCAGGTTTTCTGGTGAGCTGTTATCAGATTGGTATGGTTTTGGTGATCCGACTGAACGAATGCATTTCCGAGCACCTCATAGTATTTTTTGGCTTTTAAGGATTTGCGCAAAGAGGCGATTTGACATTACCTGATTCAGCTAGAGGAGGAATTCCCTGTGTCTCACCAGGCACTTAACCACTGATTGCTCGTGCTCCTATATCTTCCTACTGAATAGTGTCCGCTGAGCAGAATGTGGATGAACCAAGATCTTCAGTTGGTAGTAATTCGTAATGGAGTTACGCTTAGAATTCCGCTTTTTTCTAGTTCAAGAGTTCTAGTACTTGCGTTGCCATTTGCAAGCCTCACGGATAATTGCATTACGGCCCCCCTTTTTTTTGCATCAAAGAAGATTCACGCAGGCTTACCTCAAAGAGGTAACACTCGTATATATTGAGCTCGTAATGGTACCTCGATTACAGTTTCTTTCCCAGGTCAGTCATAGCAAACCCCGTAGCTACTTGTACTAAAAAACAAGTAAGCGAACCTCTTCTTACTACAGGATGGAAAACTTCGACCCATTTGGTGAAGTAGTCTGTAGCGGCGTTAGCCTGGGCGAAGATGGGGATAAAGAGTTTATTTTGTATACAGCGGGTGGTTCATCGCTTCGATCAATACCCCTTTTTTATCTTTAGCTTAAAGAAAGGCCTGAAAAACGGGATGGGCTAAGACAAAGCAAAGAAGAACCGGGCTTTTGACGGACCAGCCCTTTTTTGCATTGCTCGATGGAGGAGTCGTGAAATAGCCTTTCTTTTCCTGTTTCCCGTTCGATCCCGCCCGAATAGTTGTTTTATAAAGAGTTATTCATGAAGGTATTCTTGTCTCAATTCATATTTAGCCGCGAGTATTCCTTCCTCGCTTGATGCGCCGATCTTAGTCCACTTTAACGCAGTGGTTCTATACCCGATTCATAACTAGAAAGTTTCTCCTTAAGTCTAATAGAGGTATGGCGGCTAGGGCAGAAAAAGGAAAAGCTAGATTGTTGTTGTCTTCTCTTTGGCAGTGGGAAGACCCACTAACAGAGCCGTTGAAAGGCCAAAAATTTATTCCCACATCTTTCATGAAGTGGCCGTGACTTTCATTCAAGGGAGTCCTAATGGTCTATTTATAGAGTGGGACTCCTAATCTAATTAGGAGTCCCTCTCCCACAAGGACCCTATTAATTTCATTATATTTAAACTCTCATATAATTAATATATAATGTATTTATTAACTTTTAATAATATATGATATAATAATATCATATACACATATTTTAGATCACCATATAAAATATATACATGTATATGTATATTAAATTAAATAACTATTATTTAATTTATAAACTATCTCCTTAGTTAATTAATTCTAGACTCCTCTAGAACATTTATGGGAATTTATGCATGTTAGCAGTCACTACTACTAGCACAATAATTTAATTAGTAAATTCTAAATTCACTAAAAAATGATTTCGAACTCATTATAACCTTGATCGACGATCCGAGAGCGCCCATGTATCAAGGATACAAATCTTGTTCATATAATGAAAATCGAAAATTTCGAAGATCAAAATTTTCACTTACCATATATGGCAGTTACCATATTTGGCAGCTGTCAGTTTTACTGAACTACTTCACAAAACAGGCAGTTCCACTCTCTTTCCTTATTTAGCAATCATGCCAACTTCCAGTTCTTCCATCTTTTTTGGAATCAGCTCATAAACTCCTTTATAAGCTTCATGTTTGATCTCCATCAAACTATAGTCGCCAGATTCCAACTCCTTGAAATTTGAATATCTCAACGGGAACACAGAATCCGATACTTGTGTGACTCTCAATGGTTTAAAGATACAGCTAGCCGTGGGTTCACATCTCCATGTGATTCAGAATAACATTTATTCTTATTCGGGTTTACCCTAGTTAACCCCATTCTTTTAATCAACTCCTTGATCAAGAATGTCAGAACTCATTTCTGATTGCACCCATCGGATCATGGTAAGAGCGTCTAGTAGCATCGCCCCATGATCCCCTAGGTATCACTGATAGTGCCTGCAAGAACCTTTAGTCATGGTTAGCATACAATACGGTCCCTTCAACACATATATCCCGATCGAATCTGCAACCATTGGTATATCGAGAGTTTAATATGAATTTGATAACAATATGATTTATCTTTGAGTACTAATAGTGGCATGACATGTGCAACTAGGAAAACACCTTTCCCTAAAGCACATTTCTTGCTATGGCCAGAGACTCCTTGCACTATTAACTCATCAGATCACATAGGATATTTTTACCCGTAGACGAATGGTGAATCCCCAACTACAATGCATTTGCTCCTACGTATTTCGAAACTACACCCAACCTCGCCAACTGATGACCCTCGATGGAGTCGGTAAACGGATCAAAGTGCATGCTAGTACGTGTAACCCCTACATTGTCTCGGGTCAAAGGACTAATGGTGTACAACCATAACTACGAACTATTCCACTCGATAAGTGGGAACCACTTGGATAGTCCGAGGGAGGGTTGTTCAGTGTATCATCATATGATCACCCATCTGTGTGAATGGACATCTCCATGCCCTTGCCAATGAAACATGGCCATTACACCACAAATTCTAGTCTCACGCTCGAGCGACATTTATCCTTGTTTTAGGCGGCTGATTCGACTAAGAACTTGTTTAGAATATACGGTACACTTCCTAATGAGTTTCATGATCTTACGTTGCGACGCAAACCTCATGGTACCTATTGTATTTTCAAGGACTTTATCTATGCAGCTTGCATGGGTATACAGATAAAGTATAATGCCATAATCGAATAAAATCGTAAAATATTATTAAAATAAATATTGTTTTGCATTGGAGTCAATAAAAGCCCTATGTAGAGGCCCGTATTTCGTATTTGTAAATTTGTGGAATATTTTAATTTTTTTTTAAAAGTAAATAACTTGTCTCATTCATAAAATAAACTGATAAAAAGGTTAAAATGTCAAAATAGCAGCGGAAGTAAATACTGTTTCAAAACAATCACTTAAAAATATATCAACAAGACAAAAATGAGTTTGAGCATAAAAATGATAAATAAGCTGAAACATGAGGTCCTCGGGTTCCTATTACTGCCGACCCAAGCTAGCTCACTAGTCCCCGCCCTCGGTCCCGACCTCATCAGTACCTACAACAATCAAGTCTAGTGAGTCTAAAGACTCAGCATGCATATATCGTGAATAACAAGTAAATGTATCATAAAATCTAGCGTAACGTAAAAATATCGTATCATAAAGCGTAACGTGAAAGTCGTGTCATGGATAATTATAAATACGTACATATCTGAAAAATCGTACGTAAAATGTTTGCTCGATAGAGCCCTGTCATAAAATAGCATATCAAAATTTTCTATTGAGATAATGTTCTACGCAAGTGGCCCATAACATAACATGACATAACATGCACGTCTGATAAGACTAAACCACAGTATACTGGCGGTAAAGATCATCACAGTCTTTGGACTGGATATCCGTACCCATACATAAATATAAAACGGTTGTAAGTCACCGGATGAAACAATAATCCCATAAGCTGAATCCCATAAGCGTGAGGTGGCCACAAGACATATCGCATATATCTAAAAAATAAACATTTTATATTTTTATGCACGTAATATATATAAAATCTTGCTTTTACCAAATGGGTTGGATCATTCCCAGGCTCGCTGCGACCTAATTCTAACATGAGGTGCATGCAAATAAACTTAACTTGACCAACACTTCAACATCGGACCAAAAACGAGATAATTACGCCCAACAAACATAGTATTCAACCATGGCTTCTTACCAACCCAAACCAACATCGAACCATCGTTTAGCCATGATTAAAATACTCTTAAATACTGGAAAACATAACCATATGGCTGTAATACACGAAATTGTGCGGCAAAATCATGAAACGCTCTTTCGAGAGTCACTTTGGCACATTGCACCGTAAATTCTCGTACGACTTCTAAACTTAACCAAATCACGAACGGCCAGAAACATGACCTTCCTAACTCAATAAGGTACTGTCCAGTCCAAAGCCATAGGCTAAAAGCCAACCAAGAACTCATACGTGACCTCTGAACTGCAGCAAAGCTGCTGTAAAATTCCAGCGGCAGCAGCTGTGCTTGCTTCGCTTCGATTACAAGGCTAATGGTCATTGGGGCTTGAACCACCGACCAGAGCCTCTTAGAAACATCCTAAGGTATGGCTTGAACCATGGCTAAGGGCCCTAGGCCAACCACAATCCAAGCAAGCACCCAAGACAATCCAACGCTTCACCCGAGAACGCATACTGCACGCGTGGGTGTTGCGTTTGTTTTGCTGTCAAATAATGGATCCAATAGATATGAGGTTAACCATGGTCCATGCTAGAAATGCTAAGGTGTCTTATGAGTCATGGCTAAGGGCTAGAAGCCAACCAAGATCAACCCAACACCTAAATTCAAAAACCAACTCACACAACAAAAACCGGAAAATTGAAACCGAAGGGGCACTTGTCTTGTTTATTTTAAAAACCGATGGGACCATGAACCAAGCCATGAAAGGTCATCTTGGTCACGTCCTAGACATGATAAGGAGGGGCTTTAACCATGGCTACAGCCCCTAGGACAGCCAAGATCCGAACCCTCACCTTAGGCAATAAACAATGCAAATCGAGACTCATAAATTGCAACATGGAAAGTTCCTGTCAAAAATGGTTTTGCTCGGGCGAAAGGGCTCAAACCAATGGACTAATCCCTTCCTAACACATCCTATAACATGACCATAAGCAGCCTTGAACTCCTGGAACCGAGCCAACCCCTGAAATCAAAAGAACAAGCCAACTCGTGAAGGCATAGATGGAAGCCGAAAATATTCTGCACAGATTTTTCGAAAAGTGCTGTGATGATTTCTGTTTTGCCATAAAAATCATGGACGTGTGATGTTTAAAAATCATTATATGACTTGATTGAAGAGAAAAGAAGGACATATACATGCCTGAAATTTGTTTGAAAAGAAAACAAATTAATACGACGACACGGCGCAGGGGAAACGGAGTTTTCTTCTCTTGTTTTCTCTCTTATTCTTCTTGTGTTTTCTCTCGATTTTTCTATGCTGAAATATGATCTGAAATTCGAAGGAATGGATGGAGGAAATGGCTAGGGAATGAAGGGAAGTTTACTAATTAAATGAGATTTTTGAATGGTAATCAATATCTTTCTATCCTAGTTGTTTGTTAGATAGAAATGATATGATATCATAGGATCTAGGGGTTGATTTTGGAGGTGAGATGACCGATTATTTCTTATCGAATGTAGGGGAGAATATTGTTTATATCATGATTTATTGATGATTAAAAATGAAGGAATTATCTACCAAGAAAAGAATAAGGAAATGAATCAAAATGGTGAGTTGTCAAACTAATTAAATCCCATCAAGGAGGTTGCCGAAATCTTGCTATTAAATGGAGGAAAAAATTGCTTAATTATTGAATTTTATCTCCTTAAAGTTTTAAACACTAATTATGTATTTTAGTGAATTAATAAATTAATTTGGGATATTAATTTTCTTGCATGCATGGCTAATTCTTAAAATAAATTACTAACATGTTAAGTTACAATTTCTTAAATAAAATAAGCCTAGATTAACTTATCTCAATTGGTCACACAGGTTAATTTAGGCTTTTAATTAAATTATTGGAAATAAAAGAATTTATTTACTACTTATATCTAATTAATTAAATAAATCCTTAAACATTCTTTTACATTAAAATAACTTATTCTTTGATTTAAATTAAATTTAGGAATATTTTCTTATCATTAAATTTTATCTCAATACTCCAACTCCAGTCCAGCCTCGCTTATTTAACCGAAAAGACAAAAACTAAACTAATTAAAATAAATGATCATGACTAACAACTTTTAAAATGCTTTAAATATAAAAGAAATCATTTTAATTTTTAAATAATAGTAGTTATGCATGACTAATATGTAGTCTGATTTAACGGATTCTACATCCTAGCTACATGTTGGCTTACCGGACACCTATTCTAACAAACCATACCTCCAGCTAAAATGACGCGATCTTAACACCGTATACAGTCCTTATAGACGCACACGAATGGCAGCCCTTGCACAAAAATAATATAAATATGTGAGTCGTCACGAAGGATTCAAAGCAACCGAATGAAATAGTGTAATAGCATCCAAAAACCGAGCAACCAACGATCATTACAAGCATGAAAACATATGTTTATGGCCCAACAAGCTTAAAAGTAAATCACGAGAAGATTGAGGAGTGGAGGGGGTGGGCGGCTGGTGAAAAGGATAATTAGGTTAAATGTGTTTTAGGGAATACTTAGATATTTTTTAAATGGTTAACAAGTAGATTAATGGGCTTTAATTTGTTAATTAATATTTTAAAAGGATTTTAAGCCTAACAAGCTTAAAAGTAAACCCATTAAATCCAAACGCATCCCGAAAAATATTTCGTGTTGGAAAGATTTTGATAATATTAGCCGAAACCTCAAAACGTCTCCCGATTCGATAAAATTTGTGTACCGTTAAAAATAAAATCTTGTGGATAAAAATACACAATAAATCCCATCTTTTGAAAAATACACTTAAAACATCTTAAATTAATTAATAAAAATTAATCATGCAATAAAATAATTTTCCTGAAAATTCTCCGGTCTCCGTTCCACGATCGAGCGTGAAATGCATCTAGAAACTCTAATGCATGAACTTTAAAATTTCATGAATTAAATCATATCATGCATGAATTATCCATATAATGCATAAAAATAATTAAACATGAATTAATGAAATAAACATGCATTTAATGCTTTAAAATAATTAAATAAAATACCAAAAAAATTTAATAATTTGCATATATATGGTTCACGCGAACCTTGAAATTTTCGAGACGTTACATTTATGTTGACCTATGTAGACTATTGGTGGGTAACAAGTGCTTGGATTGTAATTTTAGACACATTAGAATTTATATATCAGAAAAAATGTGTTATTATATAACTCTGGTCATTGATAATGGACGCTGATAAAGCCCCACCATTATGCAATTATAATCATCTTTGTTACCCTTACTCCAAGTAAATTTACTACTAAAAACCCCACCATGTTGAAATATGTGTTTTTATATTTATATTTTCAAGGTTATTTGTGACATTACATGTAGATAAGTGATATTATAATACCGTATTTTTAAAATCAAAACAAATACAATATTATTTGCTGCTGTCCGAAATTTCATGTAACTAGGGTCGGGTCTGGCGAACAAATTTCCCAGGATGAGAGTATCCGGCCGAGTAGAAACCTCCTGGTCAAGAAGTAGTCAAGATGATACCTGTGTGGATGAGAAAACGTTATTGGGCGAAAGAATTGTTTCTGGTATAACCCCTCTGATGTTTAAGTCAGCCATGAGAGCAAATTTAATTAGCACAAATATATTAGTGATTCTTTAAAACAATGAGTGAATGTATAAAAAAATATAGCAAATACTTGGTATTTGTAGAGCCTAAATTAGGTACCTAGTATGAAAATAATTCTATTATGGTAAGAACTCAAGTAAGGAAAGTTACCTTGAATATAATACTTATGCTTATGTTATCTTATCTTTGGTAATTTATAAACTTGAATGACACATCCCTATTTTCCCCAGATTATTTCCTTATTGTGAAAGATTTGTCGAGCATATTATATCGTGTTCATATTGGCCATGAACGCATGTCTAGTTCTGCGAAAGAGTCTAGAATTGAGCCTAACAATTTATTCGAAGCAGTCCCACTTCTCTATCACATATGTGATTTTTCTTGATTTTATTAGAATAATTAAAATCTGTATACTTATCCTCAACATTCATTGTTTCATCATAGGAATGGGCTAGGGACAACCGTTACAGTGATATACCAAATCATTGCGATTAGATTGTCCCATTGAACCTAGTACTTGGGATCTCCAGTCAGCATATGTTGGATTTTCCTTTGCACCAATTTATTCTATATGCTTAATCCCCATTCCCCTAGACGATTTCGTCGCAAACTCTCTGTTTAATCTTTTGTTATGCGGATCCGCTATATTATCCTTTGACTTAATATAGTCAACAGAGATAACTCCAGTTGAGTGTAGCTATCTAATGGTAGACGTATATGCCTAGAATTACCACTATACATATTATTTTGTGTCATTCCAATCACAGATTGGCTATCATAATGTATACATATAGTTGGGACATATTTGCTCCTTTTGTAACTTCATCTAAGAATTCACACAGTATTTCAGCCTCTTGAGTACATTTGTCAGGAATTATAAACTCAGATTTCATCATGGATCTGACTAATACAGTTTGTTTAGAAGATTTCCACGCAATTGTTGCACATTTTAGAGTGAATACAAATTCACTAGTAGATTTCGAGTCTTTCAAATCAAATATACAATTTGCATCACTGTATCTTTCAATAACATTGGGATATCTAGTATAGTGAAATCCATAGTCACGAGTGTACCTTAAGTATCTTAGCAATTTGATAATTATTTTCCAGTTTTCAACACCCGGATAACTCGTGAATCTACTCAATTTGATTACTGCATAAGCTAAGTCTAGTCTTGTACAACTCATTAAGTATATCAGACTTCCAATGACTCAACAATATTCCAATTGGGACATACTCTCGCCTCGATTATTTGATAGATGCTGACTGGTATCTATCGGGAGTCAAGCCAATCAAGAGTCATCCATATTGAATTTCTCAAGGATAATGTGATGCACTTAGAACTAGCCATTATGATGTTCTATGAATTTTAATTCCAAAGATCACATCGGCTAAGCCCAAATCTTTCACGTCGAATCTTGAGTTTAACAACTTCTTGGTAGATTTAATCATCTTGTCATTGCTACCAATAATAAGTATGTCGTCTACGTAAAGACATAAAATGACATAACCATTTTCAGTGTTCTTTACATATACACATTTTTCACATTCACTGAATTTAAATCCACTTTCTATAATGATTTTATCAATTTTTGTGTGTCATTGCTTTTGTGTTTGTTTTAAGCCATATAGAGACTTCACCATTTTGCAAATCTTATTTTCTTGCCCTGTTGTAGAAAATCTATCAAGTTGTTCTATGTAAATTTCCTCTTCTAAATCTCCATGTAGAAACGTTGTCTTTACATTCATTTGGTTAACTTCAACATTTGGCAAGGCCTCAATTGCATGTATCACACGAATAGAGGTTATTCTCGTTACAAGAGAATAAGTGTCAAAGTAATCATGCCCTTCGCGTTGATGGTAACATTTGATTGCCAATCCGGATTTATATTTATCTATAGTTTTATCTGATTTAATTTTTCGTTTGAAAATCCATTTACAACCCAGTGATTTGCTTCCCGGAGGAAGATCCACTAATTCTCATGCATGGTTTTGTAAAATGGATTTTATTTCAGAATTGATAGCTTCTTTCCATTGAGGTCTCTTGTAACGTACCGTACTTTTGAACATACTTAAAATTGGCGGAAAATAAAATTTTTTCTTAAATAATTAACCATATCTCAAAATACACTTGCAAATAAAAGTCTTGATCAATTATTTGAAATGTAAACGAACTTGTAACAAGTACTTGTTTAAAAAACATAAAGTAATTCGTTAAAATCAGAGTAAATGAGTTCAAAATGCATAAAAATCCTTAAAAATTAAGCGGTCCTCAAGTTAGTTCTCCGCCTAGTCCGGACCATCTCACTGGTCTTCGCCACTCGTCTCCTCAAACTCATCATCACATGCATCGATCAAGTCTAGTGAGTCTAAAGACTCGACATGTATAAACTGAGAATATCAAGTAATACATAATAAATTCACATGCGTTTTAAAGTAGCACATACATATTTAAAATTTGAACATACTTACATAAACATATACATGCCATCAAATCATAAACATATCAAAAACGTTCTTGCATCGTACATACTTAAATGTGCATAATCATCATCATTTTGCGTAGATCCCCGATCACGCTTTACAGAATAAACAAAAATACCGGGCTGACAGGGATGTCCATTACCACATATTTTTCCAAGCAAGTGACCCATACACATTGCGCCTGATCAGAATAAACCACAATACTAGGTTGACAGGGATGTCCATTACCACATACATAAGATCCCCGGTCATGCTTTACTGGGTGGATTGGTCCATGGTCATGCTTTACCGCTTCCCAATCATGATCATAACCCAGTCATGCTTTACCAGGGTGAAGAGGTCCCCAAACACGTTCTCCGGCTTCCAAACCCGTTCATAATTGGTCACAAGACAATTCACATACCTCAAAAACATAAAACATTTTCTTTGCACGTGAAACATACTAATACATTATGCATGCATGCCCGAAACAAAAATTTAATTTAAATTTTTTCCCAGAAATCTTGGCGCTTGGGCGGTAACTTCTTACTGCTCGAGCGCGCCCATCCAAAAGGCCTAGCACTCGAGCCGTAAAATCTAACGTCGTGCGCCGCACTGTGCGAATTTTTTTGAAAACCAACACAGTTGAGCAGTCACACGAGAATGATTATAACTCACACAACTCTTGTCCGAAAATTACGAATTTACTGTGAAATCGAAGGTATCGAAAATTAATACGTTTTATATGTTGAAGGGTTTTCCAAAAAACCGACTGAAAATTCACAGGATTCGAAATGACTGCAGATTCTGTTTTTGAGATCTAAAAATCGTTCCAAAAATTGTTTCAAACATATTTGCTCAAACTTTGCATAACATAAATGGATTTTTACACACAATATACATCAAAATATTTACTAGGACAAGATCGATGCGAAAAATGAAATGATATACATGCATTTTCTTCTATACGCTCTAAGATAACGAATACCGATGCGGTGGATCGCGGGAGATGACCGGGGAACGCTTGATACACGATTCTTGCTCGAAAAAAGGACGTGAAACTCCAGAAATTTGCAAGGGAAAAGGGTTGAGATGGTGGCTGTTGAAAGAGTTCCAAGAACCCTAGTTTTTCTTATCAAAAGAGAGAGCAAAAAAATGTGTGTGTGAGTATGTGTGTGTGGCGTGCAAGAGTGTGTGCGTGTGTGTGTATAGATTAGGGAGATAATTAGGGGATAATTAGTGTAATTAAAAATACTAATAACCGATTAACACCCCTAATTTAAATAAACTACACATGTGCTAAACTTCTAAGATTTTAAAATTCCCAACAAATCAAATTAGTATTTTAGAAAAACTTAAAATCTTAAACTCATCTAATGAGTTAAACTAGGTTTTTTAAAAGGCTTAAAATTTCATAAATCATTTAAAAATAACAATTTCCTTGATTTGAAATAAAATACCACCTTATTCATAATTCACCTAAATCGTCACATGTCTCTTTTCCCGTTCCCGCATCGAATATTCGCTTGAAACATAAAACTCAAGAGAACGTTTTAACGTGCATCAAATAAACAAGTAATAATTTAATATAATACAAGTCATAAATCATTTATCGTTAAAAATCCTTTTAAAAATTAAATAAGTAATTTTAAAAAATTTAATAAATCAATGGGTTTACGTGTACAGATTTTTGGCTCTACATCTCTAGGATGAATTCATTGCGTCTTTGAAGCTTAGAGATTCACTCTGCATCTTAAAAATGATGAAATCTGCACCAACGGATTTCTCTGTCCTAGCTCTCTTACTCCGTCTAGATTCAACCTCATGGTTAAACTCTTGTTCTTTTCCAATTGTCTCATGTGATCTTTTGAATGAACTTGATTTTTCCTTAGATTTGCATGAAAACACATGTTCAAAAAACGAAGCATTTCTTGATTCTATTATTGTATTCTTGTGAATATCAGGTATTTGAGAATCATGTACAAGAAAACAATAAGCGCTACTGTTTTGAGCATATCCAATGAAAATGCAATCAACAATTTTTGGTCAAATCTTTACTTTCTTCGGAGTGGGTATTGCTACCTTGGCAAAACACCCCCCACTCCCAAGTATTGGTAGGAAGGAGTTCTTCCTTTCTATAAATCATATGGTCTTTTATCTTTCTTCTTTAGGGGTACTTTATTTAAAAGGTAATTTGTTGTTAAAATAACTTCCTCCTATATTTTCTGTGGTAAACCAGAACTTAATAACAATGCATTCATAATTTCTTTCAAGGTGCGATTCTTTCTCTCTACAATGCCATTTTGCTGAGGAGAATAAGGTGCAGTTATTTTGTGTTTGATATCATGTTGAGCACAAAACTCAGTAAATGATGATTCATATTCACCTACACGATCATTTTTTAGCACCTTAATTTTCTTCCTGAGTTGGTTTTTAACTTCACTTTTGTAGTGGACAAAATTTTAAATTGCTTCATCTCTAATTTTAAGAAGATACACAAAAAAATCTTTGTGATATCGTCAACAAAAGTAATGAAGTGTTTATTTCCACCACGTGTTTGCACACCTTTTAAATCGCATATATGAACGTGAATTTGATCAAGTGGTTCATTATTTCTTTGTTGGAAGAATAAATTTTCTCCTTTTTGAGCTTTGGTCATGCTCGAAAACATTTGCCTTGGCAGCAACTGAAGAAAAAAAATCTTTTTTTTAGAACTCTTGTTGTCTTCCTCAATGTGAATTCGAACAATAAGCTCTTGAAAATTCATCTCCTTTTTCTTTTGTTTCAAATAGTTTTTGAAAATAGCCACTTGGAAAGATTCGCTCAAAATCATCCCCTCAGCGTGAATTTCGTGAAGAATCACAAGGATTTCTTGAACTTGACTGTAACCATTTTGGAGTCGACCACCTTGTAGTACAATAATAGACTAAAAATAAATTTCTTGGCCACGACGCCCTCGGTTTTGTATCTCTGATCTAGGGACCATCACAATTCCAGGGTTGTCTACTTTTCACTATACACATTGTATATGAATCAACCAAACCATTTGGGACTAACTTTTGGTACATTCGAGTCATTCGAACCAGTAGTCATGTTTTCAACAAATGACATAATGATTATAACAAAATCTGTTTTAAGATTGTTAGCCAAATTGCTAATAACAAATTTATAGAAACAAAAAATATATAAGTAGGGAACGAAAAAAATCTTGTAAATGAAAAGCATTAATAAAAAGCAGTATGCAACTAGAAGTATAGTATTGAGTATGTAAAACAATAGGAAACAAGTAAATCAAACCAATGCATATACGAAATACAGTTTTCTTAAAACATATTTGTCCCCTACGACGGTGCTTCGAGAATCTAGATGAACAAATATTTCCCAGGATACAATGGAAAAAACCTTGCAGCAAATTAGCACAATGTAACTACACCGACGAACTGAAAACATACCTTCACTTTATAAACGAAAATTAATGGAGGTCAAATGAAAGCTAACAATATGAAATGCAAGAGAATGCTTGAGAGAAATCTTGGCTGTTTTTTAATTTTTTTTTTTTTTTTTGTGTGGAATGAGGAAATGAACACACTTTTTAAAAGCTCCAAAATGCACACCAAAAGTCATGCAAAGATTACTTGACTCAATTAATCTTTCAGTTAACTCAAGAATATGAAGCCAAAAGCCTTCTATTAGCTCAAGAACAAAAGACACTTCCACAATCATGATTCACAACTAACTCAAATATATGGAGAGCCAAAAGATACTCCCACATTCATGAGACTCAATTTTTATTCAAACTTTAAATTTACTTCAAATTTCCAACATCTTGTTACTCATTGATATATTCCGAGCATAGCATGCAGTGTTCACTGCTTCAGCCCAAAATCTTCGAGAAATTCTAGAATCATAAATCATTGTTCTAATAGTCTCTTTAAGGGTTATATTCCTTCTCTCAACTACTTCTTCAATCACAAAGTTTGATTGATGAATTCAGTTCCTCTATCGGACCTGATTTTGTCAATCCATTTTGATTTTTTTTAATTAGAAGTCTTTTCAAAATTTTGATCAATTCCGTAGCAGTTTGGTCTTTTGATTTTAAGAAGATAACCTAAGTGAATCTTGAGAAATCATCAATAATAACTAGATTATAATTCATTCCTCCTAAGCTTGTAACTAGAATAGGACCGAACAACTCCATGTGCAACAATTCTAAGCTTCAGGCTAATGAGTTGCACCTTTTTTTTTAAAACATGACATAAATTGCTTTCCAAACCGACACGTTGAACATAATTTGTCTTCGGAGAATTCAGTTTGGGGCAGACCAGTAACAAAGTCCTTCTTGCTCAGATTTGCAATTATTTTGAAAGTAATTATTTAATATTTTATATCATAACCAGTTCCTTAAAAGGTTAGAAGCAATAAAGCATATTGGTTGATTCAGAGTTGTATGGTCCAACTAATTTTTTATGTGTTACCACACCTGTAACCTATCATTTAACGCATTCAGAAATATCTCTGATAGTACAACTATGCTTACTAAAGTCAATCATGATCAGACAACTCACTTATGCTAATTAAATTATACTTAAGATTTTCAGCAAGTAATACGCCTTTAATGTCAATGTTACCATGGATAAGCTTACCCTTACCCAAAGTTTTACCTTGAGAAACATCTCGAAATGTGATCTTTGGTCCATTAAATTGAGTCAGTTTTGATAGAAGTTTTTTAGCTGGGTTGCCAAAACATTCATGTTTTTGTTGAAAAACCAACACCGATAAAATTTGCGTCCTGACGTATAAAATCACCTCAAAACTCCTTATTTTAAAAAATAAGAAAAATCATCAACCATATTTTAAATAACTAAAAGCAATTATTTAATATAATCATTTTATGTTTTTCTGCCATCGGTCTCCGTTCCTCGATCGCAACTTCATTGACCTTTAAAAATACATTTTTTAATGCAATCATGTAGAGAAGTATATTTTAAATATGTCAATATGTACAACATAATTAATTTATGCAATTAAAACATTTAATTAAAATACAAAATAATTTAATAACTTATATTCATGTGGTTTACGTGGACCTTTAAATTTTCAAGGCGTTATAGAGTCACCATCTAGAATAAGTATCCCTTCCCTAGAATCGAGGACTCATTTGATCAATTGGAAGGAGCATCGATTTTCGTTAAGATAGATCTTCGTTCATGATATCATTAGCTAAAGGTTAAGGAGTTTGATGTTCATAAAACGACTTTTAGGACTCGATATGGATACTACGAGTTTATGGTGATGCCATTCGTGTTGACCAATGGTGATCTTCATGGATCTCATGAATCGCGTATTTCAACCGTATTTGAATCGGTTTGTCATAGTCTTCATAGATGATATTTCGATTTACTCGAGAAACAAATACGAGCATAGTCAGCACTTAAGAAGGAAACTACAAATATTGCAAGATCGGAAGTTATTTTTTAAATTCAGGAAGTGCGAGTTTTGGCTTGAGAGAGTGGCGTTCTTATGCCACATTATTTCTAGAGATGGAGTCGAGGCCGATCCAAGTCGAGACAATCAGAGAATGGCCAGTAACTAAGAGCGTAACTGAGATCAGTTGCTTCTTGGGTCTAGCTGGTTACTATCGGAAGTTAATTCAAGGATTCTCTTCTATTGCGGTCGCGGTACCCTTGATCGCCTCGAGGAAGAAGAACGCAAAGTTTATTTGGATCCGACTACCAAGAGAGTTTTGAGAAGATGAAGCAAGCTTTGACTTCAATGTCAGTTTTATCGATACCATCAGGGTAAGGAGAGTACGTTCTTTATACTGATACTTCGAAGCTTGGTTTAGGTGTAGTGCTGATGCAGAATGACCGAGTTATAGCTTATGCGTCTAGACAGTTGAAGGTTCATGAGAATAATTTCCCGAATCATGATGTCGATCTTGAGAGCAGTAGTATTTGCTCTCAAGATTTGGAGACATTACTTATATGGGGAGAAGTGCAAGTTTTCACTGATCACAAAATCTTGAAGTACTTCTTCACCCAAAAGGAGTTGAATATGAGGCAAAAACGATGGTTACAATTGGTGAAGGATTATGACTGTGATATTAGCTACTATCCGGGAAAAGCTAATGTGATAGGATCGGGAAAATCCTCTAAAAACTTGATGAGCTGCAATAGCTCGTGTTCTAAGAATGTTTACACCGATGAATTAGATCGAGTTGGGTTAGAAACCAAGCGGAAAATACTCGAAGTAATAATTCGTTAAGAAAACTAATCGGTTTAAACTTTTAATCTTGTGTAACTAATTAACTGAAGATATGCGGGATCAGTTCTCGTATGTATCAATTCAGTTATGGTGAGAACTGAACTGATAGATACTCGAACTGATCAAGTCAGTTTAAAGATAGGGGTTAACAGTTAGAGTACACAAGATATGTTTAAGGATGTTCGGAGACTTCAACTGCTCCTACGTCATCCCTTCTACCACATTGGGTAAAATTTACTAGAAGACTTTGATTTATACAATACTTGTACAAACCCACCTAGCTTAGGACTTACCCAATGCCTAACTGAACTCCTAGACTAGACTTGTAATGCCCGGAAATTTAATCCCAGTAATCGGTAATTATTGATTTATAATTGATATGATTACGAAAGGATTAATCGGGACACGAAAACAAGACTACATGTGAACTTCAAGGGATTTGGACAGAATGTCTCGCGCCCGAGCGGTAGTTATTGACCGCCCGAGCGCGAGAGGATAATAAAATAAGGATTTGGGCAGAATGTATGGCGCCCGAGCGGTAAAGAATTACCGCCCGAGCGCCAATTGGTCATGAGAAAATCCTCGGGCAGAAACCTCCGCGCTCGAGCGGCAAGGGCAAGCCATTTGGCCTTAATTGTGCGACGTGTGTATATATGTGTGTATATATATATACACGATTCCTTCCTCATTTCCTTGAGCAGAAATTCGAGATTTCGAGGGAAGGTTTACTTCGTGATCTTAGAATTCAATTTACGAAGGATCCGTCCGTCAGAATTTGAATCCGACTTCAGTACTGAGTTCCTATCAATGTAGGCTACAACTGGACGTAAGTTTTGCTACGTTTTGACATGATTTGAAATTATGCTATTGTCAGAATTGGATAGGATTCATATATGATGTTCTTGTCATGTTAGACATCATAGAAGCGAAGTCAGATTGAGAAACAGACCGTTTATGTAATTGTTATGATTTTTGGATTCGATTTGACTGAGAATTCATATCATAACTGTATTGTTATTGAAATTATGACTGGTATCGACATTGATTATGAGTTCTGTATTATATCTGTGATGTTCGGACTGACGGGGTTATCGAGACTGTATTGTTATACCGTCGAAACATCAGTTAATTGATATTGATCAGATTAGGCGTTTTGAATTGAGTATTGATCAGAACAAGTATTGAATTGAGTTGTTTATTGATATTATATCTGTTCGATATTGTTATTACCAGATTGGGAATGGACCGAGATAGAGTCGGGACTTCTTCTTCTTCTTCTGAGCGAGAAGATAAAGGTATAAATTAATGTTGAGTTGAGATTGCACAACTCGAGTGAGGTTTGACTCGAGTTTCCCTAAATCACATACTTTATTTTATTGCATGGATATTTGCATTAAATTGACTTATGTACTTGTTCTCTTGATATTAGATAACAGGTATTAGACAAGTTATCTTGTGACAGAAGTGCCGGATAGTGGTGGTATCGCCACGGCACATTGCACGATGTCTCAAGATAGGATGCTAGCGATAGAGCTACAGTCCTTGACGGTTAGGTCAGGACACTGGATGTTTGGTTATATCGAGTAATGGAATCTATTACGGAATTCGATATAGGAACACCATATTTGGTTATATCGAGTAAAGGGTATTGGAATTCTTCTATTACGGAATTCGATATAGGAATACCAGGGCACTGGTTATATCGAGTAATAGAGATTATGGTTCCATCCTTTACGGAATTCGATATAGGAATACCACATCTGGAAACCGGGATCCCTAGACTAGGATTGAGTCTAGTCTGAATGATGTAGCTACGAGTATTGTCGACAGTTTGATATTGAATTATGTTCCTGATATTGGTACATGTTTAGAATAGGAATTATTCTTGATATTGATTTATGTTCCTGATATTGGTACATGCTTAGAATAGGATTTATTCTAGATATTGAATTATGTTCCTGATTAGGGTACATGTTTAGAATATGATTTATGCTTGTTATTGATTTATATCATGATGTGGATATAGGATATGATTTTTGTTATATGCTCTTATATGATTTATATGATTGCATGTATACATGATTTATACTGGGATATTTATATCTCACCAGAGTTATCCGGCTGTTGTCTTGTCTGTATGTGTGCATGGCAACAGGTGGGATAGGAGCGGGGTCAAGAAGAGAACGAGGCTGGACTAGATAGCGTGGAGATCCGGGCTTCAGAAGCAACTTAGGATTCAGCACTGATATGTAGTTGAACCTAGTTGGTTTATTGTAGATGACATCAGATTTGTATGTTCATGTTTAACATGTAATTGGATTTTAATTACATTACGTTTCCGCTTTGCATTTTAAAAGAAAAATTTTTAGACCCTGTTTATTATGAATGATTAAATATTCCTCAAGACGATTAAGGAATGGATTAGCGTCCGGGTCCCCACAAGACTGAAGGCCGCACCTTCAAGTCAACATTTCTTTAACGTCTATGTGAGAAAGACTATATACACAAGTTTTACATCATTGTGCAAGATGGAATTTGAGTGGTTGTTTGTGTGTGTGTGTGAACTGATCTCAGAAAACTACCCGAAAGTGTTCTCATACACTGAGGGAAATATGCTTCTAATCTAAGCTGATAACACATTGAAGTGTTCCCTCTGGGCTAATTGCTTCTCTCTAAGCTGATAAGCATTGTGCGTGCCCTCTCTGTATTTTATCTTTTCAGTCGTCAACTCTCATCATCATCTTCAATGAGCTTCAACTTCTATTTATAGGCGTTTGGCTGAACGTATAGTGAGACTCAGTGAAAGAATCCGTTGTAGTTTAAATTTGTTCCCTCAAATAGATATCTGAAACAATTGGCTTTAAGCGCTGCTGCAACGTCTCTTATTGTACCTTGACGATACAATAGATTTTGTACTTTTGTGCACAGCTGGATTAAGCTTGTCGTATCTGCAAACTGGTTTGCTCTTAACTGATGTTTTGAACTGGTTAGTTGAACTAGTGAGGTGAAATTAGTTGACTCGTCAGTTGAACTGATTTCACTGATTCAGTTGAACTGGCCAGTTGGGATCTTCATTAGTTGAACACTTCATCAGCTGGACGGGCTTCTGAAGGTCTTCTGCTGAACCACCTATCAACTGGATAATCAGTTGAACTGCTCTTGATACTTCAGTTGTACTGGTTCAGTTCGATCAATCAGTTGACACTTTCAGTTTGCGTCTCAATAACTTCAGTTTAAGCTTTGTTACTGATCAGTTCGAAGCCTGATCAATTTCAGTTTCTGTGCACTTAGTTAAACTCATTAGAATAAATAAAAAGTTTTGTTAACATCAAAATCAAGATTGAGAACATGAAATGTTCCAAAATAATGTAGTTGCAGACTATTTGAGTAGAAAGACAGTTGTTATCGCTTAATTGATAGTTCAAAGACAATTGAAAACAGAGATTCAGCGATTCAAACTTGTAGTGTATGTTATGAGTGAGGCTCCTAATATTTATACTATGACAGTACAGACTCTGAGAGATAGAATCCGAGAAAGACAGTTTTCTGAGAGCAATTACAAAAAATGGAAACCGAGAGATGAATCTAAAGGCCATAAGCTGTATTCCAAGGAGGATGACATAGGTCGATACCAAGATCGACTATGGGTTCCTAGTGGCAATTCAATGAGAGAGGTTATTATGAAAGAAGCTCATAATATTCCATTCATCCTGGAACTACAAAGATATATAAGGATCTGCAGTCATTGTTTTGGTGGCCGGCAAGAAGCGAGGCATCTTGCGTTTTGTGTCCGAGTGTTTGACATGCCAACAAGTTAAGCGAGAATATCAGAGGCTAGTAGGGAAACTTAAGCCGCTTCCTATTCCCGAGTGAAAATGAGATAATATCACGATAGATTTTGTAGTGGGATTTCCAAGGACTATCATAGGATTCAATGTCATTTTGGTGATAGTTGATCGTCTTACAAAATCAGCACACTTTCTACCTATTAAGACGACATTCACCAGACACAGTACGCAGAGCTGTATATCTGATACGTAGTCCAACTACATGGAATTTCAGTGTTTATTTTTTTCTGACAGAGATCCGAGGTTGACATCGTCCTTTTGGCAGAGTCTGCATTAACCGATGAGAACAAAGTTGTCGTTCAGCACATTGTTTCATCCTCAAACCGATGGTCAGTCCAAAAGGGTGATTCAAATTCTGGAGGATCTACTCCGAACTTGTGTGATCAATTTCTAAGGAAGTTTGGAGCCGAAGTTACCTCTGGTGGATTTCACCTACAACAATAGTTATCACTCGTTTATACGTATGGCTCCTTACGAGGCACTTTATGGGAAGAAGTGTAGATGACCGATACATTGGGACGAGGTTGATGAAAGAGGGGAATTCGGTCTGGACTTGATCAAGCAGACAACAGAGCTAGTAGTCAAGATTCAATATAGAATGAAGACTGCTCAAAGTCGCCAGAAAAGCTACGCTGACAAGCAACGAAGGGAGTTAGAGTTTGCAGTAGGTGACCATGTATTCGTGAAAGTAGCACTTATGAAGTGTGTTATGAGATTTGGCAAGAAAAGAAAACTCAGTCTGAGGTCCATAGTATTGTTTGATATTTTAGAGAAGATTGGAACAATAACTTATAGAGTGGCGTTGCCACCGACACTAGCTGGAGTGCATAATGTGTTCCATATCTCGATGTTGCGAAAGTAAATGTCGAATCCTTCATATGTACTAAATTATGAACCTCTGCAGTTGACCCCGAATATGCCACACGAGGGAAGACCTATACAATTCTTGGATAGAAAAGAAATAAGGCTCCGAAATAAGGTCATTCATATGGTCAAGGTCAAGTGGCTAAATCATTCAGAGGATGAAGCTACTTGAGAAACTGACACTGACATGAGGATTCGCTACCCAAAGTTATTCGATAAGTTTTAATTTCGAGAACGAAGTTTTGTTTACGGGAGAGAGGAATTGTAAGGTCTAAAATGCGATAACGTAATCCAACTGCATGCAAATCTACGTAAAAAATAGAAAATGACTAATTAAATATTTTAACTTCATTTTTTGAATCTGGTAAGCTTATTTACATGTTTAAAATATATTTTTATTAGAATGCATAAAATGGTGTTTTTAAGGATTAATCGAGATGCGATCGAGGAACAGAGACCAGGGACCATATAGAGAAAATATTTTTGTTAAATGATTATTTTTAAATATTTAATATATGGTATATTTCGAATGAGAATTTCTAAAATGGTGCTTTTTGAGGTGTTTTTACGCACTAAGTCGTATTTTAAACCGGTAATCGATTTTTGACAAAAATAAAGCCTTTTTGGGAACTCGGACAATATTTTTGAAAACTTTTCTAAACGAAATTATTTCATCTACTATCTAATGGGACTAATGGACCTATTTTACCTAGGTTATTGGGCCTAAACTCTTACAAAATTATCTATATCAAACTTGAAGGTTCTAAAACCTAAATTACACCACATAACACATGCCTCACCCCTAGAAACTCTAGGACTCTCCATCAGCATCCACACACGATCGCACACCCTCACAACAAGGCATTTTCACGTGATTTTGAGAAGAAAATGCAACAAGCTTACTTCCCTGTCTCTCCGCCAACGTCCCTCGCATCAAGGATTATTTTTCATGCGTGAAATACGCAAAGACACCTTAATCTTCCTTCACTCATCTTTCATACCATATTATGTGTATTTAACATGATTGTATGAAAAATATGGTACACTTTCTTATATTTTTGTTTTTATGGCAATACATGATCAAAACTTGAGTTTTCATGCTTTTAAATTCATGTTTATGTTGCACAAAGGGGCTTCCATGTAAAGGCTATGAGAAGGGATGAATTTCAGTGTGTTTAAGGGTTCTTAGGACCATGGTTAAGGGCTGTACAAGTAAGGTAATATATCGAACAAAAATTTGGGTTAAGGAACTAGGGTTTTCGGTTTTAGGGTTCTTGCAGGGGTAGGCTATGGGCTGCTGTTAAGTTGCGTCTAGAGGTCCCTAGGGGATGAGTCATGGTCCTAGATACTCTAAGGGAAGGCTAGTGCAAGGGCAAAGGATCGAGTTTGGGGGGATGTGGGTGCTAGGATCTTTAAGCTCGGTCCGACAGAGCCTCTAGGGTCGGTCAAGGTCCTGGAAGGGTTGGTTAGGGTCTGGACATGGTGGTCAAGAACTAGGGTCGAAGAGTTTGAAGATGGCATAGAGTTAGTGTTTTCAAACATGGGCAATAAAACCGAGATGCAGGTTCAAGTTTTAAAATGGATTGAGAAATTAGATGAGGAGCTTAAGTATACATCTAAGAAATGTTTATGGATGTATTTTAAGGTGTCATTTATGTTTGGATGGATTCGGGTCGTCACTTTATAGTGTAAGGGTAAATTAGGAAAGTTAGGGTTTCAGGAACAACACAGTCATTTTACAACTGAAAAATGTTAGATGTCCTGGAAGTGTAATGTAATGAATGATAAAATGCTTATTTTAAAAGATTATGGAGTTTTATGAGGAAAAACGATAACGCTAAAAGACGTGTTGCATGCTTGGTTTTAAGGAAAAATGATATATATGCATGAATTTTTACAAGTGATGATCATAATGAAATATTGATGGAGGTGACTTGATTGTGATAATATGAAAGGATATAATGATATTTAAGGCCAAGGCTCAGTTGATGGGTGAGAGTGCCGCTGATACCCTTCCGCCTGGTACCATGTTATACATATTTGGATCCATCTACCAAAAGCTGAAACAAAAATCACAATTAATGGCCTGAATTCAATAAAAAGAAAACATATACGTATAGTGTTGCATGTTTTCTGCTCACAAGCACACGATTGTCAACTTTTTAATATATGTAAGTAAAGTATCGTTCTCACGAGGATTGTGTACGTAAAAATAAATCAGTGCTTGTAATTAAAATATTCACAATTTTATTTAAAAAAATCAATAGCGGTTTGGTTGGTTTAAAACAATTTAATTCCAAATAAATAATTAATCTAATCGCCGAATGGAGAAATATCAATGGGAGAAAATATATAAATGAATGATTCACTAGGTTTCCACGATAATTATTCCCCGATTGAATTTATATTAATGAATTCAAATTATTTAATGGCCAAGAACACTTAATTATTTTATTCCTCCTTTCCCAAGTGACGAATAAATTGTATCAATCAAAATTCGATTCAAACATCCCTAATAAAAATCTAAGTTTCATTGATAAATGTAAACGATGTTCTCATTAAGCCTCGCTAAAGTTATACGCCTTCCGAACGATATGAACATTCAACGATGTGTCTCTAAGGATCTATAATCATAATCCTTCCGAGTTGTAGAATTAATCAAACACCACACAATTTATGGCCAGTAAATTGCACTGAATAAAAACAAGAAACACAATTAAACCAAATGAAATTCAATCATATAAACAACCACGTCAAATCATTTTATCCACAAAGCTATGTCATCCTCTAGAATGGAAAATTAGTTCATAACAAAATCTAAGCAAAAACAAGACATGTTCAAATCTTTAGACATCGCAACACAATAAAATATAGAAGCAAAAGAATAAATGGCAAATCCGAAGTGTCGTCTCTGTCCCCAGATCCGTCGTTCTTTGTATTTGTAATTGATCTTTGTACTCCGGATCTTCGTCTCGTGTTCGCTCCTACTCTCCCGTGCGTTTTCTCTCCAAAGACAGCTCCCCCTCTCCGAAGCCTCGTTTACCCTTTTATCTTTGCGTTCGGGCCGTAAGTTGAAAGCCCAATGGCTTGTTTCGCTGCCATTAGCGCCGCGGCGCTGAGTAAGTGGTGCCTTGGTGCCCGTTCTTTTGAGGTGTAGGCGCCGTGATGCTTGTTACTTAGCGCCTAGGCACTTGTTCGTCTGCAGTATGGCGCCGCGGCGCTTCTCGGCAGCTCCTAGGCTCTTGTCTTTCGAACAAATGAGCTCTGCGGCACTACCTTGTGGCACTGCGGCTCTCGTCTATCGCATTTTCATGCTTAAAAGCACCTTTGTTTGCTCTAAACCGACCAATAGTTGTTTATCCCATGCACGACACAAGAGCAACAAAAACAAAGCGTAATTCTGTTCGAAACCAACATAGATCAAATCGATTAATATATAATTTAAGTGCAATTCTTGCATTTATCAAACCCCCCAAACTTGAACTTTTGCTAGTCCCGAGAAAAATAAAAGTAAAAATAGGAATTCAATCAACAAGTAACGATAACGATTAAAAGTCATGGATATGCAACCTTTGATCTTGGCCTCGACTAATCCATTTTCATGTAATTCATAATCACTCAAGAGTCACGTGCGTGTGTGATATGTCAATGTTAATTATCCAATCAAATGCTCAAATAAATTCACAACACACGTTCGCCTAATAAAATTAAGAGATCATCAGCTCAGTTCAACTCACACTTCATTTAAAATACAAATTCACTTACACAGATCACATAGAAATTTATGGGTGATATTTGGCTCATAAGATTTTCAAAATGAATGTCACACAATGAGATGCTTACTTGCAAACGGTTTAAGTTCATACTTTCTAACCATGTTTCTCAGGTATCCATAGGCTTGACTTGAACAACTTTTCTCCACTAGTATATTGGATAAATGTGACAAGGTTAATAGGTCTTGTAGGCTTATAACATTAGGCTATGACTCATGGCTACAATAAAATTTAAGGAAATCAAAATTTGAGAGAAATATTTGAATTTTCATCATTTTCACTCTCCTTTCATTCACTATCCTTTATTTTTTTCTTCACAATCATATCCTTCATTTCCCATATTTTTCTTTGTCACCATTTTTTTTGACTCATTCCTTCGATTGTTTTTTTTTTCTTCTTCTTTTTTGTCTCTTTTTAAACTCCTTCATGCACATTTAAATTTTCTTATTTTTTTTCGAGGAGTATTTGAATCATTATAACACCAATGAACTTATTTCTCTAAAAATTAGGTAGGACAATAAGTGTATAAGCTTTATTAGGTAGTTGCTGTGGGATGTAGAATAGATACAAGTGAGGGATAATTGTATGTCATTGACACACACCACTTGATTTTTAGTAGGCCCAAAATAGGACACTAGGGATATTTCGTGTTCATTTCATAGGCTCAAATGCTTAAACGGTTCCAAAGATTGCCTAAATCTTTTCCATGTCACATATTATCAATATTTCGCCTCGAAAAGTGTTCAAGCAAGTTCTAGATTTCTGTCAATCCATTAGTCATCTTATACAAACCAATCACATGTGTTGTTCAATCAAAATGATATATGAGATATGTGCACAAAGAAAAGTCAAGCATCTCAATCAACTCGAGGCTCAATGAGCTAACAATGGACAATAAACAATGAAAACAAGCCCAAAGATATCGTGAAAAATTGCCTAGATCATCTCTATATTTGCAAAAGTGTCAGTTAATATCATGTGAGAATTATTAAAAATCAGATCTCCATTGTCCAATTAGCATCACATGTATGTAAATTGTATCTAAGCATCGATAGTATAAACAGACATGACAGTGCAAAAAATTGTGACTCTCAAGTTATCATAAACACAATGTTTTCAGAACCATAACTTCATTCTCATCATCGGCCACACAATGATTTGTCCATGACTCTTTCTAACGACTCGAACATGCAATAAATTTTTTTTAAAAACCAAACTAGACTCAACCGTGCAAGGAATTACTAATCATGCAATTCCTCAAATAAAAACGAATTAACAACTGAATTGAAAAACAATTGAAACTCAAAACAAAAACAGAACTAACGACCCCACAAACTTAAGTACGTGCATTGTCCCCAATGTACAGTAATAGATCAAGAAAAACAGGGGATTACGTACCTTATACTGCGAGCATTAGGAATCATTTTCCTCGCCTGAGAGCTCAACCTCCTCGTCATCATCATACTCAACATCATCCTCAATAGTTCTATGTGCAAATGCTGGCGGTGGTGGGAATGGCTCATCAGATGGACTATTAGCAGGGAAACGCTGTGCAAGCACTAGATTAAAATCGTGCAAGTACTCCATGTGCTCGCGTGTCATCTGACACAGTCTCCTCATCGTGCGCTCTAATTCATCAAGATGGTGGCGGTCGGTCCGTGCACTGCCGGTCTCCGCCTTTCGTGTGTGTGATGGCTGTGGGATGGGCTGTGATTGTGCTCTACCCCCTAATGCCTCTCCACTCTCAATCTGTCTATGTCTTTATCCCTCGGGAGCTTTGTAACCAGTAAAATGTCGCCTTTTTATGCAATACCGGCTCGATATCATCCCATGTAACCCCCACTACATGACATAGATCAGTGATCGTCGACGAATGGGGCATGCTAATAGTGGAGGTCCCTTAGCAGCCTACAAAATCAAAGTCATAATCACCCGGCCTGCATCGACTGTTCTCCCGGTGGTGATACAATAAACCAAGGCTTCCTTCGTCTTAGTCACATCAGACACATGCCCATCGTCTATCAAAGTACGCAGTAGACAAATCGCCATCCCCAGACTCACCCCGCCTACTCTTCTTTTTTGGAGAAATAATTCAAATCAAATCAACTACAATTGATAGCACTTGTCCACAACAACAATGAATCAAACAAGGAAAATTTCAACAATATAGTGCCCACAGTATCAACACAATCAATCAATCAACATTTACCCGAGAACATGCACTTCTTAAATCTAACAATTCTCAACAACCAATTCACTCAGACAATTTATCGAACACCTTGCGTGCACCAACTCTAGAACCTTATTCCTTCAAATTTTTACAAGATATTGAAGATTCACAACACCAAGAACGATTACCTTGTGATAGGGTACCCATAATATTCTTTCAATTAGTCCGTGTTGGCTCGTTGAAAATAATTTCGCTGAAAATCTCGATCCAAAGAAGACTAGGAGTGAGATGTGATGGTGGATTCCGCTTAAGAGTGATTCGTGTGGTGTTTTGTGGAATTTGGAAGGATAAATTGTGGAGGGGGGGTGTTTTTTCGGTGGTTGTGGAGAGGAGCCACGACGCTTCTGTTGTTAGGGTAGAACAAATTAATCTATAAACCTCTAATTTTTTAAAAACACGACTAGCGCCGCGGCGCTGCTTCTTCGGCAGTCTAGAGCCTCGGCGCTAAGTGTCTAGTGCCTAGGAGCTTGGTTCTCGCATTTGAGCACCTAGGCACTGATTTATGAGCGCCTAGGCGCTTTCTTCTCATGTGGATAGGAGCTGCTGCGCTTGAAGGTAGCGCCTAAGTCCTTACTTTGCGCAAAATGTGGCGCAGCAGCGCTTCATTCATGGAGCCTAGGCGCTTTTTGACCCATTGCATGGATAATAAAACACAAAGCAATGTCAAATATTCACATGCATAATTTAAGAAAATTAGAGAACATAAAAGCAATTATACTACTGAAAATGAATAAAATAACAAAAACAATAAAAGATACTGGTTGGGTTGCCTCCCAACTAGCGCTTGGTTTAATGTCATCAGCCCGACTGCCACCATTCTGCTCAGTTCGGTTCACTCAAACTAACAATGACGATACTCCTTACTTTGGTCCCATAGTAAGGTTTAACCTGATGTCCGTTCACCTTGAAGGTTCTTCCATCACTACACTTTAGCTCGATAGCTCTATGAGGATACACTGTCTCTACAACAAATGGCCCTGACCAACGCGATTTCAGCTTATCAGGTAACAACTTAAGACTAGAATTGAATAATAGTACTTGTTATCCCGGTTTGAGCTACCTTCGTACAATGAGTCTGTCATGCCACTTGTTGGTACGTTCTTTGTAGATTTTGGTATTCTCATATGCGTCATTTCAAAATTCCTCTATCTCATTTAACTTCCATTTTCTGACGTCGCCAGAAGCCTTCAAATCAAATTTTAGCTTCTTTACTGCCCAAAATGCTATGTGCTCCAATTCTAGCGGCAAGTGACATGTTTTACCAAAAACCAGCCTATAGGGAGACATCAAAATAGTCGTCTTCAATGCAGTTCGGTGCACCCACATCGCATCATCCAACTTGAGTGCCCAATCCTTCCGGTGAATATTGATAGTCTTCTCCAATATTTGTTTAATTTCATGGTTGGATATTTCAGCTTGTCCATTCGATTGAGGATGATATGCTAGTACCACTTTATGCTTCACACTATATTTAGCCAAAAGTGAGTTGAAAATTTTATTGCAAAAATGCGTGCCTTCGTCACTTATGATGGTCGTTGGTGTTCCAAACCCGGTGAAGATATTCTTATGCACGAATTTAGATACAACACAAGCATCATTAGTATTGGTGGCAATTGATTCCACCCATTTTGAGACATAATCCACGGCTAACAAAATGTAAGAATTACCAAAAGAAAGGGGAAAATGTCCCATGAAATCTATGCCTCAGACGTCAAAAAGTTCCACTTCCAAAATATTTGCCAGTGGTAATTACTGACGCCTAGAGATGTTTCCTAACCTCTGACATCTATTGCATGATTTCACTAGGTATAGCTATCTTTAAACAAATTAGGCCAATAAAAACCAGATTGCAATACCTTAGCCGCTGTTTGTGATGCTCCGAAATGTCCACCATATGGTGAAGAATGACATTGATCTAGAATTTCCTGTGCTTCGACACCGTCCACGCATCTTCTCATAACTTGGTCATCACACCTCTTTTAAACGAAAGGATCATCCCAAAAGAAAATTTTGATATCTTGGAAGAACTTGTTTTTATGATGTTGACTCAAATATGGAGGAAGGGTACCACAAGAAAAAAAATTCGCAATATCTGCAAACCAAGGAAGTATAGCATTTACTCGAACAGTTTTTCGTCTGAGAATGTTTCTTTTATACCTCACTCTTCTTTTTTCTCTTCCAGCTCAAGTCTCGACAAGTGGTCATCCACTTGATTCTCACTTCATTTCTTATCTTCAATCTCGAAGTCAAATTATTGTAGTAGCAAAATCCACATTATCAAGCGTGGTTTTGCATCCTTCTTGGCGAATAGGTAGCGAATAACTGCATGGTGAGTAAAAACAACTACCTTTGTGTCGATCAAATAGGGCATGAATTTGTCAAAGGCAAACACTACTGCAAGCATCTCCTTCTTAGTCGTAGTGTAATTTTTCTGTGCGGCACCCATTGTGCGGCTTGCGTAGTAGATTGCCATGAAAGTATTTTCCCTTCTTTGGTCCAAGACAGCGCCCACTGCATAATCACTCGCATCACACACTAGCTCAAAGGGCTCCTTCCAGTCCGACACTATCATAATCGGTGCAGTCATCAATGCTTTCTTGATCTTCTCAAATGCCTGCAAACAATCATCATCAAATATAAAAACATAATCTTTTTCAAGTAAATTACAAAGAGGTTTAGTGATCTTAGAGAAATCTTGAATAAATCTAAAATAAAACCCTGCATGTCCTAAAAAGCTCTTCATTCCCTTGATGTTCCTTGGTGGAGGGAGTTTTTCGATTGCAACCACTTTAGCTCGGTCTACCTCTAATCCCTTATAATAAACTTTATGTCCAAGAACAATACCCTCTTGAACCATAAAGTGGAATTTCTCCCAATTAAGAACTAGGTCCTTTTCTTGACATTTCTGCAAAACAAGGGATATGTTATGTAAACAATGATCAATAAAGAGCCGAATACCGAGAAGTCTTCCATGAAGACTTCCATGATTTCCTTTACCATGTCTGCAAATATGACCATCATGCACATCTGAAAAGTAGTAGGCGCATTACACAGCCCAAAATGAATTCTACTAAAAGCAAACATGCCATAGGGACACGTGAAAGTAGTCTTCTCTTGATCCTCTGGAACTATAGCAATCTAGTTATAACTTGAATAACCATCTAAAAAGAAATAATCACAATAACCAACAAGTCTATCTAGCATTTGATCAATAAAAGGCAATGGAAAATGATCTTTACGTGTGACATTGTTCAAATTTCTATAATCAATACATGCTTGCCAGCCAGTTACAGTACGAGTAGATATTAGTTCATCATTTTCATTCTAACCACAGTTATTCAACCCTTTTTAGGTACAACTTGCACAAGAGATACCCAACTACTGTCAAAAATAGCATAAATCACACCAGCATTTAACAATTTTAGTACCTCATTTTTTACAACTTCTTTCATCGCTGGGTTCAACCTCCTCTGATGATCTACATAAGGAGTATATGACACCTCCATCAAAATGTTATGCATGAATATAGTGAGGCTAATTCCCCTAATATCAGAAATCGACCATCCTAAAGTAGTCTTATATTTCCTCAACACTCTCAGTAATTTATCTTTTTCATCACAAGAAAGGGAGGAAGAAATGATTACCAAATATATCGACTTCTCACCTAAAAATGCATAGCAAAAGTGTCTTGGCAGTTTCTTCAAGTCAGGGGAAGATGGTATTACCTCAGTTTATTAATCTACATTCAACTTCTCAAGTGGCGCATCGTTTGTTCTATCTTTCTCCAATCCATCAAGAGCCATTAGTTGCTCTTTCACTTCCCAATCATCTTCATTAGCAGTTCCTGCAGCGCCTATAAAAAAACTCTCCAAAATATCCATAGTTCGTGCACAATCAAGAGATACACATGAGTCTATAATATCAATGCTCTTACAAGTACTTACCTCATTCGATCCCTTCATGGCATGATAGATATTAAAAATGATTGCTTCTCCACCAACTCTCAAGGTGAGTTCGCCCTTATGTGCATCTATCAATGCCCTTCAAGTCGCCAGGAAAGGTCTCCCAAAGATTAATGGAGTATCACGATCCTCTTCCATATCTAAAATCACAAAATCAGCAGGAAAAATAAATGTATCCACTTTTACCTGTAAATCCTCCACGATTCCACGTGGATACGTGAGACTTATGTCTAAAAGCTGTAAGGTGATGGTGGTTGGTTTGACCTCTCCAAGCTCCAATTCCCTGTAAATAGAAAATGACATCAAATTAATAATTGCTCCTAAATCACATAAAGCTCTACTATATTTAGAACCACCAATAAAGTAAGGAAGAGTAAAACTCTCTGGATCTTTTAATTTTTGTGGCAGCTTCTTTTGCAGAATGGCGCTACACTCTTCAATCAGCTTCACAGTCTCATACTCCTGAAGCTTCCTCTTCTTAGACATGACATCCTTAATGAATTTTGCATAATTCGGCATGTGCTCCAAAGCATCAGCAAATGGTATGTTGATGTGAATGTTATTGAAAATATCTAGGAACTTTGCAAATTGATCATCCAAATTCTTCTTCTTGAACCTCTGAGGATAAGGAAGATTTGGTTTCAATATAGGAGGTCGTTTAACTTCAAATTCAGCTTTGGATTCCTCAGTTTCACCTTCTTCAACTGTCTTCTCACTTTCCACTCTCTCTTTGGAACTTTGTACCTCCAATTCTTTTCCGCTCCTCAAAGTGACTGCCTCGCACTGCTCTTTTGGATTAACTTCTGTGTCATAAGGAAATTGACCATTGTTCTGATCTATCAATGCGTTAGCTAGCTGTATGATTTGCGTGTCCAAAAATTTCATCGTGGCACCCATATTTCCTATATGAGTCTCCATATTGTCAAGGCGAGACTCAGTCCTCACCATCCTTTTTCAAGATTCAGCAACAAATGTTCCCACTAAATCTTCAAAAGAAGGCTTTCCTTCCCCCTTTGATGTATTTAACCCTGGTGGAGGATTCAACACATATTTATTATTCGCATATGAAAAAATTTCATGATTTCTCATACCAGGATGATAAGTATTAGGGGGAGGGTTACCACGATATCCTCCATAGCCTCCAAATTTCCCGTTGTTGATGTACTGAGCTTCTTCAGTAAGAGATGGTTCTTCAGCAAAAACCGATGGACCCTCAGTCTCTGCTGTGTTCACCTTATTCATAGCTGCTATTTGTGTGGTCAGCGTCGATACTTGAGCAGTGAGTGACGTAATATGATCCACAACATAAATTCCAGCTGTCCTTTTTACTTCTGCCCTCTCAGACGGCCACTGGTAACTATTTATAGTCATCTGCTCAAGCAAGTCATAAGCTTGCTTAGGAGATTTGGCAAAGATCGTGCCACCAGCCGCTGCATCCACTGTTCCTCGTGTTTGCCCATTTAACCCATTGTAGAATAATTCAATTTATACCCAATCTTCAAAGCCGTGATTCAGGCACTTTCTCATCAACTCCTTGTATCTTTCCCATCCCTCATAAAACTGCTCAAAGTCAGTCTGCCTGAAAGTACTGATCTCAATCTTCAATTGTGCAGACTTTGCATGGGGAAAGTACTTGGCCAGAAATTTCGTTGCCAGCCCCAGCCATTGTTAGAGTAGGTGCCCTTCGAGCCAAGTGTTGGCCGAGTGTTCACAATGAAACTCTATGTATAAGCAATCTTTATTTTAGTAATATTTGAAATTATTATTTTGGCAAATCTTTATCTGTATACCCATGCTAGTTGCATAGATAAAGACCTTGAATATACAAATAGTAGAAGAATATGAGATGCTCATATGATGAGTATCATGAAACTCATATTTGGAATACTGTATATTATAAACGGTTCCTAGTCGATTCAGCCGCCACTAAGAAGGATATAGGCCGCTCGAGTTCGAGACTAGTATCTGCGATGTGAGTACCATGTTTCATTGGTAGGGGACATTGTGATGTCCGAACATGCAGATAGGTGCTCCTCGTAGAGTGCACTGAACAACTCTCCATAAAAGGACTTTCCAAGTGGTTCTCACTTATCGAGTGGAAAAGTCCTAGTTTATGGTTGTACACCATTAGTCCTTATGACCCGGAACAACATTGAGACTCTATGTGCTAGAATTACACTTTGACTTGTTTACCGACTCTCGTGGTGTCATCAGGTGGCAAGGTTGGGTGTTCTGTCGAAACATATAGGAGTCGATGCATTGTAGTCGGGGATTCACCGCTTACCTTCGGGTATGGATATCCTATGTGTTATCATGTGTATGTAGGTTGAAATCTCTGATCAGAGTATGGTGGTAATTATGAAAGGGGTTTCATAGATTACACCATTGATGCAACTACGACATGACACATAGTATCGATTCATTGATAACTCTCGATAAACCAATGGTTGTCGAATCGGTCGGGATATATGAGTTGAAGGGACCGTACTGTACGCTAACCATAATAGAATGGTTCTTGCAGGCACTATCATTTGATACCTATGGAATCATGTAAGCGATGCTGCTAGGCGTTTAACATGATCGGATGGGTACTATCAGACTTGAGTTCTGACATTCTTGTTATCAAGGTGTTGGTAAGTAAGAATGGAGCAATTGGGGTATGCTCGTATAAGGACATGTTTAGTCCGAATCACATGGAGATGTGAACCCACGGCTAGTTGTATCAATGAACCATTGATGGCCACACAAGTACTAGCTTTCTAGATCCCGTTGAGAAGTAAAATAGTTCAATGTGTTGAACGGCTTATAAAGGAGTTTATAAGCGTAAGGAAAATTAGAAGTATGACTTCTATAAAGGAGAAAATAGTTCAATGTGTTGAACGACTTATAAATGAGTTTATAGGCGTAAGGAAAATTAGAAGTATGACTTCTATGAGAGAAATATAAATTTTAATTTATGGAAGTGTTCCTAAATTAAAATTTGGCCAAGAGAATAATGTATTTGAAAATTGTGATTTTCATAAATATTATTATGGACTAAATTAAATTAATTCAAGTGTTGAATTAATTAAACACTAGTGGACCTTGTAGAGTCCAAATAATTAAATTAATTCAAGTGTTGAATTAATTAAATAACATTGGGCCTTGTAGAGCCCAATTGGAAATAATTATTTAACTAGTGGGCTTGATTAAAATCAAGTAAAGTTTAATTGGACTCAAATGTGTTTGAGACAATTTAAATAAAAGTCCATGGGCTCTTGTAAATTGTTACAAGCCCACATGCAAAGCATGAATGGGAGGTGAAGGGTTGTGAATACTTTTTATTAAAATATTGCAAAGGAATGCAACTTTTTCTCCCAACTTTTCCCACAACCAAGACAAGACTTCACTCCTCCCATTAACAACATAGCTTGGCCGAAATTTTGAAGTTCTTCTCTCCCATTTTCTCTCAATTTTGTGTTCTTCAATTGTTGAAGAATACACACACTTCTCCATGAAAAATACCCTAATTTTTCTAGTGCAAAATTAAGGTGGTTCTAGCTAGTTGGTGGTGGGCTTGATTTGAAGTAAGGAGTCCAAAAGCTAGGAAGAGCTTGTAGATTGTCTTGACATCAAGAGCTTAGTTGTATATCAACTAAGTTGGAGTCATCATCAATCTCAAGAGATTGATAGGTAACGAAATTCTAAACACACTATGAATGTCATTTTTGTGTTTTATTGTATTTGCTACAAAAGAATAGGGGTGGCCGAAATTTTCTCTAGAAAAAAATTTTTTTTTAACTTCCGTTGCGCTTCCGGTCACCGTAACCGATCCCCTTTCAAGTGGTATCAGAGCTATGGTTACGATTTTGTGTAGCAATTACAAGATATTATATTGAGATTGATTTCTAACGGCATGAGAATGAAATTTGCTACCAAAAAACCGAGGCTTTTGTGGGGAAACTTCGGGCAGCTCGGGCTGCCCGAGGGGCTGCCTGTTTTGGGCAGCAAGGGCAGCCCGAGGGGCTGCCCGAAACACCCCAATTTTAAAATAAAAAAAAAATTTGTTGCCAGAATCCGGCGACGGAGCTCCGGCGACGGCGATGACGACTAGGGTTTCCAAAAGTGTTTTGGAATAACAAAGTGTCATGGGCCTTGAGTTGTTGGGCCATTAGATGGCTAACATGTTTGTGAATTTTAAATGGGCCAAAATGTTTTTGGTGAAAAATAAGTTTTTGGGCCCTTAAGTTTAAAATTATAAAAGTTGCAAATTTTTCTCATAAAATAAATAATTGAAGTTGGACTTTAATTATTTGTAGTAAATTGTGATTTATAAGAAATTCGGTTATAAATAAATTAATTTGAAAGTAGACAAAGGTGTTTGTATACTTTGTTAATTTAGTTTATAATCGTGGCGGTTAGTGATTGGATCAAGATATATAATATTGGATCAATTAATAATTGTGATAATTAATTGATGGTGTATGATATGTGATATTATGCATGAAGGATGATCAAAATCCCAAGCCCAATTTGCTAGGTGTATGCTAGGATATTTTATGTTGAATGATTGTAATAATTATCAATTCATAAAGTGGGCTTGGTTTATGGCCCGTTCCCACCCCATGAGATGTATCCCTATTTGCCATGGATATTTATTTGTAAATATTAGTATAGTGGATGATCAAGATTGGAAGATGGTGGCCATGATGATTATGAAGATCGAAGACATGTAAATATTGGAAGCTTATGTAATAGTTGCATTTGCATCCCGTGCATTTCCCTAGGATTGGACCTAGGCCCGTGTTTAGCTCACACGGTCCGTTAGTATTGGGGCGATTGATCATCCTTGTTTGTTTACTGTTTATAATATATGCATGATATGTTATAAATAATGAGTATGTGCGTTATTATTATAATAACAAAGTTGCATGAATCCGGCAAACATACGATCAAACATGGCGAGCTTTTAAAATAAAATTAATTATGAGACCTTTCAAAATTAAAAAAACCCTCATTTTGAATAAGATTCAAAATTAATATCAAGCTCGAAAAGGGGAATTATAAATTTGTTTATAATTTCCTTGTCTTCCATCGACAATGGGTGCATGATGAACGCTACCCGTACTTGGGGCTCGGCTCATATTATTGGGGGAGCTCTGGGTGCCGGAAAGCTGTGACATCCATTGACATGGTGATGTGAACTACGTGGAACTCCCATGATTTCGGCTCATATTATTGGGGGAACTCATGGCGACCGTCCATTAAGGTTCAACATCGATGGGTAAGGCTTGACACGTGAAGATGAACGACGTCATATTATTGGGTCCTAATCAAACGTGAGACAAAAGTTTACGTAGAGGGTTGCATTGTGATGCAATTGGAAACTACTTTTTAGGAATTGTGATTGGCTGATATTATTCGGAATCATAATTCGCTAATTGGACCTTACGTACCTACTGAGGAAAGGAGTTTCCCGTTTTCACTAGAGGGTAGTGAAAGATGTCAAAACAGTGGGAGCAAATATTTATGAAGTAAAAGTCCAAACTTCATATCTTACTAAATATTTTAAAATATTCATCAACATTTATCTGTTTTTACTTTTCAGTACAAATTGACAATGTCTTCGATTCGCAATCCGATATCCGTAATACTCGACAAACACATATTAACTGGACCTAATTACCTCACTTGTCTAAGAAACCTAAAAATTGTCTTGAATTCGGAAAGAGTAGCATATACACTGACTGAGTCGCACCCTGTTGAGGCTCCGACTGACTGCACTCCTGAGGAATTGCAGGCTTACAAGGAATGGTGTGACCATGACTTGATAGCCAGGTGTTATATGCAGGCTTCTATGAATGATGAGCTGCAGAGGCGTTTTGAGGATGCAAAGAGTGCTGCTGACATTCATTTGCATCTCAAGGAGCTCTTTGGTGAGCAAACACGGCCTCTTAAGTATGCTACCGTCAAGGAGCTGATCACTATGCGCATGCGAGATGGGGCCTCGGTCCATGAGCATGGCCTGAAGATGATTGGGCTCGTGGACAAACTCGTTGGCATGGATTTGATCTTGCCTTCGGAGTTGACCACCGACGTGTTGCTGTTATCATTGCCTAGCTCATTTGATCCTTTTGTGGTGAACTTCAACATGAACAAGATGGAGCCGACCCTTGAGGATTTGGTGAATATGTTTGTTACGTTTGAATCAACCATCAAGAAAGAGAAATTGGTTCTTTATGTGGGTTCTTCATCTGGTACGAAGATTGATCCACATGAGAATGGAAAGAAGCGTTCTTTCCAACGTCCCAAGACGAACGTGCCCTTGATGAGGCAATCTCCGAATCCCATTGAGGCAGGCAGACCAGTTAAGGCTGACAAGACTGCTGATGTATGTCATCACTGCAAGAAGCCTGGACATTGGAGGCGTAACTGCAGGGAATATCTTGCCCAGAAGAGTTCTGGAAACGGTATGTTCTAAATTGAAGTAAACATTTCAATTATCTCTACTTCTTGGGTATTGGATACCGGATGTGGATCACATCTCTGTAATGTGTAGCAGGTGATGGGAAGAAGTAGGAGACTAAGGGAAGGTGAGACCTTCTTGAGGATAGGCTATGGAGCAAGAGTTGCTGCCAAGACCTTAAGAGATGTTTACTTATTATTGAACAATAGTTTTAAGTTAATTTTATGAGATGTTTTGTTTGTACCTAATTTTGTGGAAAACATTGTTTCCATTTCTATGATGATAAAAATGGATATTCTTGTTTATTTTGCAAAGGTGTTTGCAACATTTACAAGAATGAATGTTTAATTGGTACTGGTGAACTTGAAAACGATCTCTATAACTTAAAATTGAAAGATATTCCATTAAATGTCCATTCAAAGGCAGACACCATATGAGATATGGATGGGTAAGCCACCAAAATATTCTTATCTTAGAATATGGGGGTGCCCTGCTTATGTGAAGCAGGTAGTGGGAGATAAATTGGATAGTCGATCCATATTATGTTACTTTGTGGGATATCCAAGGAATTCAGTTGGATATCATTTCTATCATCCCCATGAAACAAAGGTGTTTGTTTCTAGGAATGCAACCTTTTTGGAAAAGGAATTTCTATTGGATAGAAAAAGGGAGATGATAGAACTCGAAGAGGTTCGAGAGACACCCACAATTATAGAACCCACACCCGAAGAGCCAAGAGAGGAGATACAAGCTCCTAGAAGATCCGAGAGAGTCTCGAGACCACCTATGAGGTATGGTCTGCTTCTTGAAGAGGGCCATGATGAGCCTATCCATGGATGTGATCCAAGGACCTTCAAGGAAGCGTTATCTGATGCCGATTCATCCAAGTGGCTTGAAGCGATAGAATATGAGATGAATTCCATGCATTCGAACCAAGTGTGGAATCTCGTGAATCCACCTGTGGTAATTGTTCCCATAGGATGTAAATGGATTTACAGGAGGAAACTTGGGGCGGATGGGAAGGTGTTGACCTTCAAGGAGCGATTGGTGGCAAAAGGATATAACTCAAAGACAAGGAGTTGACTTTGAGGAAACCTTTTCTCCAGTTGCAATGTTCAAGTTCATAAGGATTTTGCTAGTCATAGCTGCATAGTATGACTATGAGATATGGCAGATGGATGTCAAGACAGCCTTTCTTAATGGATATATTAAGGAAGATATTTACATGTCTCAAACCTGGAGGGTTTACATCTATCGGAAGTGAGCATATGGTATGCAAACTTCAAAGATCTATTAATGGTCTAACGCAGGCATCTAGGAGTTGGAATCTCAGATTCGACAGTACAATCAAAGAGTTTGGTTTTGATAAGAATCCTGAGGAACCCTGTGTGTATAAGAAGGTCAGTGGGAGTGTAGTGACATTCCTGGTGTTTTATGTTGATGACATTCTAATCATTGGGAATGATGTAGGAATGTTGCAATCAACTAAAATATGGTTAGCAAGTAAGTTCTCGATACAGGACTTGGGTGAAGCATCTTTTGTATTGGGAATACAGATCTATAGAGATAGATCAAGAAGATTGCTTGGTCTCACCCAGTCCACATACATTGATACCATCGTGAAGCCGTTCTCGATGGATGAGTCCAAGAGAGGACATCTACCAATGTGTCATGGCGTGTCCCTATCCAAGTCTATGTCTCCCAAGACTGATACAGAGATAGCGGCGATGACAAGCATTCCTTATGCATCTGCGATTGGTAGCATCATGTATGAGATGATATCTACACGTCCTGACGTGGCTTTCGCACTAAGTGTAGTGAGTAGATATCAATCGAAACCTGGTCTTCCACACTAGAAAGCAGTGAAAGACATCCTCAAGTAGTTGAGAAGGACCAATAAATTGTTCTTGGTCTATGGGGTGGAGAACTAAAATTGTAAGGCTATACCGACTCTAGCTTCCAAAGCGATATCGATGACTCAAAGTCAACCTCTAGGTTTGTATTCATGCTCAATGGTGCTGCTGTCTCTTGGAAAGGTTCCAAGCAAGACAATACTGCGGATTCCAGCACAGAGGCCGAATACATTGCTGCATCAGATGCAGCAAAGGGGGATGTTTGGATAAGGAATTTTGTCAAAGAGTTGGACGTCGTTCCTAATGGAGTTGCTCCTATCCCAGTGTTGTGTGACAACACGGGAGCTTTAGCTCAAGCAAAGGAGCCAAGGTCTCATCAGAAGTCCAAAGTTGTATTGAAAAAGTACCACATCCTCGGAGAGATTGTGGAAAGAGGAAGAAGTGTCTTTTGACATAGTCGGCTCCGCAGATAATGTTGTTGATCCACTAGCTAAGCCTTTACCTGGATCATTATTCGAGATGCATCGCGAATCAATGGGTTTGATGCATATAGGTTGTTGGCTCTAGTGCAAGTGGGAGATTGTTAGAGTAGGTGCCCGTCGAGCCAAGTGTTGACCGAGTGTTCACAATGAAACTCTATGTATAAGCAATCTTTATTTTAGTAATATTTGAAATTATTATTTTGGCAAATCTTTATCTGTATACCCATGCTAGTTGCATAGATAAAGACCTTGAATATACAAATAGTAGAAAGAATATGAGATTCTCATATGATGAGTATCATGAAACTCATATTTGGAATACTGTATATTCTAAACGGTTCCTAGTCGATTCAGCCGCCACTAAGAAGGATATAGGCCGCTCGAGTTCGAGACTAGTATCTGCGATGTGAGTACCATGTTTCATTGGTAGGGGACATTGTGATGTCCGAACATGCAGATAGGTGCTCCTTGTAGAGTGCACTGAACAACCCTCCATAAAAGGACTTTCCAAGTGGTTCTCACTTATCGAGTGGAAAAGTCCTAGTTTATGGTTGTACACCATTAGTCCTTATGACCCGGGACAACATTGAGACTCTATGTGCTAGAATTACACTTTGACTTGTTTACCGACTCTCGTGGGGTCATCAGGTGGCAAGGTTGGGTGTTCTGTCGAAACATATAGGAGTCGATGCATTGTAGTCGGGGATTCACCGCTTACCTTCGGGTATGGATATCCTATGTGTTATCATGTGTATGTAGGTTGAAATCTCTGATCAGAGTATAGTGGTAATTATGAAAGAGGTTTCATAGATTACACTATTGATGCAACTACGACATGACACATAGTTTCGATTCATTGACAACTCTCGATAAACCAATGGTTGTCGAATCGGTCGGGATATATGAGTTGAAGGGACCGTACTGTACGCTAACCATAATAGAATGGTTCTTGCAGGCACTATCATTTGATACCTAGGGAATCATGTAAGCGATGCTGCTAGGTGTTTAACATGATTGGATGGGTACTATCAGACTTGAGTTCTGACATTCTTGTTATCAAGGTGTTGATAAGTAAGAATGGAGCAATTGGGGTATGCTCGTATAAGGACATGTTTAGTCCGAATCACATGGAGATGTGAACCCACGGCTAGTTGTATCAATGAACCATTGAGGACCACACAAGTACTAGCTTTCTAGATCCCGTTGAGAAGTAAAATAGTTCAATGTGTTGAACGGCTTATAAAGGAGTTTATAAGCGTAAGGAAAATTAGAAGTATGACTTCTATAAAGGAGAAAATAGTTCAATGTGTTGAACGGGTTATAAACGAGTTTTTAGGCGTAAGGAAAAATAGAAGTATGACTTCTATGAGAGAAATATAAATTTTAATTTATGGAAGTGTTCCTAAATTAAAATTTGGCCAAGAGAATAATGTATTTGAAAATTGTGATTTTCTTAAATATTATTATGGACTAAATTAAATTAATTCAAGTGTTGAATTAATTAAACACTAGTGGACCTTGTAGAGTCCAAATAATTAAATTAATTCAATTGTTGAATTAATTAAATAACATTGGGCCTTGTAGAGCCCAATTGGAAATAATTATTTAACTAGTGGGCTTGAGTAAAATCAAGTAAAGTTTAATTGAGCTCAAATGTGTTTGAGACAATTTAAATAAAAGTCCATGGGCTCTTGTAAATTGTTACAAGCCCACATGCAAAGCATGAATGGGAGGTGAAGGGTTGTGAATACTTTTTATTAAAATATTGCAAAGGAATGCAACTTTTTCTCCCAACTTTTCCCACAACCAAGACAAGACTTCACTCCTCCCATTAACAACATAGCTTGGCCGAAATTTTGAAGTTCTTCTCTCCCATTTTCTCTCAATTTTGTGTTCTTCAATTGTTGAAGAATACACACACTTCTCCATGAAAAATACCCTAATTTTTCTAGTGCAAAATTAAGGTGGTTCTAGCTAGTTGGTGGTGGGCTTGATTTGAAGTAAGGAGTCCAAAAGCTAGGAGGAGCTTGTAGATTGTCTTGCCATCAAGAGTTTAGTTGTATATCAACTAAGTTGGAGTCATCATCAATCTCAAGAGATTGATAGGTAACGAAATTCTAAACACACTATGAATGTCATTTTTGTGTTTTATTGTATTTGCTACACAAGAAACGGGGTGGCCGAAATTTTCTCTAGAAAATAAAATTTTTTTAACTTCCGTTGCGCTTCCGGTCACCGTAACCGATCCCCTTTCAGCCATGTCGTGATACTTCCCAAGGGAAGTGATTGGAGCAATCCTCTTGCTTGGTCCCTGAGAGAAAATGGGAACAAACGCAATCTAATAATATCGTCAGGAACATTATTAATTTTTACCATATTTGTGATCTCCAAGAAAGTCCTCAAATGAACGTGAGGATCAGAAGTAGCAGTTCTAGCAAACTGGTTTTGCTGAACCATTTTAATCAGAGCGGGATTCAACTCGAAATTATTGGAGTTGATGGTCCCTCGAACAATGCCAGAGTAATGAGTGTTGATCACAGGTCGGAAGTGATCTTTGATAAGTATAGCCTCTGGTAGGTTATGTCGGTCATTCTCTCCATTTTCGGTCATCGCTTGGATTGCTTCCCTTCTCGCTTTCTTAGTCTTCTCGCATTTCTTTCGATCTCCAGATAAAAAATAAGCAAGTTCAGGCTTTTCGATCTTAGCATGCACTGTCAAATAGATAAAATGAACAAATCAGTAATTATTACAATAAAACAAAAAATAACTCTAAATTAAAATCTAGACTAATTGGTAACAATAATGATATAAATTCAAATTTTGACACTCCCCGGCAACGACGCGAAAAACTCGTTGCACGTTTTCTGCTTGCAAGAGCACAATTGTCAAGTTTTAATATATGTAAGTAAAGTATCGTTCCCACGAGGAGTGTGTATGTAAAAATAAATCAGTGCTTGTAATTACAATTGTCACGACTTTATTTTAAAAAATCAATAGAGGTTTGGTTTGTTTAAAAAAACTTAATTGCAAATAATTAATTAATCAAATCACCGAACGGAGAAATATAAACTGGAGCAAATATCTCGAGGAATGATTTCACTAAGTTTTCACGATAATTATTCCTGATTGAATTTATATTAATGAATTCCAATTATTTAATGGCCAAGAACTGTAAGGCCCGAGATAATAAAGATGATATTATTTTAATCCGAGAGTATGTAATTGGAAACTTTTGGAGTGTTGAATTATATTCCAAGATGTTTGCAATTATTTAGGATTGAAATGGAATTATTTAGGATTGAATTGAATTAAAAAGATTGAGCGGGGGCCAATTTGCAATTAGTGAAAAGTTGAGGGACTAAAGTGCAAATATGGAAATTTAAGTGGTACACTTGTCTTGGTCACCTCTTGAACGTGGCATTTCCTTCCAAATTTCATTTTTCATGGACACCTAGCTTGGAAGGGTAAAGACGTGAGCTTCCATGGTTTCCTTCAAGGATTTTGATCTTCAAAATTTCATATCTCATGATCCAACCATAATTTCTTGAAATTGAATGTAGATTCTTGCTCCTCAACTCAAGGGCTTCAAGGTGAGGTAAAGTTCATTGATTTTCAGCATGTTTCGAAAATAATATGTTGGGGAATTATGGATTTTATTGGTGCAATGTGTTCTTGAGTATATAGCGATTATAGAAACGTAATCGGATCGAAGAACGGACATCATATGAATTGGTTTGAAAAATCCAGCATGTGGCCGAAATTTGATGGTGCAAGATTATTATGTTTTGGCTTGGTATTGTTGGGAATTATGAGTTGTTGATATTAATTGATTGATATTTGATTTATCGGGATACCGAAATTGCACCGTTACGCCGCCGAATTTGATATAGAATGAATTTTATTCAATGTCATGACTTGAATGGAATTTGATATTGATATTGTGGAGTTCAAAATTGTGCATTCCAGATTCGGTATACAGATATTGAGATTATGAATTGTACTGCTATTGAATGATGAATTCTGAGATGATAATTGTGATATTGAGATTGATGGGGTTACAAGACTGTATTGATATTTCCGTTGAAACATCAGTTGATTCAGAGTGATCAGATTCAGTATTGATTTAGATTATATCGTGATATTGTTGATATGATCAGATTGTATATTGCTCAGAACAGACTGAGAATTGAGTTATACATTGATACAGTGTATTTGATATTGTCATTTCAGATTGGATATGGACAGACGGGACTTCGAGACTTCGTCTTCCTCAGACGGGGACGATAAAGGTATAATTCATGTGATATTTGGGAAGATATAACTCAAATCAGATCTCATTTGAGTTTCCCAATAAAATCACATACTAGACTATTATTTATGTTTTGATATGATTGTTTATAGATTTGGTTATAGAACTTGTATACAAATCTTGCTATGCTTTGTTTACAGATCTTGTGGCATTGCATTAGAATGATTATGTTTGTTTACAGATTGAGTATTCATGCATTAAGATAGGACAGTCTGGAGATCAGGCAGACTTCTAGATGTTCGGCGATATCTCAGCTTAGGGGAAGATCACCGCCCCTTTGTAGATGCGGATACAGATCAGGCCGAAGTCTAGGAATAAGACGTACAGCACCTCGATTGGTAGGGTAGGTGACAGACAGTGACGTCTTATTCACACCGGGATCCCTAGAGTTATAGATCGAGTCAAGTCTAGACATGATTTGATTAGAATTGCATGCTTATATGGATGTGGCTCCTAGATCGTGGGACCCATCATTACTGCTTTCAGTTGGGTTAGCATGTTTTATGATTAAGATTGTTTATATGCATGTGTATCTGATTTGAGTTGCATGCTTATTTGATTAATTTCATAGATTATGAAATAGATTGTTTTTATACATGATAGCATGCTTTATAAATTAGTTTGTTTATATACATGCTTACCATGTTTTATACTGGGATTTATTCTCACCGGAGTTATCCGGCTGTTGTCTTGTTTTGTATGTGTGCATGACAACAGGTGGGGCTGGATCGGGGTCAAGAAGATGATAAGAGAAGACGAGTTAGCGTGGTGATTCCGGACTTACTGTAGATTTGGTTTATTACTTGAATTTAGTAATCGAACCTTAGACTTAGATTGTACAGTATTGTACTTTTATACTGAAATGTATTTATACAGATATGTATAATATTTAGATTCCATTACCTTCCGCACTTGTATTTTAAAAGAAAAATTTTTAGACCCTGTTTATCAGAATTGATAATTAAATCCCAACGATGATTAAGAAGATGATTAGCGTCCGGGTCCCCACAACAGGTGGTATCAGAGCTGATAGTTCCTTTAGCGATAGATCTTTTAGAGATAGATCTTTTAGATTAAGATAGTCAGAGTTGATAGATCCTTTAGATTGAGATAGAAGAGAGTGAGCGGGGTAGATGAATTTTCTTTCCTTGCATGTGTGTGCTAGCATGAGATTGATTCTAATGTTGATTGACATTGTGTGCTAGCATGAGACTATGTGTTACTGCTTTAAGATACATGACTACCTGACTATTTGATTTAAATTGGTATTATGTATTCTTGAGTATGAATCAGATCGGATTCATGATCAGCAGTAAGATGATCATGATCAGAAAAAGATTGGCACAGATTTGCAGTATTGGGTTACTAATGTTTTTGGTAATCAGATATACCTCCTAGAAGAATTCCAGAAAGGGGCAGTACTTCATATGATCAGACAGGTAGGTCAGAACCTAAGATAGATGTGGCAGAGATTCAGATGGAAACACAGTTACGGAGGTTTCAGTCGTTTCAGCCGCCGGTTCTGAAAGGAAATGAGACGTCAGCAGATTGTGAGAATTGGCTTGAGGAGACAGAAATGTTATTTGATTTCCTTTGTTTCACAGATGAGTGTAGAATTAAACTGATTGAGAACCAATTGCATGAGGCTGCCAGAAGATGGTGGTTACTCACCAAAGGAGCTTTAGAGCAGAGTCGTCCAGTAATTACGTGGAAGATTTTCAAGTTTGAGTTTTATCAAAGATTTTTTCCCGTGTCATATAGAGAGGACAGAAGTGCAGGATTTGCAAACCTGAGACAAGGTCAGATGAGTATTGATGAGTACATGGCACAGTTTTTCACCTTGTTATGTTTTGCCCCTCTTATGGCTAGAAATGATTATGCTATTTCTAGTCAGTTCATTCAAGGATTGAATCCAGAAATACGTACGTTGGTGAATGTGAAGTAATCAAGTAATTTTGCGGATACCTTGAATAGAGCTAAAAGAGCAGAAACGGTTCTGATAGGACAACATGGAGCATCGTATGTTCTTCCAGAACAGACTGCACAGCAACTGCATTCCAGAGTAGAGATTGGCAGTCGTAGTGGTAAGGAAAAAGAACCATTGAGAATTCAAAAGAAACAGTTCAAGAAGTTAGGAAGTGATTCCTTTAGTTCTAGCAGTCTTGGTCCGGGCTATACCGGAGTGTATTGCAGGACTTGTGGAGGGAGACACTCCACAGAACAATGTCAGGGAGTGCTTGGGAAGTGCAATATTTGTAAGCAGACGGGACACTTTGCTAAAGTTGTCCTCAGAAACATTTTCGAAGATCTTAAAGAGCAAAGTCATTGGTGGTAATGACAGAAGAACAGACCCAGAATTTACAACAGGTACTACTCTTTTATGATTATATTGCATACGTATTGATGTGTACTAATGCATTCTTCATGAGTATCTGTGATTAAGTAGTATGGTGATATGCTATATTTGTGGGGTCTGTGTATACTGTAGTATTGATTCCTTGGTTGTTGAGGAATATGTTGATATCAGAGATCTCTGTGACATGTTATATACTACAGTGAGATGAACCCGGGATTGGGTTAGATTATGATGTACTTGTGTTATATGATTTCGATTTCATTATTGACATGTAATGCTAAACAAGTACAGAAATATCGTAGAATGTGTTCCAGAAATGGTGAGATTAAGATCATATCTAGTTGAGAAATGAGGATTCTAGATCCAGAATTCCTTAGATTATTGTACTGTGATGACTCGATTAGTACAGAAAGGAACAGATGGTATCCTTATGTATTCAGTAGACCTACTGAAATCGAGTTTAGCAACTACAGATTTGATAGTTACGTAAGGATTGATTGATATTTGCCTAGATAAGATTTCAGATGTGTTTGATATCAGAAAGGTAGATTTCAGAATTGAATCGATACCAGGTAATGGTTATATACTAGAATTCAGTACAGAATGATATTGAAGATTAATAGAAGGGTACAAATTGCTAACTCTTAGATTCAGGGATATTCTGATGATTTTATGCTTATTATATCTATAATATTTGATATGTTAGCAGTATCTGATTGGTTGAATTGAATATTTGAAGATTTTATTGAATATTCAGATAACCGTGATTATTGTATACAGAAATTGGTCAGGTATGAATCATAATTGAAACAGATTGTATTCAGCATATGTGATATCTGCAGTTTGTATCACGATTGATTTGCACAGTTGAGACAGAAATCAGCGACTGTAAACGACACAGGTATCAGATATATCAGAATTAGCAGAAATATCAGAAAGTCAGAATTACTGAGTTTTGCAGATTTTCTTATTCTCTTATTATGTTATATCTGCTTGTGTATTGTTATTGGTTTAAATCAGTATTTGAGACATCTTATATTGTTTGGGAGCATATTCTATTTGCAGATGAGATATGGCAGATGATTTGGGCACTGTGAAGATTGATCAGTAGTCAGAATTATCAGTATTGCCAGCAATTGTTGTTTTATGAGTTTTCTTAAACTCACTAGATCTGTATAGGTTGTTTTTATCTCGAATCTGATTGATATTACTATGGTTTGCATGTATATTTGATACAGAATATTGTAAACAGTTGAGAATTGCAACAGTTCAGAAATGTGATATCAGAATGTTTCAGAATTGTATAACAGAATTTGATATCTGTAATCAGAGCCGAATAACAGGTAGGTATTTCTTCTTTACTTTATATTATTAACTGATTGTTTATACAGAATAGTTCGAATCTGAAAGCACAGATAGTGTCAGAAATGCACAGTAGTGGATTCAGTTTTCATCCTGATGTTTGATAAGGTATGATATTCGAACAGATAGCTGTGATATAAACAGATTAAATCAGTTATGGCAGAATTGGTACCGAAATGTTGGCAGAAATGGTACTGATATGTCTGAATTGCTAACAGAAGAGGACAGAAAGATAGGAATCAGAAGATTATTACAGATTTTGTATATTTCTGAATAGAAATGGGAGTACATTTCTATGGCTTTCGTAATGAAATTACCGTCATTTTCTTTAGATTGAGATATGATATGATTATGATTGAAAGATTACTCAATCTATATCTATCAGTTTGTACCAGATTACGTACCAACAGAACTAAATGACATAGATCGATGTCAAAGAAATGTTCAGATAGAACAAAACATTTAAGTAGATTATATCAGATTGTGATTATGATTGAGTTTGTACTTATTATAGAAGATATCATGAGCTCTCTCTCGCAGATTTTTCACAGATTGACAGATAGTCAGAGGATATTATCCAGATATTGGAAGATATTGGCAGAACTTTAGTACTGGATGTTAATACTCAGTATTACGATTTATTGTCACTGTATGATTTACTGTATGACAATAGTTATCCAGATAGTTCAGAATGGACAGATTTAAGACAACCAACGTCGGATGATGACGATTGGTATTGAAAAATGAAGATAGAAATTATCTTTGATTGGGATAAACAAATGGGATAACAACTACTGGTATTTCTTTGTTATGAACTGTGATGGGTCTATACGGATGTTGTATAACCAACAGAGCAAGATTGATTTTGTCAGAGTTAGTTTAAGAAGTATTATGATAGTATACTTTATGAAGTCTTATTCCAGATTTGAAATCAGAAATTGATACAAGAAAGAGATTTCAGAATGGATTAATTAAGATGAGAGTTTGATTTAAACTCTGTTATACATTTCTTCTGTTATATATGAAGTGATTTTTTTGCGAGTTCGAGGACGAACTCAGATCTAAGAGGGGGAGAAATGTAAGGCCCGAGATAATAAAGATGATATTATTTTAATCCGAGAGTATGTAATTGGAAACTTTTGGAGTGTTGAATTATATTCCAAGATGTTTGCAATTATTTAGGATTGAAATGGAATTATTTAGGATTGAATTGAATTAAAAAGATTGAGCGGGGGCCAATTTGCAATTAGTGAAAAGTTGAGGGACTAAAGTGCAAATATGGAAATTTAAGTGGTACACTTGTCTTGGTCACCTCTTGAACGTGGCATTTCCTTCCAAATTTCATTTTTCATGGACACCTAGCTTGGAAGGGTAAAGACGTGAGCTTCCATGGTTTCCTTCAAGGATTTTGATCTTCAAAATTTCATATCTCATGATCCAACCATAATTTCTTGAAATTGAATGTAGATTCTTGCTCCTCAACTCAAGGGCTTCAAGGTGAGGTAAAGTTCATTGATTTTCAGCATGTTTCGAAAATAATATGTTGGGGAATTATGGATTTTATTGGTGCAATGTGTTCTTGAGTATATAGCGATTATAGAAACGTAATCGGATCGAAGAACGGACATCATATGAATTGGTTTGAAAAATCCAGCATGTGGCCGAAATTTGATGGTGCAAGATTATTATGTTTTGGCTTGGTATTGTTGGGAATTATGAGTTGTTGATATTAATTGATTGATATTTGATTTATCGGGATACCGAAATTGCACCGTTACGCCGCCGAATTTGATATAGAATGAATTTTATTCAATGTCATGACTTGAATGGAATTTGATATTGATATTGTGGAGTTCAAAATTGTGCATTCCAGATTCGGTATACAGATATTGAGATTATGAATTGTACTGCTATTGAATGATGAATTCTGAGATGATAATTGTGATATTGAGATTGATGGGGTTACAAGACTGTATTGATATTTCCGTTGAAACATCAGTTGATTCAGAGTGATCAGATTCAGTATTGATTTAGATTATATCGTGATATTGTTGATATGATCAGATTGTATATTGCTCAGAACAGACTGAGAATTGAGTTATACATTGATACAGTGTATTTGATATTGTCATTTCAGATTGGATATGGACAGACGGGACTTCGAGACTTCGTCTTCCTCAGACGGGGACGATAAAGGTATAATTCATGTGATATTTGGGAAGATATAACTCAAATCAGATCTCATTTGAGTTTCCCAATAAAATCACATACTAGACTATTATTTATGTTTTGATATGATTGTTTATAGATTTGGTTATAGAACTTGTATACAAATCTTGCTATGCTTTGTTTACAGATCTTGTGGCATTGCATTAGAATGATTATGTTTGTTTACAGATTGAGTATTCATGCATTAAGATAGGACAGTCTGGAGATCAGGCAGACTTCTAGATGTTCGGCGATATCTCAGCTTAGGGGAAGATCACCGCCCCTTTGTAGATGCGGATACAGATCAGGCCGAAGTCTAGGAATAAGACGTACAGCACCTCGATTGGTAGGGTAGGTGACAGACAGTGACGTCTTATTCACACCGGGATCCCTAGAGTTATAGATCGAGTCAAGTCTAGACATGATTTGATTAGAATTGCATGCTTATATGGATGTGGCTCCTAGATCGTGGGACCCATCATTACTGCTTTCAGTTGGGTTAGCATGTTTTATGATTAAGATTGTTTATATGCATGTGTATCTGATTTGAGTTGCATGCTTATTTGATTAATTTCATAGATTATGAAATAGATTGTTTTTATACATGATAGCATGCTTTATAAATTAGTTTGTTTATATACATGCTTACCATGTTTTATACTGGGATTTATTCTCACCGGAGTTATCCGGCTGTTGTCTTGTTTTGTATGTGTGCATGACAACAGGTGGGGCTGGATCGGGGTCAAGAAGATGATAAGAGAAGACGAGTTAGCGTGGTGATTCCGGACTTACTGTAGATTTGGTTTATTACTTGAATTTAGTAATCGAACCTTAGACTTAGATTGTACAGTATTGTACTTTTATACTGAAATGTATTTATACAGATATGTATAATATTTAGATTCCATTACCTTCCGCACTTGTATTTTAAAAGAAAAATTTTTAGACCCTGTTTATCAGAATTGATAATTAAATCCCAACGATGATTAAGAAGATGATTAGCGTCCGGGTCCCCACAAGAACACTTAATTATTTTATTTCTCATTTCCCAAGTGACGAATAAATTGTATCAATCAAACTTCGATTCAAACATTCCTTAAAATATATGTTTCATTGATAAATTCAAACGATGTTCTCATCAAGCCTCGCTAAAGTTATACACCTTCCGAACAATATAAAAATTCAACGATGTGTCTCTAAGGATCTATAATCATAATCACTCTCTCGAGTTGTAGAATTAATCAAACAACACACAATTTATGAACAATAAATTAAAGTGAATATAAACAAGAAACACAATTAAACCAATCGGAATTCAATAATATAAACAACCACGTCAAATCAACGTATCGACAAAGCTACGTCATTCTCTAGAATGAAAAATTAGTTCATAATGAAATCTAAGCAAAAAAAATACATATTCAAAGTTTTAGACATCGCAACACAATAAAATATAGAAGCGAAATAATAGATGACACATATGAAATGTCGTCTCTGTCCTAGATCCGTCGTTTTTCGTCTTTGTGATTGATCTTTGCAGTTCGGATCTTCGTCTCTTGTTCGCTCCTACTCTCCCGTGTGTTTTCTGTCCAAAGGCAGGTCCCCCCTCTCTGAAGCCTCGTTTTTTCCCTTTTATCTTTGCGTTCGGGCCGTAACTTGAAAGCCCAATTGCTTGTTTCGCTGTCATTAGCGTCACGGCACTAAGTGGGGCCTAGGTGCCCGTTTTTCACAGTTGTAGGCGCCGCGGCGCTTGTTCCTCGGCAGTAAGGCGCCTAGGCGCTTTTTGGGCAATGCCTAGGCACTTTATTTCGAACAAATGAGCACTGCGGTGCTACCTTGCGGCGCTGCGGCTCTCGTCTATCGTATTTTCACGCTTAAAAGCACCTCTGTTTGCTCTAAACTGTCCAATAGTTGTTTATCCATTGCACGACACAAAAGCAATAAAAACAAAGCGTAATTCTGTTCGAAACCAACATAGATCAAATGGATTAACATATAAATTAAGTACAATTCTTACACTTATAATATAGGATGAAAGGAAAAATGATATGATGAAAGGAAAAATGTTATTATGTTACATAGGTTCAAGAAAAACTATATTATTAAAAGTATTTTTCAGCGCTGTTTGTGAATGTAGATATATACTACTTATTATCCTGGTTAATGCTTGCTGGGTCAATAGACTCACTATGTGTGAATGATTCATGTGAGTATTAATTTGTTGATGATAGAGGACTTGATGGTTGAACTAGCTGGGCTGATGATGCACATAACCAAGGACCTTTGGTAATTCCGCATTAAGACTTTTATACTTTTTTTTAGAGGATTTAAGATATTTATGATACTTTTGAAAAAATGCTAGTTTTAAATTTGGTTTTATGACTTTATACTTTTTTTTAGAGGATTTAAGATATTTATGATACTTTTGAAAAAATGCTAGTTTTAAATTTGGTTAAATAGTTTACGATTTTATGTTTTGCACCTGTTCTTTTTGCTTTTCAAATGATCTGTTGGTTGATATTTTAAATGACGAAAATATATAAATAGGTATGCAATTTCGGCTGAAATCAAGTTTAAAAAAATTCTAGTATATTTTAAAGAAAAACGAGTAGTAGATGTTTCATAAATAAGTGCTGACAAAAAGCTAAACTGACATATTAGAACAAATCATCAACAAGGTTGGCTAAGTGAATTAAAAGGTAAATTGAAGTGTAGAAAATGCATATGTATGTTTTTGAATGTTCAAAAATTCAAGTGCCTACATCACCTCTTCTTCCGTTTGGAAGGCTCAGACTAGCAAATTTTGGATTATACAAGTGATTTGTTATATCCCAGTTCAGTTTAGACTTAAAACACTTTAGACTTAAACACTTCCAAACTGATATTTCTAGTATATGTCTGTTGATAATAGACAATATACAAACTCTTATTCGAATGTAATAAATTACAATAATATCTTAGCATTTAATGATCCTTAAATGACACATACAATACTTGTAAGGCCCGAGAATTGGATTACCGTAATTTGAAATGATTTTAGTATAATTACCTTAATCTGAGATTTATCTGGAATGATTTATTGTTTAATCAAGGTAATTATAGACGGATCGGATCGGACCGGGAAAGACGAGAACAGACGCGGAATATAAGTGCGAGTGTGTGCATTCACGCACATGCGCGATGAGATGCGCGAGTCATGCGCCGAACGTCCAGAGAGTTGGGCGCATATGCGCCGGATGGTGCGCGCACATGTGCGAGGAAATATGTGCTGAGACAGTAGGTCTCGCGCATATGCGCGGTGTCAGTGCGCGCATATGCGCGAGCACTCCAATAGCCAAGGAGATGGAACAGAGCATTACGCGCACATGCGCGACGTAAGCCGCGCACCCACGCGAGATGGACAGAAAGTGTGGCGCATATGCGTGGGGTAGAGTCGCGGATATGCGCGGGTGGAGAATTGGAAGGCCGAACCTTCGGCGCATATGCGCGGTATTATGGGCGCATATGCGCGCGGCATGCATCACGAAAATACGCCATTTGCCTTGCATGCAATGTATCTATGTATATATATATGTATATACAAGCAAATTATCTCAGAAACGAGAAGAAAGGGCCGAGGAGGCTTAGCAAATCCTTACGCCTTTTTACTTCAATCCGTCTGTCTGATTTTGAATCCGAGTACGGTATCGTGTTCCTAGCGACGTCGGCTACAACTTGACGTAAGTTTTGCTACGTTTTGACATGTTTTGAAATTAGACTATTGTCAGAATTGAATAGGATTCGTATATGATGTTCTTGTCATGTTAGACATCATAGAATCGATGTCAGATTGAGAAACGGACTGATTATCTAATTGTTATGATTTTTGGAATCGATTTGTCTGAGAATTCATATCAGATATGTGTTGTTATTGAGATTATGACTGGTATCGATACTGATTAGGAATTCTGGTATTATATCTGTGATGTTCGGACTAACGGAGTTATCGAGACTATATTGTTATGCCGTCAAAACATCAGTTGAATTGATATTGATCAGATTCAGTAGTGACTTTGATCATATCGTGATATTGTCTGTAATAGCCGAGCCCGGTGTACGGTATGGTTTAAGATTTTGTATGATTATTGGCTATTTGGGTAAGTTTAAGTATAGTTTGGATGTTAAGAGTTTCGAGTTATGATTTTATATGTATGTGTTTCAAAGAGTTTATTGTGTTATTCCCTTTCATTTGATCCATAGTATGTATTGTTATATGTATTGGAGGCATTGATGTCTCATTATTGATTAAAGGGAATACAAAGAGATATATAGAGTTCAAAGTGATTGTTAAAACCAGAGAAGAGTTTAAATGTTTTCGGATTGATAAATACATAGTCAGAGCATTGCATGCAATATTAGATGATCATCGCCCAGAGGCTTATATCCCTCAGAGTTATCGGTATTTATATCGATTTGGGATACGAGCAACCCCAGAGCAGAGATACTATTGATATCAATCCCCAGAGCAAAAGAGAAATACCATCATATTTTATGCTATTGCTATATTATTGATATTCAGAGTTTACAGTTCAGAGTTGATGGTATTTATGATTTCAAAGTCATGTTTTACAGAGTATACTATTGTATCATTGCTATGTAAGAGTTCCACAAGTAGCTCAATTGGTACAAGATATGTTGCCAAGTACCTTATATCCAGGGAGGTCTTGGGTTCCATTCTTGGAAGGCACAAACTATAGCCTGGACTATAGAAGTTCTATGAGTAACCATACGACGCCTATGGAAAGCCCGTGAGGGACAAAGGCCCCATAGAGGGAGCCCAAGATCGGGATAGCCTTGGGTCGGTTGGCAGTGGTCCGTATGGGCGGTCCACTGGGCCTGTAATGGGTCGTTACATTGTCGATATGAATTGGATTGTGTCTTGATTCGACATTGATCAGATTATGTGTTTTGATTTGAATATCGATCAGAACAGGTTGTGAATTTAGTTGTTATTGATATTATATCTGTAGTGACCCGTTCCAGAATCACCTACTAATCAAGAAACTAAGCATGCAATTAACTTAATTAATAATAATCAGAGATAACAGCGGAAATATGGCCGACGACAAAAGTTATACAACCCAATCGAAATCAGAACAACTCAAAATATATTCGGTACAACCATATTGAATAGAATAGTACTGAAAACTAAACCAACCAGCTACTCACGTCCTCCTCCTCCTCCTCCTGAGCTGTCCAACCTGAGGCCTGCCCCGTGGGAATTGGGTGTCCAAGATAAACAAAACCGAGGACGTGAGCGATAAGAACGCCCAGTACAAAAGCATGAGTATACAAACCTATATGAAATGCACATGCTATGATATGATACCAGGGTAGTCAAGAAACAGGAGTAACAAAGGATCTCAATATGCTCAGTCTAGAGGCGCCAAGTGGATAGTGCCGCGCGGTACTCCTCTGGGTCACTGCATCCACTACAAGATCAGACGTGGACCTAAAATGTCCCGGATCACCGAAGCCCTCCCGACCCGTCGGCCACTGTGTACTCTCGGTGTCCATGCGTCCACAAGATAGGGCTGAGCGGCCCCACAAGATATAGCTTATCTCGAAAGAGATACAGCTCAACAGTAAAGGCTATCTCGAAGGAGATACGGCTCAACATGAAATGCAACATGCAGTAATAAACGTGACATAATAGCATGCATCATATGACATATATCAATGCACCATATAATCATGCAACACATATATGAATGTATACTCGACCAGGATATCTCGGATAGTACTTTCGTACCTCTATCACAGCAAGCCTAGCCTTACGCAACACCGCTAATCAGGTCTAGAACAAGCCTACGCATCAAAAGCATACCCAATGAACAATACTACCATGCTAGACTAGCAAAACCAGTACTACCAAAGGTTTAGGGTTTACCTTCGTCCGTCGACAGCCCTTTGATGTCGATTGCCTCGTAACTCAGGCGTCGCTACGCTACCAATCCTGGCAGCTCTTGGCTATCGCTCGACCAACAACTAACCCTAGAAACCTTCCAAACCTCTCAACTAGGAGACACAACTTCAAGAATTTGCAATCCAAAATGAGGAATTCCGAGCACTATTTATAGGCTATGTTCGGATCCACCGAACACACTTCGGAACGTCCGAACTCCTACGTGTCCATCGGCTCTTGACACCTCATGATCGGATCCACCGAACCTACACTTCGGATCATCCGAACTTGCATGCAAACTGACGTGTCGATCAACTCTTGACACCTCATGATCGGATCCACCGAACCCACTTCGGATCGTCCGAACTCTTCGGTGCTACCGAACCATCTTCGGTCCGTCCGATCATGACCACGGTCAAAATTACACATTAAACCTTCTTAATCACCATTAATCCGTTAATTACCCAATTTGGAATTCGGGCTACTACATTCTCCCCCCCTTAAAAAGATTTCGTCCTCGAAATCAAGTTTAGAGGATGAACAAAAAGGAGTAACAACCTTGTTATTATATCTCAATTGTTGCTAAACACAACTGATATTTAGATTACAACGGAAAACACACACACATCCATATTACAACCATAGTACAACTCAAAAGAGCTCTGGATGCTCCGAACGCATACGACTCTCTAGTTCCCAAGTGGCTTCTTCAGTGCCTCTGCGCTGCCACTGAACTAAGACAAGAGGAATGATCTTATTCCGCAATACCTTGTCTTTGCGATCGAAAATCCGCACTGGTCGTTCCACGTAAGACAAATCCGAATTTAGTTGAACTTCAGAGGGATGCAAAATGTGAGACTCATCTGCTACGTATCGTCTCAACAAAGATACGTGGAATACATCATGAATACTTGATAGGTACGGCGGCAATGCAAGTCTGTAAGCCAAATCTCCCACGCTTTCCAATATTTCAAATGGACCAATAAATCTCGGAGACAGCTTACCCTTGAGACCAAATCTCAAAATCCTGCGAAAAGGCGAAACTCGGAGAAACACTTTCTCACCTGGCTGAAAATAAAGAGGTCGCCGCTTGGTGTTCGCATAACTAGCCTGTCGATCCTGAGCGATCTTAATCCGTTTCTTGATTACTGCAACCTTATCAATAGCCTGCTGGACTAACTCCGGTCCCTCAACATGTCGTTCCCCAACTTCATCCCAAAATAATGGAGTACGACAACGTCGCCCATACAACGCCTCAAATGGTGCCATACCAATACTACGATGGTAGCTGTTGTTGTACGCGAACTCAATCAAAGGCAAATGATCCTGCCAAGCGGTTCCGAAATCCATCACACAAGCTCGCATCATATCCTCAAGTGTACGGATAGTCCTCTCCGTCTGACCGTCGGTCTCTGGATGATAAGCTGTACTCAAACTTAGTGAAGTGCCCAATGCTGACTGGAAACTACCCCAAAATCGTGAGGTAAAACGAGGATCTCTGTCACTGACAATACTAACTGGCACCCCATGCAAACGTACAATCTCTTGAATATACAAGCGAGCCATACGATCAAAAGTGAAATCACGGTTATATGGCAGAAAATGAGCAGACTTGGTGAGTCGATCCACCACTACCCAAATAGCATCACTATTCCTCGAAGACAATGGTAAGTGAGTAATGAAATCCATCGCGATATGCTCCCACTTCCATTCGGGAATAGGTAAGTTCAACAATAATCCTCCCGGTCGACGGTGCTCTGCCTTAACCTGCTGACAAACAAGACACTTGGAAACAAACTGATAAACGCTGCGCTTCATCCCTTTCCACCAAAATCGTGTCCTCAAATCTTTATACATCTTGTTGCTTCCTGGATGGACACTCAACTTGCTTCGATGAGCCTGAGCCAAGATCTCTTCCCTCAAAGTATCATCCTCTGGTACCACAACCCGATTAGACAAACACAGAAGACCATTAGACTGATAATGGAAATTGCTATCTCCACCAGCCAACCGAGCTAATCTCTGAGTCTTGAGATCAGACATCTGAGCATCTCGAATCCGAGCGAACAAAGCTGGCTCAGATAGAATGGTAGCAACACGAATGCTCTCTATACCTTTCCGATGTTTGAAATTAAATCCCAATGAACAACAATCCTGGATAGTACTAATCATAGCACTGGTCTGAAGTGCAGAGACTCTCACCTTGCGACTAAGAGCATCGGCTGTGAGATTCGCAGAACCTGGATGGTATTTGATCTCGCAGTCATAATCTTTAAGTAGATCCATCCAACGACGTTGTCTCATGTTCAACTCAGCCTGAGTGAACAGATACTTCAGACTCTTATGATCAGTGAAAATTTCAAACTTAACCCTGTACAAGTAATGACGCCAGATCTTTAGCGCAAACACAATAGCAGCTAATTCTAGATCATGAACAGGGTACTTCTCCTCGTGAGGTTTTAACTGCCTGGATGCGTAAGCGATCACATGACCATTCTGCGTCAACACACACCCTAAGCCTTGAAAAGAAGCATTGATGTAAACACTGAAACCATCAGATCCTGACGGTAACGCCAAAACAGGTGCAGAAGTCAGAAGTCGACGAAGCTCTCTGAAACTATCTTCGCACTCAGATGACCACTCAAATGGAACATCCTTCCGAGTAAGCTGCGACAATGGTCTAGCTACCTGAGAGAAATTCACGATGAAGCGACGATAATACCCTGCCAGACCTAGAAAACTACGGATCTCAGCCACCGTCGTAGGACGTGACCAATTCAGCACTGCTTCGATCTTGCTGGGATCCACAGAAATTCCTTCCTTGGAAATCACATGACCAAGGAATACTACACGATCAATCCAGAACTCGCACTTACTCAGCTTAGCATACAATTGCTTCTCGCGAAGAATCTGCAACACAATCCTCAAGTGCTGGATATGCTCTTCCACACTGTGAGAATAAATCAAGATATCGTCGATGAAAACCACAACAAACTGATCTAGAAAATCCCGAAAGACTCGATTCATCAGATCCATGAACACCGCTGGCGCATTCGTCAATCCAAATGGCATAACTAGAAACTCGTAATGCCCATATCGAGTACGAAATGCAGTCTTGGAAATATCATCATCTCTAACTCTCATCTGATGATAACCCGATCGCAAGTCAATCTTGGAGTAAACAGAGGTACCCTGAAGCTGATCGAACAAATCATCGATACGAGGTAATGGATACTTGTTTTTGATCGTCACACGATTCAGCTGGCGATAATCAATGCACAATCGCATAGATCCATCTTTCTTCTTGACAAACAAGACTGGAGCTCCTCAAGGTGAAACACTCGGGCGAATATAACCTTTATCAAGAAGATCCTGCAATTGCTGCTTCAATTCTCTCATCTCTGACGGAGCAAGACGATAGGGGGCACGAGAAATCGGTGCAGTCCCTGGCATTAACTCAATGCCAAATTCCACCTCTCTAACCGGAGGAAAACCAGGAATCTCATCTGGGAAAACATCAGGAAATTCACAAACCACTGGAATATCCTCTATACCAACACTACCCGTGGATGAATCAATCGCATAGATGAGGTAGCCTTCCCCGCCTGACTCTAAAGCACGACAGGCTTTCAGAGCAGATACCACTGGCATCGGAGGTCGCGCTCCCTCACCATAGAAAAACCAACTAGAGCTCTCAGTCGTACGAAACTGAACAAGCTTCTGGTAACAATCCACGGTAGCTCGGTAGGTAGTCAATAGGTCTATACCTAGAATACAATCAAAATCTTCCATCTCCAGGATCATAAGATTCGCAATCAATTCGTTACCCTCAAAATCTAAGGGACAACCCATCACTAGACGCTTTGCTAACACCGAATGACCCATCGGAGTAGAAACAGAAAGAATGACGTCTAGAGAAGCATACGGTAACTTATGACGCTTAACAAATCGTGCAGAAATGAATGAATGTGATGCTCCGGTATCAATAAGAACAAAAGCAGGAATACCGCATAAACGAAAAGTACCTGCTATAACTCTCTCTGTTTCATCTGCAGCCTGATCCTGGTTCAGCGCAAAACCTGACCTTGGGCACGAGGTCGAAGATTTGAACTACCCACTGCCTGACCCTGCCTCCTCTGCTGAACAGTCGTCTGAGATCCGGAACCAGATCCTGCTCCACCTCGCAACTGAGGACAATTCTTCTTGAGATGACCCATCTCTCCGCACTGAAAACAAGCTCCCGCGGCTGATCGGCATTGCTCCGATGGATGGTTCTTCCCACAATGCACACAAGAAACCTTCTTCTTACCAAAGCGGAAAACACCGCTAGACCGTGATCCAGATCCAGAAGAAGAAGAACCAGATTTCTTGAAAGACTGAGATCGAGGGCTCAAAGTACTCGGAGGTCTAGAAGAAAGAATAGCCCTACCACGCTGGAGACTGATCTCTGCCTGGCGACACCGGTTCACTAACCCATCATACGAAGTAGGATTATCACAGACAGTGACTCGATCAAAAATCTCCTGGTTAAGACCCTGGAGGAAATGGTCATACTTGGCCTCAGAACTGCCACTGATATGAGGGGCAAAGGGTAACAACTCGAAGAACTTCTGCTGATATTCATCAACAGACATACTCCCCTGCTTAAGATTCAGGAGCTCAATCGTCTTTGCCTGGCGAAGGGCTGGAGGAAAATACAGCTGCATGAAAGCTGCACGGAAGTCGGCCCAAGTCACCCTACCCTGGGACTGGACTATCGGCGCAGAAGTCGATCGCCACCACTTGCGCGCACGGCCCTCGAGAAGAAAACCAAGGGTCTCCATCTGCTGCTCCTCGGTGCACTGGAATGCACGGAAACAACTCTCCATGCGCTCTAACCAATCCTCAGCATCATCGGGAGTCTCACCGCCGACTAAAGGCTTAGGCCCCATCTGAATGAAACGGTGCAAATCAAAACGCCTAGGACCATCCCGACGATGACGATGTTCACGATGACGCCTACGATCGTCCTGGTCACCCCAACGACCTACACTTCCCTGACTACTCTCATCACCAAAGTGGTCAGCCATCGCTACAAGATAGAATGGGGAAAATGGTAAAATGGTCAACGAAAATCCCAAAACAGAAATCTATATCCCAAGTTCGTAAGCATGCTCTGATACCATAAATGTAGTGACCCGTTCCAGAATCACCTACTAATCAAGAAACTAAGCATGCAATTAACTTAATTAATAATAATCAGAGATAACAGCGGAAATATGGCCGACGACAAAAGTTATACAACCCAATCGAAATCAGAACAACTCAAAATATATTCGGTACAACCATATTGAATAGAATAGTACTGAAAACTAAACCAACCAGCTACTCACGTCCTCCTCCTCCTCCTCCTGAGCTGTCCAACCTGAGGCCTGCCCCGTGGGAATGGGGTGTCCAAGATAAACAAAACCGAGGACGTGAGCGATAAGAACGCCCAGTACAAAAGCATGAGTATACAAACCTATATGAAATGCACATGCTATGATATGATACCAGGGTAGTCAAGAAACAGGAGTAACAAAAGATCTCAATATGCTCAGTCTAGAGGCGCCAAGTGGATAGTGCCGCGCGGTACTCCTCTGGGTCACTGCATCCACTACAAGATCAGATGTGGACCTAAAATGTCCCGGATCACCGAAGCCCTCCCGACCCGTCGGCCACTGTGTACTCTCGGTGTCCATGCGTCCACAAGATAGGGCTGAGCGGCCCCACAAGATATAGCTTATCTCGAAAGAGATACAGCTCAACAGTAAAGGCTATCTCGAAGGAGATACGGCTCAACATGAAATGCAACATGCAGTAATAAACGTGACATAATAGCATGCATCATATGACATATATCAATGCACCATATAATCATGCAACACATATATGAATGTATACTCGACCAGGATATCTCGGATAGTACTTTCGTACCTCTATCACAGCAAGCCTAGCCTTACGCAACACCGCTAATCTGGTCTAGAACAAGCCTACGCATCAAAAGCATACCCAATGAACAATACTACCATGCTAGACTAGCAAAACCAGTACTACCAAAGGTTTAGGGTTTACCTTCGTCCGTCGACAGCCCTTTGATGTCGATTGCCTCGTAACTCAGGCGTCGCTACGCTACCAATCCTGGCAGCTCTTGGCTATCGCTCGACCAACAACTAACCCTAGAAACCTTCCAAACCTCTCAACTAGGAGACACAACTTCAAGAATTTGCAATCCAAAATGAGGAATTCCGAGTACTATTTATAGGCTATGTTCGGATCCACCGAACACACTTCGGAACGTCCGAACTCCTACGTGTCCATCGGCTCTTGACACCTCATGATCGGATCCACCGAACCTACACTTCGGATCATCCGAACTTGCATGCAAACTGACGTGTCGATCAACTCTTGACACCTCATGATCGGATCCACCGAACCCACTTCGGATCGTCCGAACTCTTCGGTGCTACCGAACCATCTTCGGTCCGTCCGATCATGACCACGGTCAAAATTACACATTAAACCTTCTTAATCACCATTAATCCGTTAATTACCCAATTTGGAATTCGGGCTACTACAATATCTGTTCGGTATTGTTATTACCAGATTGGGAATGGACCGAGATAGAGTCGGGACTTCTTCTTCTTCTTCTTCTGAGCGAAAAGATAAAGGTATAAATTAATGTTGAGTTGGGATTGCACAACTCGAGTGAGGTTTGACTCGAGTTTCCCTAAATCACATACTTTACTGTATTGCATTGATATTTGCATTGAGTTGATTGATATACTTGTTCTCTTGAATTATAGATGACAAGTTTTAGACGAGTAATCTTGTGACAGAAGTGCCTGATAGTGGTGGTATCGCCACGGGCACATTGCACGATGTCTCAAGATAGATGTTAGCGATGGAGCCACAGTCCATGACGGTTAGGTCAGGACACCGGATGTTTGGTTATATCGAGTAAATAAGATTGGAATTCTTCTATTACGGAATTCGATATAGGAACACCATATTTGGTTATATCGAGTAATAGGATCGGAGTTCCTTCTATTACGGAATTCGGTATAGGATCACCACATCTGGAAATCGGGATCCCTAGGCTAGGATTGAGTATAGTCTAAAACGTGGATTCACGAGTTTGAGTGACAATTATATTGATTTATATTCTTGATATTGATTATGTTCCTGATATTGGTACATGTTTAGAATAGGAGTTATTCTTGATATTGAGTATGTTCCGGATATTGGTACATGCTTAGAATAGAATTTATTCTGGATATTGAATTATATTCCGGATTAGGGTACATGTTTAGAATATGACTTATTCTTGTTATTGATTCATGTCATGATTTTGATATAGGATATGATTTGCTGTCTTATGCTTTTATATTGTTTATATGATTGCATGTATACATGATTTATACTGGGATCTTTATATCTCACCGGAGTTATCCGGCTGTTGTCTTGTTTGTATGTGTGCATGGCAACAGGTGGGCTAGGATCAGGGTCGAGAAAAGAACAAGGCTGGACTAGATAGCGTGGAGATCCGGGCTTTGAAGCAACTTAGGATTCAGCACTGACTTGTAGTTGAACCTAGTCGGATTATTGTAGATCATGCAATAGTTGTATGTGATGTTTAATATGTAATTTGAATTTAATTACATTATGTTTCCGCTGTGTAATTTAGAAAAAAAAATTTAGACCCTGTTTATTCTAATTGATTAATTAGTCCCAATAACAATTAAGAACTGGATTAGCTTCCGGGTCCCCACAACAGGTGGTATCATAGCAGTAGGTCCTTGAACTATAGGTTCCTTAGCGCTGAGATAGAGAAGAGTGAGCGGGGTAGAATGAGTTTTCTTTCCTTGCATGTGATTGCTAGCATGTGGTTATTTTAATGTGGAATTACATTGTGTATGCTAGCATGATATTATGTTTTACTGCCTGGATTTATATGGCATATGATTGAGTATAATGTTGAAATTACATTGTAGATACTAAGATTTCAGGATGGTTTACTGTATATTAAGCTACATATTACTTGAATATCTGAGTTGATTTGGTAATATGTATTATTTGAAACTGGATCAGAACCAATTCTTGATCAGAGGTAAGCTGATCAGGATTGGGATTGAGACGGATTTGTCTCCTGTTACTACTAACATCTGTGATTATCAGATATTCCTCCTGGAAGAGTTCCAGAAAGGGGTAGTACTTCGTCTGATCAGATAGATGTATCAGAAACTCAGATGAAAATAAGTTGAAAGAGTTCCAGTTACTGCAACCGCCAATTCTGAGTGGTATCGAGACGTCTGAAGATTGTGAAAACTGGTTTGATGACCTAGAAATACTGTTCGATTTACTTGATTGTACAGATGAACAGAGAGTTAAACTGGTATTCCATCAGTTACGAGAGGCTGCCAGAAGTTGGTGGATTACAACCAAAGGAATATTAGAACTGAGAGGTACAGTAATCTCGTGGGAAATATTCAGAACTGAATTTTATCGAAGATTTTTCTCAGTTTGATACCGAGAGGACAAGAAAGCAGAATTTGACAATTTGAGGCAGGGTCAACTGAATATTGAAGGGTATGTTGCTAAATTCTCTACTCTATTGCGTTTTGCTCCTCATGTAGCTGGGAATGATGAAGTTGTAACGGCTCAGTTCATCAGAGGATTGAACTCGGAGATAGTTACATTGATGAATATGCAGCGGCCTTACCATTTTGCTGATGTCTTGAGTAGAGCAAAGAGAGCGGAGACGAGTCTGATTAGACAACTAGGAAGGTTGTGTGCGATGCAACCCCAGACACAGCAATCCCCTCTCCGATTTGATCGCGGTAGCACGAGTGGAAAGCATGATTTGCTGAAGACTCGAACGAAACAGTTTAAGAAGTTTGGTAGCGGACTGAGTGGTTCCTCTAGCTCCAGTGGTTCTAGCCCGAGTTATACTGGAGTTTATTGCAGGAATTGCGGTGGAAGACATTCCATGGAGTAATGCCGGGGAGAAACTGGTAGGTGCAATATCTGTAAACAGCAAGGACATTTTGCCAGAACTTGTCCACAGAGGGGTCCTCGACGATTTCAGGGAGCAGAATCCTCTGGTGGGAGGGATCGAGAAACAGACCCAGGATACAATTGATGATACAGTGACAGGTACTGATCTTTTATGATTATGTTGCATATGTATTGATGTATACTAATGCATTCCTTATGATTATCCTTGATTGAGTTGCATTGATATATGCTTTACTTGTTGGGTCTGCATTTACTGTAAGTCTTGATTCCTTACCTTTTGGGGGAAAGAAATTGATATCAGTGATACTCTGTGACATATTGTATACTGCAGTGAGTTGAAAATGAGATTGAATTAGACTAGATTGTACTTGTATTGTCTGATGATGACTGCATGATGGATATTGATATATCGAACAAGTACAGAGCTATTTTAGATTATTGCCAGGAGATGGTAAGATTCGAACCGGAAATGGCCAAGGAATGAATGATATACGGTAAGGGATTTAGATTTTAAATTCCTTGATATCCGTATTAGGTCTGATTCGATGATTATCGAAAGGGATGGAGTTATTCCTTTATGTTCGTGGACGACTGAAGTGGAGTCTATCACGGATTGATTTACTAGTAGCAGGAAGTTTGCTGTTGTGGGGACCCGGACGCTAATCAACTTCTTAATTATCGTTGGGATTTAATTATCTGTTCTGATAAATAGGGTCTAAAATTTTTCTTTTTAAATTATAACTGCGGAAGGTAATGGAATCTAAATACTATACATGTCTGTATATAAAAATACAATTCAGTATTAAAAATACAATAATGTACAACATACTAATCTAAGGTTCACTACTAAAATTCTAGTAGTAAAATCCAATCTACTGTAAGTCCGGAATCACCACGCTAAACTCGTCTTCTCTCATCATCTTCGTGACCCCGATCCTGCCTCCCCTGATGTCATGCACACATACAAACAAGACACCAGCCGGATAACTCCGGTGAGAATAAATCCCAGTATAAAACATGGTAAGCATGTATATAAACAAACTAATTCATAAAACATTCGATCATGTATAAACCAATATATTTCATAATCTATGAAATAAATCAATTAAGCATGTAACTCCAATCAGATAAACATGCATATAAACGATCTAAATCATAAAAACATGCTAGCACAACTGGAAGCAATAACGATGGGTCCCATGATCTAGGAGCCACATCCATATAAACATGAAGTCCTAATCAAATCATGTCTAGACTTGACTCGATCTATAACTCTAGGGATCCCGGGGTGAATAAGACGATCTATCACCTACCCTACCACTCGGGGTGATTGTACGTCTTATTCCGAGACTTCGGTCTGATCTGTATCCACATCTACAATAGGAGAGGTGATCTTCTCCTAAGCTGTGATATCACCGAACGTCTAGCAGTCTGGCTGATCTCCAAACTGTCCTATCTTAAATGCATGAATACAATCAGTAAACAAAGCATAATTATGTAAAACATAAACAAGAATACAGTATGTGATTTATTGGGAAACTCAAGTGGTGATCTCAATTGAGTTGTTTCTTCCCGAATATCACATGAATTATACATTTTTCGTCCCTGTCTGACGAAGACGATGATCTGTACTCAAATCTGTCCATCTCGAATCTGAAATGGCAATATCGAATACACTGTATCAATAAATAACTCAATATACAATCTGTTCTGATCAATACTCAATTCAGTATACAATCTGATCAATATCTGAACAAGATACCATCTGAGTCATATCAATAATATCACAATCTAATCGAAATCATATCTGAATCTGATCAATCTAACTCAACTGATGTCACGACGGCATACTAATACAATCTGAATAACCCCGTCAATCTGAACATCTCAAATATAATACTGGAACTCATAATCTGTGTCAACGTAATTCATACTCTAAATATTAACACAATTCTGATATAGAATCTCAGTCAATATCTTTCAAAAATCATAAAAATTAAGAAACAGTCTGTTCTTTAATATGACTTCAATTCTATAATGTCTACGGTAGCAGAAACGCCATATCTGAATCATATTCGATTCTAATAACATCATATTTCCAAAACATTTCAAAACGTAACAAAACTTACGTCCTTGTGTAGTTCGTGTCGAAAGGAACACGATACTGCATTTAGACTTGAATTCTGATAAACGGATCTTCCACAATCACGAATCTAAAATGCGTAAGGATTTTCTTTCGAAGTTTTCGCCCCTTTCTGAATTTTCTGAAGAATAAACGTGTAATTCTTCTATATATATACTGCATGCAAATCATAAAACGTGGCATCATTTTTCATGCGACACGCATGACCGCGGGTGCGGTCATGTATTGTACCGCGGGTGCGGTGACCCCACCGCGGGTGCGCTCCTGTTAGCTCCGCAGGTGCGGTCTGGCCATTTCCAAAAACTCCCAACTTTCTGCCACTCAACCGCGGGTGCGGTCTTGGTTGCACCGCAGGTGCGGTGTGGCTTCGGCCTTTCTTGCAAAAATCCATCATTGCATGACCGCGGGTGCTACTCCTGTTCTGGGCGCGGGTGCGGTCTTGCAAACCCTATTTTCTCATGTCTTTTCTTCCCTCATTGCATGTCATGCATTCTCATATCTTCCGAGTCTCACGTTAATGAAGATTGATAATCTTGGTTTATCAATTCCATAATTCTTGGGCCTTACATTTCTCCCCCTCTTAGATTTGAGTTCGTCCTCGAACTCATAAACAATCAATTTAGAGATATACGAGAAGAAATGTATACTAGAGTTTAAATCAAAACTCAACTCCCTGATCCCTATCTGGAATACGAATTCATGAAGTATGCTATCATAATACTTCTTAAATTAACTCTGACAAAATCAATCTTGCCATGTTGGTTATACAACATCCGTATAAACCAGTCACAGTTCATAACAACCCAATGCCAATAGTGTTATCCAAGTTGTTTATCCCAATCAAGGACATATACAATCTTTAGCTTCAAATACCAATCGTCATCCTCCGACGTTGGTTTCTTAAATCTGTGGGGACCCGGACGCTAATCATCTTTGGGATTTAAATTATCAATTAAGATAAAACAGGGTCTAAAAATTTTTCGTGTTAAGATATAACTGCGGAAGGTAATGGAATCTAAATACTATACATGTCTGTATAAATACATTTCAGTATTAAAGTACAACAAGCTAATTTCAGGTTCAACTACTAAAGTCCAGTAATAAAACCAAGTCTACTGTAAGTCCGGAATCACCACGCTACACTCATCTTCTCTCATCATCATCTTGACCCTGATCCAGCCCCACCTGTTGTCATGCACACATACAAAACAAGACAACAGCCAGATAACTCCGGTGAGAAATAAATCCCAGTATAAAACATGGTAAACATGTATATACATAAAATAAATCATACAAACATGCTATCATAACTGAAAGTAATAATGATGGGTCCCATGATCTAGGAGCCACATCCATATGAGCATGCAGTCCTAATCAAATCATGTCTAGACTCGACTCAACTATAACTCTAGGGATCCCGGGGTGAATAAGACGTCACTGGCTGTCACCTACCCAACCAATCGTGGTGCTGTACGTCTTATTCCTAGACTTCGGCCTGATCTGTATCCACATCTACAATAGGGGAGGTGATCTTCCCCTAAGCTGAGATATCGCCGAACGTCGAGAGTCTGCCTGATCTCCAGACTGTCCTATCTTAATGCATGAATAACAATTTATCATCATAACATAATCATATAAAACATAACAAGAGTATAGTATGTGATTTAGTGGGCAACTCAACGCGATCTCAATTGAGTTGTTCTTCCCGGATATCACATGAATTATACCTTTGTCGTCCCCGTCTGATGAAGACGAAGTCTCGAAGTCGAATTTGTCCATATCTGATCTGAAATGGCAATAATCAATACACTGTATCAATGTATAACTCAAAACACAATCTGTTCTGATCAATACCCAATTCAGTACAAAATCTGATCAATGTCTGAACATAATACAATCTGAGTAATTACGGAATCTGATCCATCTCAATCAATACTGAATCTGATCAATATAAATCAACTGATGTTTCGACGGCATAATAATACAATCTGACTAACCCCGTCATTCTCAACATCACAAATATAATACCAGAACTCGCAATCAATACTGATACAAGTGATAATCTCAATAACAATACGAATCTGATATGAAATCTCAGTCAAATCAACTCCAAAAATCATAACAATTATATAAACACTCTGTTTCTTATTCTGACTTCGATTCTATGATGTCTAACATGACAAGAACATCATATATGAATCCTATTCAATTCTGACCACAGCATAATTTCAAAACATGTCTAAACGTAACAAAACTTACGTCCAGTTGTAGCCTGTGTTGATAGGAACACAGTACTGAAGTCGGATTCAAAATCAGACGGGCAGATTTTTCATAAAAGGCGTAAGGATTTCTGGAGGAATTTCTCGAACTTCCTTTCCTTCGTTTCTTTTGTCTGAAGAATGAGCTTGTCTATATATATATATATTAACGATGCATGCAAACTGAAGCGTGGCACCTTGCATGCTTTCCGGGTGGCGCTCGAGCGGTTGAAATATACCGCTCGGGCGCGGAACATACTGTCCGGAATTCCAAATCGCACCCTTGGCGCTCGGGCGGTCGAAATCTACCGCCCGGGCGCCGAACCTTCTGTCCGAGCAATAATTTGTGATGCATTGGCGCTCGGGCGGTGCTTTTCTACCGCTCGAGCGCCGAAGTTTCTGCCCAAATACTTGGCTAACAAGTGCAACGACGCCCGGCCTTGTCATATCGGTTCATTTGAGTTCTTATAATCTCAATCATGTCAATTAATCAACGTCTGATTATAATGATTTAATCTCGGGCATTACAAAATCTGTCCATTTTGAACTATCTTGATAGCTATTGTCATACAGTAAGTTACACAATGACAATAATCTATATCAACTAGTACTAACATCCAGTACTAAAGTTCTACCAATATCTTCCAATATCTGAATAATACACTCTGACTATTTGTCAATCTGTGAACAATCTGTCATAGAAAGCTTATGAAATATTCTATCACAAGTACAACTCCATCAAAATCACAATCCGATATCATCTAATTCCTGTATTCTAGTCAATCTGACCATTTCTTTGACATCGATCTCTGTCATCTGGTTCTGTTTGTACGTAATCTGGTACAAACTGATAGATATAGATTGAGTGATCTGTCAATCATAATCATATCATATCATACTCTGAAGAAAATGGCGATAATTTTATTACAAAAGCCATAGAAATGCACTCCCATTTCTATTCAGAACTATACAAAATCTGTAATAATATTCTGATTTCAATCTTTCTGTCTTTTCTGTTAGCGATTTAAACCTATCAGTACAATTTCTGCCAACATTTCAATACAAACTATGTCATAGCTGATCTAATCTATCTATATCAAAACTATCTGTTCGAATATCATACATTCTCAACTATCTGAATGAAAACTGAATCCATAACTGTTCGGTTCTGACGTTATCTGTGAATTCAGATTCGAACCATGCTGTATAAACACTCAGTTAATAACATAAATTAAGAAAGAAATACCTACCTGGTATTCGGCTCTGACTATCAATATCAAAATCTGTAAACAATTCTGAAACATTTTGTTATCATAAAATAATCAGTCCCATCCAACACAAAATCACAAATCTGTTAATTCTGATTGATGTTCTGTTCTGATTAGCAAAATACAATTCTGAACCCTCTGATTCCTGAACTGATGTACACTCAACTGATTACAATAAACTGTATCAGCACTGATTCATAATAACAGTAATATTACATAAAATTCAGAATAGAAAAAACCTATACAGATCTAGTGAGTTTAAGAAACTCATAAAATAACAAAATTAAGCAATTGTAAATTCTGGCTATCTGACCAATCCTCATACTGCCCATATCAACTGCTATATCTTATCTGCAAATAACATATGCTCCCAACAATATAAGATATCACAAATACTGATGTAGAACAATAACAATACTCAGCAGATATATAACAATAAGAGAATAAAATAATCAGAATAAGATAATCTGCAGATAATAATTTCTGACATTTCTGGAATTCCTGATCTTTCTTTCTTAACTATCTAAATCAATCGATCTTCAGATACTGCATATTCTGAATAAACACTGTATCCATAACTGCATACTGGATTCATACCTGACCCATTTCTGTATACAATGATCATAGTTCTCTGACTATTTAACACAATCTTCAATTATTCAATATAATCAATCAAGTGCTGCAATATCAAAATCTCACAGATATAACAAGCATAAAATCATCAGAACATCTCTGAATATACTGAAACATGCCAAAGAGCAATACTAAATCAGATATAACTCCTGGTCGGTACTCTTTTATTGATCTTTCAGTTCATTCTGTATCATTCTGTACATTCAATGTCATTCTATGCTGAATTCTAAAACAAAAATCAATATCTGATCTGAATTCAATTCTGAAATCTATCTGTCTGATATAAAGCAAATCTTAAATCTTATCTAGGCAAACATCTGCCAACTCGTATATCACTGGCAAATCTATCACTGCTAGACTCGATTTCAATGGCTCTACTGAATACATAAGGATGCCATCTGTTCCTCTCTGTAATAATCGAGTCATAAACAGTACAACGATCTAAGGAATTCTGGATCTAGAATCCTTACCGAAAAATCTCCGTTTATCAGCCAGATTTGGTCTGAATCTTACCGTTTCTGGCACACATTCTACGATATTTCTGTACTTGTTTAGCATATACATGTCAATAATGCAATCAGAATCATATAACACAAGTACCTCACAATCTAGTTCAATCTCATTCTTATCTAACCGTAGTATATCATATGTCACAGAAATTTCTGATATCAACATATTCCTCAACAACCAAGGAATCAATACTACAGTATACACAGCTCCAACAGATATAGCATATCTCCATGCTACTCAATCACAGATACTCATAAATAATGCATTAGTACATATCAATACCTATGCATATAATCATACAGGAAATAGTACCTGTTGTGGATTCTGGGTCTATTTCTCATTTGAACATTGTTCCCTAAGATCTTCGGAACCGTTGCTGGGGACAAAATTTAGCAAAGTGTCCCGTTTGCTTACAAACATTGCATCTACCAAGCACTCCTTGGCATTTCTCTGAGGAATGTCTCCCTCCGCAAGTCCTACAATAGACTTCAGTATGGCTTGGACTGGAACCACTTGAGCTAGAGGAACCACTTCCCAACTTCTTGAATGGCTTCTTTCGAGCTTTCAGCAAATCTAGCTTTTCACTCGTACTGCCTCGATCAAATTGAAGAGGGGATTTCTGTGTTTGGGGTTGCTTCACACACAACCTCCCTAGCTGTCTAATCAGACTCGCCTCAGCTCTCTTTGCTCTACTCAGGATGTCAGCAAAATGATAAGGTCACTGCAAATTCATCAATGCAACTACCTCTGAATTCAATCCTCTGATGAACTGATTCACTACAGCTTCATCATTCCCAGCTAAATTAGGAACAAAATGCAATACAGTAGAGAATTTCGTAGAATATTCATCAATATTCAATTGGCCTTGTCTCAAATTCTCAAATTCTGCTCTTTTGTCCTCCCGGTATGAAACTGGGAAAAATCTTTGATAGAATTCAGCTTTGAAGACTTCCCATGTGATCACAATACCACGTTGTGCTAATACTCCGTTAATTGTAATCCACCAACTTCTGGCAACCTCTCGTGTAATACCCGGAAATTTAATTACCGTAATCTGAAATGATTTGGATATGATTACTGTAATCGGAGATTAATCCGGAATGATTTATTAAATTAATCGAGATGATTATAGACGGAACGGATCGGACTCGGACACATGATAAAGGTGTGAAATGTGTGTGCAAGAAGTGAGAGGGCGCACATGCGCGTGGAGTCTTGCGCGAGATTGGCAGCACCTTTCGCGCACATGCGCGGATGAAGTCGCGCACATGCGCGGAGGTGGCCGAGGCATGCGCGCACATGCGCGGACGGACTGCGCGCATATGCGCGTAGCGTCCCGAGCCATGGGCGCATATGCGCGGAAAGCGTCGCTGCATATGCGCGCGGCATGCATTTGGTCGAATCGCCACTTGTCTCTTGGAATGCGTGAGATGTATATATATATATATATATCAGCATGCAAAATCTTCAGAAAAGGGGAAAGAAATCGAGGGTTAGGGAAAAGCTTTGTTCTTTTTCTTTAGAAATTGATTTACGAGCAAATCGTTTATCTGAATTGGAATCCGACTTCGGTACTGTGTTTGTATCAACACAGGCTACAACTGGACGTAAGTTTTATTACGTTTAGACAAGATTTGAATTTATGATGTTGTTAGAATTGAATATGATTCAGATATGGTGTTTCTGCTACAGCAGATATTGTAGAATCGAAGTCAGATTTAGAAATAGACTGGTTATGCCATTGTTATGAATTTTAAAGTTGATCGATTGAGATTGCTATCAGAATTATGCTGTTATTCATTTTACAAGGTACAGATACTGAAGTTATAGATTGTACTGAGATTTATTAGGAATTCTGGTAGTGTAATTGTGATGTTAAGACTGACGGGATTACAAGACTGTAGTGTTATGCCGTCTAAACATCAGTTGGTACAGATTGATCAGATTCAGTATTGGTTTCTGTTATCTTGTGATATGGTTGATATGAATCAGATTGTAGCTTATTCAGATATTGACCAGACAGATTTTGAATGGGATTATACATTGATACAGTGTATGGATTATTGTCATTTCAGATCAGATATGGACAAATTCGACTTCGAGACTTCGTCTTCATCAGACGGGGACGACAAAGGTATAATTCATGTGATATTCGGGAAGAACAACTCAATTGAGATCGCGTTGAGTTGCCCACTAAATCACATACTATACTCTTGTTATGTTTTTATATGATTATGCTATGATTATAGATTGTTATTCATGCATTAAGATAGGACAGTCTGGAGATCAGGCAGACTCTAGACGTTCGGCGATATCTCAGCTCTGGGGAAGATCACCGCCCCTTTGTAGATGTGGATACAGATCAGGCCGAAGTCTAGGAATAAGACGTACAGCACCACGATTGGTTGGGTAGGTGACAGCCAGTGACGTCTTATTCACACCGGGATCCCTAGAGTCATAGTTGAGTCGAGTCTAGACATGATTCGATTAGGACTGCATGCTTATATGGATGTGGCTCCTAGATCATGGGACCCATCATTATTGCTTTCAGTTATGATAGCATGTTTGTATGATTTAGATTGTTTATATGCATGTTTAGCTGATTTGAAGTGCATGCTTGTTGTGATTAGATTTCATAGCTTATGAAATCTAATGTTTTGATTTTATTCGTGACAGCATGTTTCATGAATTATTTTATGTATATACATGTTTACCATGTTTTATACTGGGATTTATTTCTCACCGGAGTTATCCGGCTGTTGTCTTGTTTTGTATGTGTGCATGACAACAGGTGGGGCTGGATCAGGGTCGAGATGAAGATGAGAGAATACGAGTTTAGCGTGGTGATTCCGGACTTACAGTAGACTTGGTTTTATTACGGGACTTTAGTAGTTGAACCTTAAATTAGCTTGTTGTACTTTAATACTGAAATGTATTTTATACAGACATGTATAGTATTTAGATTCCATTACCTTCCGCAGTTATATCTTAAAACGAAAAATTTTTAGACCCTGTTTTATCTTAATTGATAATTAAATCCCAAAGATGATTAGCGTCCGGGTCCCCACATCTCGTAACTGGTGGAATACCAGTTTAACTTTCTGTTCATCTGTACAATCAAGGAAATCAAACAATATTTCTATATCATCCAACCAGTCCTGACAGTCTTCAGATGTCTTTATACCACTCAAAATCGGCGGCTGGAATAACTGGAACCTCTGTAACTGTGTTTCCATCTGAATCTCTGACACGTCTATCTGAGGTTCTGACCTACCTGTCTGATCATATGAAGTACTGCCTCTTTCTGGAATTCTTCTGGGCGGTACATCTGATTACCAACACATTAGTAATCTAGTACTACAAATCTGTACCAATCTTTCTCTGATCATGATCATCTTACTGCTGATCATGAATCTGATCTGATTCATACTTAAGAATACATAATACCAATTCCAATCACATAATCAGGTAAACATGTATCTTAAAGCAGTAACACATAGCCTCATGCCAGCACATAATGTCAATCAACATTAAATCAATCTCATGCTAGCACACACATGCAAGGAAAGAAAATTCATCTACCCCGCTCATTCTCTTCTATCTCAATCTAACTCAGTCTAAAGGATCTATCAGTTCTGACTATCTTAATCTAAAGGATCTCTCACTCTGATTATCTCCTCCTAAAGGATCTATCGCTCTGATACTACCTGTTGTGGGGACCCGGACGCTAATCAACTTCTTAATCATCGTTGGGATTTAATTATCTGTTCTGATAAACAGGGTCTAAAATTTTTCTTTTTAAATTATAACTGCGGAAGGTAATGGAATCTAAATACTATACATGTCTGTATATAAAAATAAAATTCAGTATTAAAAATACAATAATGTACAACATACTAATCTAAGGTTCACTACTAAAATTCTAGTAGTAAAATCCAATCTACTGTAAGTCCGGAATCACGACGCTAAACTCGTCTTCTCTCATCATCTTCGTGACCCCGATCCTGCCTCCCCTGATGTCATGCACACATACAAACAAGACACCAGCCGGATAACTCCGGTGAGAATAAATCCCAGTATAAAACATGGTAAGCATGTATATAAACAAACTAATTCATAAAACATGCGATCATGTATAAACCAATATATTTCATAATCTATGAAATAAATCAATTAAGCATGTAACTCCAATCAGATAAACATGCATATAAACGATCTAAATCATAAAAACATGCTAGCACAACTGGAAGCAATAACGATGGGTCCCATGATCTAGGAGCCACATCTATATAAACATGAAGTCCTAATCAAATCATGTCTAGACTTGACTCGATCTATAACTCTAGGGATCCCGGGGTGAATAAGACGATCTATCACCTACCCTACCACTCGGGGTGATTGTACGTCTTATTCCTAGACTTCGGTCTGATCTGTATCCACATCTACAATAGGAGAGGTGATCTTCTCCTAAGCTGTGATATCACCGAACGTCTAGCAGTCTGGCTGATCTCCAAACTGTCCTATCTTAAATGCATGAATACAATCAGTAAACAAAGCATAATTATGTAAAACATAAACAAGAATACAGTATGTGATTTATTGGGCAACTCAAGTGGTGATCTCAATTGAGTTGTTTCTTCCCGAATATCACATGAATTATACCTTTGTCGTCCCTGTCTGACGAAGACGATGATCTGTACTCAAATCTGTCCATCTCGAATCTGAAATGGCAATATCGAATACACTGTATCAGTAAATAACTCAATATACAATCTGTTCTGATCAATACTCAATTCAGTATACAATCTGATCAATATCTGAACAAGATACCATCTGAGTCATATCAATAATATCACAATCTAATCGAAATCATATCTGAATCTGATCAATCTAACTCAACTGATGTCACGACGGCATACTAATACAATCTGAATAACCCCGTCAATCTGAACATCTCAAATATAATATTGGAACTCATAATCTGTGTCAACGTAATTCATACTCTAAATATTAACACAATTCTGATATAGAATCTCAGTCAATATCTTTCAAAAATCATAAAAATTAAGAAACAGTCTGTTCTTTAATATGACTTCAATTCTATAATGTCTACGGTAGCAGAAACGCCATATCTGAATCATATTCGATTCTAATAACATCATATTTCCAAAACATTTCAAAACGTAACAAAACTTACGTCCTTGTGTAGTTCGTGTCGAAAGGAACACGATACTGCATTTAGACTTGAATTCTGATAAACGGATCTTCCACAATCACGAATCTAAAAGGCGTAAGGATTTTCTTTCAAAGTTTTCGCCCCTTTTTGAATTTTCTGAAGAATAAACGTGTAATTATTCTATATATATACTGCATGCAAATCATAAAACGTGGCATCATTTTTCATGCGACACGCATGACCGCGGGTGCGGTCATGTATTGTACCGCGGGTGCGGTGACCCCACCGCGGGTGCGCTCCTGTTAGCACCGCGGGTGCGGTCTGGTCATTTCCAAAAACTCCCAACTTTCTGCCACTCAACCGCGGGTGCGGTCTTGGTTGCACCGCGGGTGCGGTGTGGCTTCGGCCTTTCTTGCAAAAATCCATCATTGCATGACCGCGGGTGTACTCCTGTTCTGGGCGCGGGTGCGGTCTTGCAAACCCTATTTTCTCATGTCTTTTCTTCCCTCATTGCATGTCATGCATTCTCATATCTTCCGAGTCTCACGTTAATGAAGATTGATAATCTTGGTTTATCAATTCCATAATTCTTGGGCCTTACAGCTATAGTTTTGCAGATGAGATTTCAGGTTTGTCCTGTATCAGGGAGAGTGATTTCAGCCTTGATTTGATTCCAGGTATTGGTTTCATTTTAGAATTTCTTATAGACTGATACTGATTAAATTGAAAAAAAAATTGAGATATCAGTTGAAAGATTTATTGCCTGAAGAGTTAGAGTTACATCTGATTATATGTTTCTCTGTAAAGTACTTCAGTTTCGTTTATGGGTTGATAAATCATGTGCTTGGAAGTGTTCTGATGATTTTATGCTCGGTTTATCTATGACATTTTGATATATTTGCAGCATATGATTGATTGAACTGAACAGTGGAAATGGTATTGAATGTTCTGGGAATTGAGATTGTTGTATACAGAATTGTTCGGATATGAATCGGGATTGTAACAGATTGTATTCAGAGTCTGTGATATCTGAAAATAGTATACTGATTGATTGTAGCACTGTGAGACCGTGATCAGTGGCTGAGAACGACATTGAATATGGCAGAATTTTCGAAATGTCAGAAATTGCGTTCTATGCAGTTATTAGATCAGTATTGCGTATTGATATTCTGAATTTGATCCGATATTATTATCATTCTGAGTCCGTTTTTGATACCGATTGTTATGAACCGTTGAGCTTGTATACAGTTCAGTTGAGTCAGAACTGATTTTGAAAATTAAAACAGTTCAGAAGTTTGATCAGACTGTCCAGAATTTGATTTTGATAGTCAGAACCGAATACCAGGTAGGTATTTTTCTTTAATTTATATTATTAGCTGATTTGTTTATGTCAGATATTCGAATTTGAAATGACCGGTATTGTCAGATGCACACAGTAGTAGATTCAGTACTATTCTGGTAACAGGAAATGTGTGATAATTCGAATAGACAGTTTTGATATAAACAGATGAAATCAGTTAACAGATGAAGACAGAAAGATAGAAACTTTTAGATTAATGATCTTGATATTTGATTTCTAAATAGAAATGGGAGTACATTTCTATGGATTGTGTGATGACACTACTGTAATCTTGCCAAGATAGTAATTGTAATTGAACGATTGTTCAAATCTGTCCAAGTTAGATTATATAGGAAGAGATACAGACATGACCAGATGATGGGGATTTATGTCAGAAACGGAGGTTAGATTGTATTGAATGCCAAAGTTAATTATGTCAGACTGTGATTTTCGTTTGATTTTATACTTTTGGCTGAGGGTATGACATGATTTTTCATCTATGATTTATAGATTGACGGATAGACGGAATGAACTATCCTGATACTGGAGGATATCCAGGAAATGTAGTACTGGATTATAGCACTAGTTGACATGATTCATTGTCACTTTTGAACTATGGTACGATAATAGCTACTAAAGGAGTATCGAAATAGCTTGAGTTGAAGTATTGTACAGTGAAAGATGCTATTTTCCTTCTTATAGGAATGATATTGCAGTGATTCCTGAGATAGGATTTGATAGGATCAGAGATCTGATAGAGAAAAATGAAACTGATTCAGAAGAAATGAGGATAGCTCAGAATACATAGACTATTAAGCCAATGTCGGACGATGACTATTGGTATTTGAAACCGAAGATTGAGTATATCTCTGACCGGGATATTGATTGTTATGAGTTGTTGATTGGTATATACGGATGTGGTATAGCCATTGTTCTGAAATTAATTTTACCACGAGTGATTTCGTTGATATGAGATTATTGTCGTTTCGGTATGTTTCCATCTTATATCTGATTTGAGATATGATATGATTATATGTATTACACGAGTGAATTGCTTATGATTTCGAGGACGAAATCGTATCTTAGATGGGGAGAAATGTAAGGCCCGAGAATTGGATTACCGTAATCTGAAATGATTTGAGTATAATTACCTTAATCTAAGATTTATCTGGAATGATTTATTGTTTAATCAAGGTAATTATAGACGGATCGGATCGGACCGGGAAAGACGAGAACAGACGCTGAATATAAGTGCAAGTGTGTGCATTCGAGCACATGCGCGATGAGATGCGCGAGTCATGCGCCGAACATCCAGAGAGTTGGGCGCATATGCGCCGGATGGTGCGCGCACATGCGCGAGGAAATATGTGCTGAGACAGTAGGTCTCGCGCATATGCGCGGTGTCAGTGCACGCATATGCGCGAGCACTCCACTAGCCAAGGAGATGGAACAGAGCATTACGCGCACATGCGTGACGTAAGCCGCGCACCCGCGCGAGATGGACAGAAAGTGTGGCGCATATGCGCGGGGTAGAGTCGCGCATATGCGCGGGTGGAGAATTGGAAGGCCGAACCTTCGGCACATATGCGCGGTATTATGGACGCATATGCATGCGGCATGCATCACGAAAATACGCCACTTGCCTTGCATGCAATGTATCTATGTATATATATATATGTATATACAAGCAAATTCTCTCAGAAACGAGAAGAAAGGGCCGAGGAGGCTTAGCAAATCCTTACGCCTTTTTACTTCAATCCGCCCGTTTGATTTTGAATCCGAGTACGGTATCGTGTTCGTAGCGACGTCGGCTACAACTTGACGTAAGTTTTGCTACGTTTTGACATGTTTTGAAATTAGACTATTGTCAGAATTGAATAGGATTCGTATATGATGTTCTTGTCATGTTAGACATCATAGAATCGAAGTCAGATTGAGAAACGGACTGATTATCTAATTGTTATGATTTTTGGAATCGATTTGTCTGAGAATTCATATCAGATATGTGTTGTTATTGAGATTATGACTGGTATCGATACTGATTAGGAATTATGGTATTATATCTGTGATGTTCGGACTGACGGAGTTATCGAGACTATATTGTTATGCCGTCAAAACATCAGTTGAATTGATATTGATGAGATTCAGTAGTGGCTTCGATTATATCGTGATATTGTCGATATGAATTGGATTGTGTCTTGATTCGACATTGATCAGATTATGTGTTTTGATTTGAATATCGATCAGAACAGGTTGTGAATTGAGATGTTATTGATATTATATCTGTTCGGTATTGTTATTACCAGATTGTGAATGGACCGAGATAGAGTCGGGACTTCTTCTTCTTCTTCTTCTGAGCGAGAAGATAAAGGTATAAATTAATGTTGAGTTGGGATTGCACAACTCGAGTGAGGTTTGACTCGAGTTTCCCTAAATCACATACTTTACTGTATTGCATTGATATTTGCATTGAGTTGATTGATATACTTGTCTCTTGAATTATAGATGACAAGTGTTAGACGACTAATTTTGTGACAGAAGTGCCAATAGTGGTGGTATCGCCACGGGCACATTGCACGATGTCTCAAGATAGGATGTTAGCGATGGAGCTACAGTCGATGACGGTTAGGTCAGGACACCGGATGTTTGGTTATATCGAGTAAATAAGATTGGAATTCTTCTATTACGGAATTCGATATAGGAACACCATATTTGGTTATATCGAGTAATAGGATCGGAGTTCCTTCTATTACGGAATTCGGTATAGGATCACCACATCTGGAAATCGGGATCCCTAGGCTAGGATTGAGTATAGTCTAAAACGTGGAGTCACGAGTCTGAGTGACAATTATATTGATTTATATTCTTGATATTGATTATGTTCCTGATATTGGTACATGTTTAGAATAGGAGTTATTCTTGATATTGAGTATGTTCCCGATATTGGTACATGCTTAGAATAGAATTTATTCTGGATATTGAATTATGTTCCGGATTAGGGTACATGTTTAGAATATGACTTATTCTTGTTATTGATTCATGTCATGATTTTGAGATAGGATATGATTTGCTGTCTTATGCTTTTATATTGTTTATATGATTGCATGTATACATGATTTATACTGGGATATTTATATCTCACCGGAGTTATCCGGCTGTTGTCTTGTTTGTATGTGTGCATGGCAACAGGTGGGCTTGGATCAGGGTCAAGAAGAGAACGAGGCTGGACTAGATAGCGTGGAGATCCGGGCTTTGAAGCAACTTAGGATTCAGCACTGACTTGTAGTTGAACCTAGTCGGATTATTGTAGATCATGCAATAGTTGTATGTGATGTTTAATATGTATTTGAATTTAATTACATTATGTTTTCGCTGTGTAATTTAGAAAAAAAATTTTAAACTCTGTTTATTCTAATTGATTAATTAGTCCCAATAACAATTAAGAACTGGATTAGCTTCCGGGTCCCCACAATACTTTTCTAAAATATACTACAATGATTGAGTTTTGAGGATAAAGATATATATGCTACTTTTGAAAAAAATGCTAGTTTTAAGTTTGGTTGGACGGTTTATGATTTAATGTTTTGCACTCATTATTTTGGATTTTCAAATAATAGATTGGTTGGTATTTTAAATGATGCAAGTATATAAATAGGTATGCAATTTCAGCCGAAAGCAAGTTAAAAAAAATATTCTATTATATTTTAAAGAAAAACGAGAAGCTGAAAAAATAAAAAATAACATATTAGAACGATTCATCAACAAGGTTGGCTAAGTGAATTAAAAGATAAACTGAAGTGTAGAAAATGCATATATATGTTCCTGAATGTTCAGAAATTCAAGCGCCTACATCACCTCTTCCTTCGTTTGGAAGGCTCAAACTAGAAGATTTTGGATTACACAAGTGATTTGTAATATCCCAGTTCAGTTTAGACTTAAACACTTCCAAACCGATGCTTCTAGTATATGTCTGCTGATAATAGACAATATAAAAACTTGTAATATACCACTTTACCAAAAGTTATAGTTGGTGGCAATTGTGCAACTAAAATATTTTAATCCGCACAACAGCTCAAGCACCACGGTTCGATCGCACTACCATGAAGGGACATTTATTGCACCTAACAATCTCCTTCCCAATAATTGCATTTCTTGCAATCAATGAGAATCGAACACATGACCTTGGCTCTGATACCAATTGTAGGACCAAGCACTTGCCGCTTTACCAAAAGCTATAGCTGGTATTAATAGTGCAACTCAAATCTTTTTTATCGCACAACATCTCAAGCGCCACAGTTCGATCGCTCTACCAAGCAAGGATAATTATTGCACCCAACAAAACTCCTATTCGAATGTAATAAATTAAATACTATCTTAGCACTTAATGATCCTTAAATGATAAGATACATTACTTTTTGAAAGTATTCTAGACTGATCGAGTTTTGAGGAGTTAAGATATTTATGCTCCTTTTGAAAAAAATGCTAGTTTAAGGTTTGATTGGACGGCTTACGACTTTATGTTTTGTACCCATTCTTTTGGATTTTCAAATAATAGGTTGCTTGATATTTTAAATGATGCAAGTATATAAATACATATGCAATTTCAGCCGAAAGCAAGTTAAAAAAAATAGTACATTTTAAATAAAAACGAGTGGTAGACGTTTCACAAATTAGTTCTGAAAAAAGCCAAACTGGCATATTAGAACGAATCATCTACAAGGTTGACTAAGTGAATTAAAAGGTAAACTGAAGTGTAGAAAATGAATATATATGTTGTTTTTTAATGTTCAGAAATTCAAGCGCCTACATTACCTCTTCTTCCGTTTGGAAGGCTCAGACTAGAAGGATTGGATTATACAAGTGATTTGTAATATCTTAGTTCAATTTAGACTTAATGTCACAACCCAGTCCACTTGTGATATTGTCCGCTTTGGCCCGATGCATCACAACTTTAAAACGCGTCACAAGGGGTTGCTACTCGCTCATTTATATGTCAAGCATCTCTCTCGTTGTTTGGCGATGTGGATTTCGCCTAAGGGCCTTCTCAACCTCTCTTTCGGGAATCAGCGTCCTCCATGAGGTTTTCCCCAGCATCCCAAACTCACGCGGAGTCGCTCTGATACCAAATGTCATGGCCCAGCCCACTTGTGATATTGTCCGCTTTGACCCGAGGCCTCACGACTTTAAAATGCGTCACAACGTGCGGCGCCCTCAAATACTGGCTCTGATACCAAATATCACGGCCCAACCCACTTGTGATATTATCCGTTTTTGGCCCGAGGCATCACGCCTTTAAAATGCGTCACATTGTGCTGCGCCCTCAAACACTGGCTCTGATATCAAATGTCACGGCCCCAGCTAACTTGTGATATTGTCCGCTTTGGCCCAATGCCTAACGGCTTTAAAACGCATCACAAGGGGTTGCTACTCGCTCATTAAAATGCCCAGCATCTTTCCCGTTGTTTGGCGATGTGGGATTTCGCCAATGTCACGGCCTAGCCTACTTCTGATATTGTCCGCTTTGGCCTTGAGGCCTCACGACTTTAAAACGCATCACAACGTATGGCACCCTCAAACACTGGCTCTGATACCGAATGTCACGGCCCATTGTTTGAGGGCGCCGCACGTTGTGACGCGTTTTAAAGCCGCGAGGCCTCGGGTCAAGCGGACAATATCACAAGTGGGCTGGGCCGTGACATTTGGTATCAGAGCCAGTGTTTGAGAGCGCCGCACGTTGTGACGCGTTTTAAAGTCGTGAGGTCTCGGGCCAAAGCGGACAATATCACAAGTGGGCTGGACCGTGAGAAGGCACTTAGGCGAAATCCCTCATCGCCAAACAACAGGAGAGATGCTGGTCATTTAAATGAGGGAGTAGCAACCTCTTGTGATGCGTATTAAAGCCGTGAGGTCTCGGGCCAAAGCGGACAATATCACAAGTGGGCTGAGCCGTGATATTTAAACACTTCCAAACTGATACATCTAGTATATAGCTACTGATAATAGATAATATATAAACTGCTAATAAATACAATACTATCTTAGCGCATGACGATCCTTAAATGATCAGATACAATACTTTTTGAAAGTATTCTAGACTGATTGAGTTTTGTTTAGATTAAACTTTGAATATTTAATATTTCTCAGCAGTTGCAATCCTCTACTGTTCAGCTGAATTCTTCTCTATATATAATTCATGAAATAAAAGATTTATTCCAAATAAAAGTGTCTATTGGCTTGTATTTTAATCCTTTTCAACATATTTCTGACAATCATAGAATGTTGCGACCAGATTTGTATCGTACACTATTGCGATCAGTTTTGTTTGCTGGTGTAAACTGAATGTGAGTAAACTTGAATATTTTAAACTGAGTGAGTAAAATTGATAATCTAATAAAAACTATTTGAGTTTGGGATCGTATCAGTTTTTTTCAACTATACCAGATTAATATATATTATCAATTCAAAAACAAGGTTACATATTAATATAGTGGTGCATTTTTAAAAATTTACAAACATACATACAAACCCAATGTGTGTGTAAGGATTAAATTAATTGACTTTTAAATAATTAAATTTATTTGCTGTTATATCAAAATTCTGAATTGAATACACATCACTTTGTAAATATCTATGCTTCAATCCGACTCGATATCACCCAAATTGTCACCCCTAACCAATATAAGCATCATTTCAAATCCATTTTTCCCCCAAAATCAGATTTTCCACCTTAATCAAATCAGTCAAATATAGATGTGAATTTAATTGTCAAACGAGATAACTAAAATTGTGCAAAATCATATCATCCAATATTCACGTTTTATTTATTACACACGAAATACAACTCACTCTTTTCTATCACAACATATTCGCACACATATGCTTTAAATCATCAAGCAAACTCCTCTTGATTAATTTATTCCCTCTCATGCAAGCGAAAACAAAAATAAGATGTTAGAATTTTTCTCAAAATCATGTTTTTGCACGTATACATGAACATGATATAATATGCGGAAGCTTAATCGAGAATTACCTCCGGCCATTGAATCTCCTGTAAATTTTTGCTTTCCTTCGGTTTGAAGCTTTCTGATTTCCTTTCCCTTGAAGCCTTCTAAACACTCCAACACTCCTCTAGATGGTGTATTTTCTGTATGAGATTGTGTGTTTAGGGACCTCAATGCCTTCGGTATTTATAGGCACACTCATACCATCATCGAGTGCTTTTGGGAGCTCGAGATTCAAATAAAATTTGTATACGCATCTCAATTTTTCAAAATTTGAGGCTGCCGTGTACAAATTTTCAACAAGTTTATTTTACGGTTACGGGTCACAATTTTCTTACATTCTCCCACTTGACCCGTATATCTCATTTACCATAGGAGAAAATAAAATACATGAATCATGGCGATAGGTCATCTAAAAGCGATTATTATCTTCCATGTATCACAATGTATTATATCTCTCAAATAACTTAATGAATAAACCCTATGTTTATTCGAGGTCCAATTTTATTGATATTTTTCATGATAACTGAATATGTACATAACTGAATATGAAAAATATCATAACTTAATGAGTTTCATTAATTTTGTTTTTACAACAAAATTACATAAAAGAACCAAGTCCCATTCTTTCTGTATGATCCTTGAATTTCAATGGTGGCATGCCTTTAGTCAAAGGATCTGCAATCATCAATTCAGTGCTAATGTGCTCGGTAACCATGGTTTTATCTTTAACACGTTCTCGTATGGCTAAATACTTAATGTCGATGTGCTTGCTTCGACTACCACTTTTGGTATTTTTAGCCATAAAAACAGCAGCTGAATTGTCACAATATATTCTTAATGGCCTAGATATAGAATCCATAATTCTAAGCCCTGAAATGAAACTCTTCAACCATACACCATGTGAGGTTGCCTCAAAACAAGCTACGAACTCAGCTTCCATAGTGGAAGTAGCAGTCAATGTCTGCTTTGCACTTCTCCAAGATACAGCTCCACCAGCTAGCATGAAAATATATCCTGAAGTGGATTTTCTTGAGTCAATGCAGCCAGCGTAGTCTGAATCAGAGTATCCAATTACTTCCAAATTCTCAGTTCGTTTGAACATAAGCATATAATCTTTGGTGCCTTGAAGGTACCTCATTACTTTCTTTCCAGCTTTCCAATGGTCTAAACCTGGATTACTCTGATATCTTCCCAACATCCCAACAATAAATGCAATGTCAGGTTTAGTGCAAACCTGAGCATACATCAAGCTTCCGACAACAGAAGCATAAGGAATGTTTTTCATTTGTTCCCGCTCTAGATCATTCTTTGGGCATTGGCTCAAATTGAATTTATCGCCTTTCACAACGGGAGCTATACTTGGTGAACAATCTTTCATCCGATATTTCTCTAAAACTTTGTTTATATAGGTTTCTTGAGACAGACCTATAATACCTCGAATTCTGTCTCTATGTATCTTAATGTCAATGACATAATATGCCTCACCCATATCCTTCATATCAAAGTTTTTAGAGAGGAATTGTTTCACCTCATATAACAAACCCTTATCATTGGTTGCAAGTAATATATCATCCACATATAGAATAAGGAAACAAATCTTGCTCCCTCTGATCTTCTGGTATATACATTGATCCATGAGGTTCTCAACGAATCCGAATGAAGAGATAACATCATGAAATTTTAAATACCATTGACGGGAGGCTTGTTTCAATCCATATATAGATTTCTTAAGCTTACATACCAATTGCTCACCATTACTAGAGAAGAATCCTTCAGGTTGTTTCATATAAACCTCTTCCTCTAGTTCTCCATTGAGAAAAGCTGTTTTCACATCCATTTGTTGTATATCTAAGTCAAAATGTGCAACTAATGCTAGAATGATGCGAAGAGAATCTTTCTTAGATACAGGAGAAAAAGTCTCCTTGTAGTCGATTCCTTCCTGCTGAGTGAATCCTTTAGCAACAAGTCTTGCTTTATACCTTTCAATGTTGCCTAATGAGTCTTTCTTTGTTTTGAAGACCCATTTACATCCAATGGCTTTTACACCATCAGGCAACTGAACAAGTTCCCAGACTCCATTAACTGCCTAGAATTCATCTCTTCTTTCATAGCATTAAACCATAGTTTTGACTCATTACAACTCATGGCTTGTGAAAACGTTTCAGGATCATTTTCGGCTCCAATGTTAAAGTCCGATTCTTGTAAATACACAACATAATCACTAGATATAGCTGATCTTCTAATTCTAGTAGATCTCCTTAGGTTGTTTGGTTGATCAACAATTTCTTGTTGTTCTTCATTAACAACTTGATCTACTGGATTTTCATCAGCAATTTGTGGAACTTCAATAACTGGTTGTCTAACACCCATTTGGTCTTGAGGGGTGTGAATAACGACCAATCTATCATTTGAATAAGAGGGTTGTGAATTAATGTGATCGTTCTCAAAAATTATGTCATGATCACTCCCACTAATCAAATCATTCTCAAGAAATTTTACATTTCTTGATTCCACAATTCTAGTGTTGTGAGATGGACAATAGAATCTGTACCCTTTGGATTTTTCGGCATACCCAATGAAATATCCACTTATAGTTCTTGGGTCCAGTTTCTTTTCATGTGGGTTATAAACTCTTATTTCAGAAGGACAACCCCAAACGCGTATATGTTGCAAACTCGGTTTCCAACCTTTAAATAACTCAAATGGCGTCTTTGGGACAACCTTAGTTGGAACTCGATTTAATATATACACAGCTGTCTTAAGAGCTTCAGTCCACAAGGATTTAGGAAGTTTTGAGCTACTTAACATGCTCCTCACCATGTCCAATAATGTTCGGTTTCTCCTCTCAGCTACACCATTTTGGTCCGGAGAACCAGGCATAGTATATTGGGCAACAATCCCATGTTCTTGGAGAAACTTCGCAAACGGACCAGGTGCTTGTCCATTCTCAGTGTATCTACCATAATATTCTCCACCTCTATCAGTTCTCACAATCTTAATATGTTTTCCACATTGCTTCTCCACTTCAGCCTTAAAAACCTTAAAGGCTTCTAGTGCTTCGTTTTTGTTATGAAGTATGTAGATATACATGTATCGTGAGTAATCATCAATGAAAGAGATGAAGTATTTCGGACTTTGCATGTCCATATCTGGACAACAAATATCTGAATGTATGATTTCTAATATTTCTGTACTCCTCTTGGCACCCTTTTTAGACTTATTGGTCTGCTTTCTCTTAAAGCAGTCCACACAAGTTTCAAAATCAGTAAAATCTAAAGTACTGAGTACTCCATCATTTACTAATCTTTTAATTCTCTCTATGGAGATGTGTCCCAATCTCCTGTGCCACAATATAGAGGAATCTTCATTTATAACACATCTTTTAATACCTCCCTGAACATTCATAGTGGTGTTATTATTTTGTAAAGAAATAGAGAAAAGACCATCAATCATTGTACCATTTCCAATAAGATTTGATTTATAAAACAAATTTATTGATTTATTCAAAAACTGAAATGAATAACCAAGAGGTACAAGTTTTGATACTGAAATTAAATTCCTAGAAAAACTAGGAACATAAAAAGTCTTTTCTAGTTTTAAAATATAACCACTATTCAATACTAGGCAGCAAGTCCCAATAGCCTCCATGTAAGGCTCGAAGATTTAGTTATCATAATCAGATGGATTTGTTGATAATTAAGATAATTGTAGATGTATTTCATTGGACTAGAAAAGAAAGGGAAATGTATAATAAAGATGTGAAAGATAGTCAAAAGAATAAGTAAGGCCGAAGCTATGGCGCATATGCGCGAAGGAATGCGCGCATATGCATGAGAATTCCAGTAGCATTGGCGCATATGCGCGGAAAGAGTGGCGCATATGCGCGACATGTACAGCAGTCTTGGCGCATATGCGCGGAGCGTCCAGAACCATTGGCGCATATGCGCGAGTTTAGTGGCGCATATGCGCGAGTGCTAAATCTGCCGAGACAGTAGGTTCGGCGCATATGCGCGAGTAATGCCGCGCATATGCGCGAGACGTGTAGTCCAAATGGATTGCCATGTGTACGAAAACATGCAAGGTATATATATAGATTGCCTCGAATTTCTCCTCAATTGCAGCAGAAGGGTTCGAGATTTCAGAGGGAAGAAAAGCTTTCAACTTTCTTTTCACTTTCAAATTGTGATTTTGCAAGATTTAGCAATCCAAAATTAAATCCGACTTCGGTTTTGAACTCCTCTCTTTATTAGCTACAAGGTGATGTAAGTTTTCTTCAATTCCAGCATGTTTTGAAATATATATGTTGGGAGAATTATGGTTTAAGCTTTAGAATGTGTTCTTGTAGTTATTGACACCGTAGAAATACAATCGGATCGAAGAACGGATATCGTATGCTATTATTACGATTTTCAGCATGTATAGAATGAAGTATATGCAGATTTTGAAATCTTGACTTGGATATTGTGATGATTATGAATTGAGGATATAGTTTTGTGTTGATTATGTTGTATTGATTTGACCGGTGTCGAGAATTACGTCGTTATGCCGTCAAATTGTATCAAGATCAAGTATTGAGAGTGGATAGGTGTTGATTTGGATTAGTAATTGATAAATTGTGTATCAACATTCCATTTCAGATTCATCTTACCTCACTTCGACATCGAGACCTCGACATCGATAAAGGTTTAACAAAAAAAGGTATAAGTCATGTTTTGTTTGGGGGAGATGTAACTCAAATAAGATATTATTTGAGTTTCCCAACCAAAATCACATACTAGTATTATTAGATATATTGTAACATGTTTATGAATTGTGTATAGCATTATATTCAATCTTTTAACATGTTTATGCTTTGATTTCAGAATTGTATTCAAGCATGTATGATCAGTGTGATATTCAGATATGAATATGATTATACTTTGTTTACATATTGATATTCATTGCATCTAAGATAGGAGAGTCTTTGACAGGCATTGTCAAATAGCTAGACGTTTCGGTGTATCTCAGCATAGGAGTAGGTATTACTCTTATTGCCGCCGTTGATACAGCTCAGACCGAAGTCTAGGAATGAGACGTACATTACCCCGATTGGAGGGTAGGTAGTGACGTCTTATTCACACCGGGATCCCTAGAGTTCTAGTCGAGTCGAGTCCAGACATGGTTTGATTCGCATTGCATTGTATGTGCATATGATGTCATTCATGATAGCATGTTTCATGTTTAATTGGTTTTATGCATGTATACATGTTTATACTGGGATTTGTTCTCACCGGTTTTCCGGCTGTTGTTATGTCTGTATGTGTGCATAACAACAGGTGGGGTAGGATCTGGGTCACGCAGAGGATGAGAGATGGACATAGCGTGGTGATCTCGGGCATAGCAGAAGAACTAGTAGTTGTACTTTTGGCATGTACTGTATTTAATTACTAGTTGTCGAATATGGTTTGGAACCAGACATATTTGTATCTTATGTTTGTATATTATGTTGTTGAATAACATAGAGACTTCTTATGTTAGCTTTCATTTGAGTTAATGTAAAAAGAAAATTTTGACCCACTTTTTATATTAATGATCCGTTTTAATCCCAAAGAAAAGAATTAGAGCCCGGGTCCCCACACTCCACATGCGAAGACATCTTGTTTCCTGAATAGATGCTCCGCTCATTTACTATTGGCTTCCTTAGGTTTTGCATACCCTGTAAGGTATTTGTAACATGGATTGTAGAACCAGAATCAATCCACCATGTGTTATAAATCATATTAACCATATTAGATTCATAACAGACAAATGAACTATGAATACCTTTCTTTTCAAGCCAGTCCTTAAATTTATTGCAATCTTTCTTAATGTGTCCCGTCTTTTTACAGAAGAAACACTTGGATTCTTTTTTGATGTCAGATTGGGGTGGAATTATTCCTTTTCCTTTTCCCTTGACTTTGGCTTGCTTCTTATACTTTCCTTGTGTAGTCATAAAAACATTTTCACTCGTTTCCATTAACAACCTTCCTTCCTATTGAACACACATGGTCATTAATTCATTGATTGACCATTTATCCTTATGTGTGTTGTAAGAAATTTTGAATGGTCCATATTGCTGTGGAAGAGTGCATAAAATGTAGTGCACAAGAAAAGTCTCAGACATTTCCACTTCAAATGTCTTTAATCGAGCCGCTATATCCCGCATTTTCATTATGTGCTCTCGCACACCTCTCACACTGGTGAGCCTTAATGAAGAGAATTCCATAATTAGGGTGCTTGTAAGTGCCTTATATGAAGACTGAAACTGTTCATCAATAGCCTTCAGTAACTCTCTGACATTATTATGCTGATCGACAGAATCACGCATACCAGCAGAGATTTTGGTCTTTATGAACATTACGCAGAGTCGATTAGATCGCTCCCATTTTTCATAAAGATCAACATCATCTGGAATGCTGTTTTCATTAATAGCAGATGGTTCGTCTTTCCGTATAGCATAATCAATATCCATCCACCCTAATTGAAGAAGAATTCTTTCTTTCCAAATTTTATAATTATCGCCCTTTAGATCGGGAATGTCACATTTCATATCAGAAAAAGTCGCAGGTTGCATAACTGCACAAAATATCATATGCTTAAAATTTTGAGACAATATCATGTTTTACCAATGTAATTCATGTTTTAAAAAATCTAGTGACATAAAATTTTCCTGTGGGCTAAAATTTTAATTCAATAAGATTTTTCTGTAACTTTATCATAAAACTATCAAAATGTATTTTCCTACTCCTGTGGGTAAATCAAGAAAAATATAATTTGATATTTTAACATAATTAGTTATATAAATATAATAAAAATCCATGTAGGATAAATTTTATTATGTTTATATAATTAATTACAATTGATGTCCATTATGTGACCAAATCCACTTAATGCATAATTTTTCATAATTAAGGATGCTGTGACTATTCCTCAATTATTTAAAATTATACGGTTCACCGGACAAAATTTTGGCTTTACTTAATGCTTTATATAATAATTATTTCGCAATCAACATTTTCCAAGAGTGCTCCCAGGAAAGATAGGTAGTGCTAAGGCCCTTTAAATATCCAACTCCTAGACAGAGCAATGTTCATCAGGGAGACTAGTGGCTAGTCGAGGCAGTTTAAACCGGTCTATGAAGAACTCTCTCAGATCATGTTTTCTTACGTCACCTTATAATTATTATTCAACTTAATTATCCACATTTATGTGAATCTTTATAAGCCAAATTTTTTCTTTAAATAACTTTATATTCACATTTTTACTTAATATGAACAATTACAATCCCCATCAGTTTTTCTCTTCAATCAGAGTAATGATAAAGTGAGGATCACATTTACATAAAAATGTGGGCTCCTCATCAGTTTTCTCTTTTATCAGAGTAGTGATAAAGTGAGGATTATTTGTCCATTTGTGAATATCTGAAATATTTTATTATATTCACATCTTATTTGATATGTTCATTTCATATAATTTAATATGAACATAATGTGAATATTGATTTTCAAAATATTTTTCAATACAATTTGCATTTAAATTTCAAGAATAAATGCAAACATATTTACATGTACACATCAAACTTTATTCATAATATTTGACATTATATCTAACAAGCAAAAAATATTTCTAAACATATATTAGAAATTACGTCAAATTTGGAATTATTAAATAATATTTCCAAATAATTTATTTTATTATTATTATTATTATTATTATTATTAAAAAAAATAATAATGATAATAATAATAATTAAAAAATTTACATAATTGAACGAATTTAAGGCAAAGACTTTTGTTTCAGTGGGTCTATCATTCATTAGCTTTACATGCATTCAAAATGTTCACGTGATTGTGTTTTTTCATTTTCGCTCAATAAATGAGATATAAGACATTTATATGCATGACTTTTGTATTGTAAATTTATCGTCTTCTTCCTTTCTTTCCAAGAGTTTCATTTCAAGAATCAGTCGAGAATTTCAACCGAAAATTAAGTTCTTCTCCGGTTATATTCAAGAAGAAATTTCAGGTAATTTTTCTTAATATTTATGTTATCCAAACTTCATGCTAACCGATTTTCAGAAAATAAAAAAACAAAAATTCAAGGCAGAGGTATTGAGTTGCTCTGATACCAAATGTTAGAATTTTTCTCAAAATCATGTTTTTGCACGTATACAACCGTTGGCTTGTAGGGCATCTATTCTAATAATCTCCCACTTGCCCTAGAGCCAACTACCCTTAACTAATCCCATTGTTTCGCGATGCTTCTAAAACAATGGTCTTGGCAAGGGCTATGTAAGTGGATCAGCAACATTATCTGCAGAGGGGACTCTTTCGATTGATATGTCTCCTCTTCCCACAATCTCCCGTATGATGTGGAACTTCCTCAGTACATGTTTGGATCGCTGATGAGACCTTGGTTCCTTTGCTCGTGCAATGGCACCAGTGTTGTTCCAGTACAACGGGACTGGATCAACTCCATTAGGAATAACGCCCAACTCTTGGACAAAATTCCTCATCCAAACTACCTCTTTGGCTGCAGCTGATGCAGCAACATATTCAGCTTCATTGGTGGAATCTGCAACGGTGTCTTTCTTGGAACTCTTCCAAGAGACAGCCGCACCAAAAAGCATGAATATAAAACCAGAGGTCGATTTCGAATCATCTACGTCACATTGGAAGCTAGAATCAGTGTAGCCTTCTAATTTAAATTCTCCATCCCCATAAACCATGAACAATTTCTTAGTGCTTCTCAAGCACTTAAGAATATCTTTCACGGCTTTCCAACGCATTGGACCAGGGTTTGCCTGATATCTGCTTGTAACACTCAAAGCGTAAGCAACATCAGGACATGTCGATATTATACCATACATGATACTACCAATAGCTGACGCATATGAAATACGTGTCATCATCTCTATCTTTCCATCAGTCTTGGGCCACATTGTATTAGATAGAGTAATACCATGACACATTGGTAAGTATCCTCTCTTGGACTCTTCCATAGAGAATTGCTTCAGAATGGTATCGATATAAGTGGCTTGGGTGAGTCCTAGCATACCTTTAGATCTATCTCTATAGATTTGTATTCCCAATACATAAGATGCTTCACCCATATCTTTCATGGAGAATTTACTTGCTAACCATACTTTAGTTGATTGCAGTAATCCTACATCATTCCCAATGAGCAGGATATCATCAACATAAAGTACTAGGAATGTCACTGCACTCCTACTAACTTTCTTGTACACACACGGTTCCTCAGGATTCTTAGCAAAACCAAACTCTTTGATAGTGCTATCAAATCTGAGGTTCCAACTCCTTGATGCCTGCTTGTGACCATATATTGATCTCTGAAGTTTGCATACCTTATGCTCACTTCCTACTTATGTGTATCCCTCAGGTTGAGACATATAAATTTCTTCTTTGATGTCTCCATTGAGGAATGCAGTCTTTACATCCATTTGCCATATCTCATAGTCATACCATGTTGCTATGGCTAATAGTATTCTAATGAACTTAAACATAGTAACTGTTGAAAAAGTTTCCTCATAGTCAACTTCTTGTCTTTGAGTATAACCTTTTGCAACCAGTCTGTCTTTGAAGGTCACTACCTTCCCATTCGCCCCAAGCTTTCTTTTGTAGATCCATTTGCACCCTATAGGAACGATTCCCTCAGGTTGATCCACCAATGTCCAGACTTGGTTTGAATACATAGAGTCCATTTTTGACTGCATGGCTTCAAGCCATTGGTTGAATCAGTATCAGATATTGCTTCATTGAAATTCATTGGATCACATCCAACACAAGACTCATCATGGCCTTGTTCATGAAGAAGCGTATATCTTGCAGGTGGTCTAATAACCCTATCAGACCTTCTAGAAGCTTGTACTTCAACTACTGGTTCTTGGGGATTAGGTTCAACTTCTAAAGTTGAGGGAGTATCTTGAATTTCTTCAAGTTCTATCATCTTGCCTTTTCTATCTAATAGAAATTCCCTTTCCAAAAGGGTGGCATTTCTTGAAACAAACACTTTTGCTTCATTGGGATGATAGAAATAATATCCAACAGAATTCTTTGGATATCCTACAAAGTAGCACAAAATTGATATACTATCCAATTTGTCTCCCACTGTCTGCTTCACGTAAGCAGGACATCCCCATATTCTCATGTGAGAATATTTGGGAGTTTTTCCCATCCATATCTCATATGGTATTTTATCCACTGCTCTAGTATAGACATTATTCAACAACATTGCCGCGGTTTCAAGCGCAAGGCCCCAAAACGATGTAGGCAATTCAGTGAATCTCATCATTGATCGAACCATGTCCAACAAGGTTCGCTTACAATGTTCAGAAACACCATTCAATTGTGGTGTTGCTGGTGGAGTTCACTATGAGAGAATCTCATTCTCCTTTAGATAACCCAAAAATTCAGCACTCAAGTATTCTCCATCTCGATCAGATCGAAGTGTCTTAATACTTTGTTCTAGCTGTTTTCTTACTTCAAATCTGAATTCTTTTAACCTTTCAAATGCTTCAGATTTGTGTTTCATAAACATACCCATACCTCGAATAGTCATCAGTAAGGATAATGAAGTAGGATTGCCCATATTTGGTGCTAACACTTAGCGGGACACAAATGTCTGTGTGGATCAAATCCAATAGACCATGCGCACATCCACGTTTCCATCGAATGGAGTCTTGGTCATTTTTCTTTTAGACAGGATTTACAAGTATGTTGAGAATTTATGTCTGACAAGTCAAACATGCATTCTCCCACTAGCTTGTGCATCATTCTTTGAGAAATATGACCTAGTCTAGCGTGCCATATTTGTGCGGGATTTGGATCATCTAACTTTCTTTTGTTTGTTGTCGAAATCATGTTTACTTGGACATTCACTTTTCATTTCCAGAACATTTCTGGCGCATATAATTTCTTATGTCCGGACTTCTTGCAGTGAAATAAATATGCTCTAACTTATCGGGCTTTGTAGGCCTTTTAAGTGTCTTTCAGAGTTTGCTTCTTATTGGGATTATTTTTCTTGTGAGGGGCAGAACATTTCTTTCCCTTACCTTGTGAGCCATTTTCGTCTGACGAGATGGCCATAAGAAAAACAACAATTACATGTTTTATGGTGATCTCATAAGTTATAAACGTATTGACTAGCTCTTCAAGGCTATCATCTATCTTATTCAAATTAAAGTTCACCATAACCCCGTCAAATGAGGAAGATAAAGACAACTAATTGATATTATCTAGTAACTCATTAGGAATCACATATTCCAGACCCACCACATTCTTAGCAAGTCCAGTCATACGTACACTACGCTCATGGGCCAAAGCCCCATCTTGCATACGTGTAGTCATGAGCTTCTTGAAAGTAGTGTGTATCGTTGTATGAGTTTCATAAACCATACAACTTTTGCACGTGTATTCGAATGTCAACAGCATTCAATATTTCCTCAAACTGTCTCTACAGTTCATTTGACATAGAAGCGAGCATTTTACACTTTAGCTTGCATACTATGGTCCTATCATCTTGCATGCTTTGTCAGTTCAGCAGGACTGACATTAGTGTGTATGCCATTTTCTCCGAACTTAGAACAATTTTCCCAACCAGTCTTGGAAATTAGATTCGGTTAGCTTGTTAATAACAAAATAGGATTATGTGACGAAATCGAAAAATATACTGATATGGAAACAGAATAATTGTTGCTGATTATTTTAAAATAATTTTAAGATATAAAATATGGATTTCATTTTATAAATCTCCCTCCCACTATTTTGACATTTTCACCACCCTCTGATGAAAAAGGGGAATCGTATTTCCTTAGTGGGCACGTAGAGTCCAATTAGCCAATTATAATCCCGAATAATATCAGCCAATTATAATTTCTAAAAGGTAGAATCCAATTGCATCTCTATGCAACCTCCGCGTGTTTTGCCTCACGTTTAATAAGGACCCAATAATATGACGCCGTTTATTTTCGCGTGTCAAACCGACCCATCAATATTGAATTGTAGTAGACGGTCGCCATGAGTTCCCCCAATAATATGAGCCGAAGTCATGGGAGTTCCACTCAATTCACATCATATGTCCGCTGGAAGTCACAGCTTTCCGGCGTACAGGCCTCCCCAATAATATGAGCCAGACACTGTCCGCGGGTAGCGATCAACATGCAACCACGGTTGATGGAAGGCAAGGAAAAATTAAACTCTTTTAATTTTTAATTTTCCGGTTTGATATAAATTTTGAATCATATTCAAAATGAGGGATTTTAATTTTAAAATTGTCTCATCATTTTAATTTAAAATCACGTGCCACGAGTTTGTACGTTTGCCGGATTCATGCAACTATATTATCTAATAATATACATACATGCATACTACTATATATCGCATATATCATAATATTACATTCAACAATAAATAAGGATGATCGATCGCCAACACTATTAGATCCATGTCAGCCATACATGGATCCAGGTCCAAACCTAGGTGAATGCAGGGATGCAAATGCAACTATTACAAGAGCTTCCAATATTTTACATGTCTTCATCTTGATCATCGGGCCCACCATCTTCCAGTCTTGATCTCCCACTATTTCTAATAATTACATTTGAATAGCCATGGCACATAAGGGATACATCTCATGGGGGTGGGAACGGGCCATAAACCAGGCCCACTTTAATAATATCAAATATTATAAAAAGAATAAAAAACAGTAAAATATCCTAACATACACCTAACACATTGGTCAAGGCTCTCGATCATCCTCCATGCATTTAATATCAAATATTAACATCAATTAATTAAACAATTTAATTAATTGATAAATCATATATCTAATAATTTATCACAAACCACCACAATTATTAAAGAATTTAATAAATTAAATAAACCCCTTTATTTAATTTCCAATTAAATCAATAATAATTGATTTCTTGTAAAACTCATTTTACCATAAATAATTAAAATCATATTCTAATTATTTATTTCACAAGAAAATTATTAATTTTCTAAAAATCAATTTTTCAAAATAAAAATTGAACCAATTTTCCAAAATATCAATTTTATCCAAAAATTTTAAAATTCAAAAAATTGCACCCTAGGCCCAAACAATTCAGGCCCAACATTCAGCAGCATCCCGAGACGATCCCGGGCAGCCGCCCTCGCTGCCCGCCCGCTGCCCGAACGTTTCGGGCAGGGGCGGCAGCCCCTGTGCGCGCTGGGCGCACATGTGCGCGCGGCGCGTGCGGACGTTCCGCACGCCGCGCTAGCGCAGCCGCCGCGCGCTGTGCGGACGTTCCGCACAGCGCGCTAGCGCGGCCGCCGCGCGCTGTGCGGACGCTCCGCACAGCGCGCGCCAGCGCGGCCGCTGCGCGCCCCCGTGCGCGGCCCTGCGCGCACGGGCTGCCCGGAACAATTCCGGGCAGAAACGATTTTTTTTTTTTCGAAAATCTGGAAAAATAAATTTTCATGGTGCCATAATTTTCTGAAAAATTTTCTTGTGTGGTTATAAATAAATTATTCAATATCAAAACCATACGATCTAGAAAAACCTGGCTCTGATACCACTGTTGGATCCCGGTTTTCTACGCGCCCAAAACGCAGCGGAAGTTTAAAATTTTTATTTTATTTTGAAAAACAAAATATATTTGATTTGGACTCTCGTATGGTTTTTCATAAATTAATTCATAGGGCGTTAGAGTTTATACCTTTGGTGAATAAATCACTGGACACCAACCGATCCGATATAACAGATCTGGCTCTTGATGATTCCCTACGAACTTTCTTCAAAGAAATCCTTCTATCAAGTCCACGACTAGATAGTATGTTCCTCTTCCAATTTCCACTAGAAAATATGGAAGATTTTGCGTAGGAGAGAAAATAATTGAGAGACGGCACAATTTTTCTTTCCCAAAACAAGTGGCCGATTTCATGTGTTTGTTTTGAGTGGAGGTCACGTTATTAATGTGGTTGTTGGCTAGGTTTAGTTTTATTTATATTTAAATTAAACCCTAATTACATAATTAACATTAACGGGCTTGATTTAATCAATTGGGCTAGTCCAACTAGTTTAATTAATTTTAATCAAAGTCCATTAAAACTTTAATTATTTAATATGTTGGACTTGTATCCCTACAAGCCCATTAAACATATAATCCACCATATTTAATTTATTAATTAATCAACTCAACTTTTGAGCTTAATAAATTAAATACATTATAAATTCAACATTTGAATTTATTATTTAAATTATAAATTCAACTACTTGAATTTACATCACCTCCAAAATTTAATATTTAATAAACCCAACATTTGAGTTTAATAAATTAAATTCTCAAATTTTATAAATTCAACTACTTGAATTTATTCTCTCAAAATTTAATTATAAAAAATTCAACTCCTTGAATTTACTATATAATATAAATTCAACTTTTGAATTTATTCTCTCAACGGGAACAAACAATCCAGTACTTGTGTGACCCTCAATGGTTCAGGGATACAGCTAGCCGTGGGTTCACAACTCTTTGTGATTCAGGACAGAATCCTTTATTCGGGCTTACCCTAGTTAACCCCATTCTTTTCATCAACACCTTGATCAAGAATGTCAGAACTCATTTCTGATTGCACCCATCGGATCATGGTAAGAGCGTCTAGTAGCATCGCCCCATGATCCCCTAGGTATCACTGATAGTGCCTGCAAGAACCAGTCGATTATGATTAACGTACAGTATGGTCCCTTCATCTCATATATCCCGATCGAATCTGCAACCATTGGTTCATCGAGGGTTGCATATTAATTCGATAACTATGTGATAACTATAATAGTGGCATCGCGTGTACTATTTGGAGAACTCCTTCTCCAACGTACATCTCGTACTCTGGCCAGAGATTCCATGCACTATTATTTCATTAGATCACATAGGATATCCACACCCATAGGTGAGCGGTGAATCCCCGACTACAATGCACTGGCTCCTATATGTGTCGCAACTGTACCCAACCTCGCCACCTGATGACTCTCCTGGAGCCGGTAAACGAGTCAAAGCACAGTCCTAGCATATAGAGCCTCAGTGTTGTCCCGGGTCGTAAGGACTAATGGTGTACAATCATAACCATGGACTTATCCTCTCGATGAATGATAACCACTTGGAAAGTCCGAGGGAGGGTTGTTCGGTATAATCAGCATATGACTACCCATCTGCATGTTTGGACATCTCTATGCCCTTATCAAGAAACGCAGTACACAACATCACAGATGCTAGTCTCGAGCTCAAGCGGCCTTTATCCCTGTTTTAGGCGGCTGAATCGACTAGGAACGAATTTAGAATATGCAGTATTTACAAATGAGTTTCAACATCGAATTACGATTCATTTGTATTAAAGCATAATCAAGGACTTTATCTATGCTGCTTGCATGGGTATACAGATAAAGTATAACGAAACCATTAAAAAGTAAATTATATTAAAATAAAGATTGTTTATTTCACTTGAGTCAATAAATTCCCTAGCCAACCGTTGGCTTGTAGGGCATCTATTCTAACAGGCCATTGAATCTCCTGTAAGTTTTTGCTTTCCTTCGGTTTGAAGCTTTCTGATTTCCTTTCCCTTGAAGCCTTCTAAACACTCAAACACTCCTCTAGATTGTGTATTTTCTGTATGAGATTGTGTGTTTAGGGACCTCAATGCCTTCGGTATTTATAGGCACACTCATACCATCATCGAGTGCTTTTGGGAGCTCGAGATTCAAATAAAATTTGTATACGCATCTCAATTTTTCAAAATTTAAGGCTGCCGTGTACAAATTTTCAACACGTTTATTTTACGGTTACGGTTCACAATTTTCTTACATAAGAAGCATGAGATACTGATGACAAACACACAAAAATTAAGCTCTTGTACAAGAGATAGGAACAAGGGTAATCGGGGCGGACTCGGGATATTTAATACAGTTCACGATTCGCTCCTACTGAGTCCGCCCCGACGACCAAGGCGGTTTAATAAGCATCAGGGTGTGCATGGAGGTGAGCTTCAACAGCCTTGAATAATTCCTTCGCTTTCTCTTTTCCTTCCTCGATCTTATCTTTGGTGATACCGTCCGTGGTCATCGTGTTTGGTATGGTAATGGCTTACAGTCTTGAAGACAGAGCCGCCATCAGCGGAGGCTTCGATCTTGATAACGTAGGAAATGGATTCAAGATCTTCGCCTAAAACGTCACCTTCAATGATTGAGTACTTGTACACATGATTTGCCTCGTCGATTTCATCGACCCTGTGTTTCGCGCTCTTGTATTGGCTACCTGCGTTATTATACATATTTCATAAATTTTTTGTTGCAAAAAACACGACGACAATCGCGCTAATCTTTCGATACCTTCGCCAAAAGTGATCAATTTGATGCTTCCAACGCCGCCGTCTCCTTCAATAATTTTGATGCTTTTGAATGCCTCAGGCAAGACCTTGGGGATGAGGTGGTCTCCATCGAGGATGAAGGCCTTGAACAACTTGGCCGGTGGGATGGAACAGATAACTTCATGCTCGTAAGTGATCAAACCCATTATGAAATACAAAAATGGACTAAACGAAGAAGATTCGAGTTGTATATTACCAGTGAAAGAAGTAATGTTTTGGGTGCATAAGAAATGAGGAAAAATGGGCTATTTATAGAGGGAAAAAGAAGCTTGCTCAAGAGTCATGAGAAGTGGAAAACAAATAAAAATCAATAAGGAGATATACTTGATATGATGAAATGAGTGAGAATAAAATGGACATTTTTAATTTTATTTATTTCATTCTTTTTGTTTGATATAAATAAAAACACACATATTCTCATGCATTCCTCTCATGTTGGTTGGGTTTACCCATTCCCATTTTCTCAAATATATATATATATATATATATATATATATATATATATATATATATATATATATATATATATAAAATTTATGCATAATAAAAATAAATCCAAA